>NC_091790.1:2121212-2424242 GCF_041296235.1 Equus asinus | reverse complement strand
AAAAGATAAGAGATAAAACCCAGGATAATCTGAAAGGAAAGAAACTGGTGTCCAGCGGGATTGTAGTAGACCTTTCAAAGTTCGAGGATAAAGTTATAAACAGACACGGAATCCAGAACAAGGAAAACTATCCTACCTGGAAAGGGGAAGTAGTCAGACTGGTATGAGATGGTCGTGAAGAACTGTGTACATGGAGGTTTTCAGGACAGCTTAGAATTCTGAGGGTGTTTATGACATCACGGTAAACATGTCACCCAAGATGGCCGCAGGTGTCCAACCCGGGGATTGGCCTAGGCTTGGATACTCAAGTGACAGATACCCAGATACAGCTTTTGCAAACAGAATCTGGGCACAGAAACGTGAAGAGATGCAAGAGACGCTAATTCAATGGATAAGAAAGGAATCATAGGGAAGAAGTGATAACAGAGGGACAAGCACTGAGAGGAGAACATTGTCATCTCCTCAAGTCGATGGGGAGGCCATGCTGATTCAAGCTTGAAACTTGACTTGAAACAAGAGGCCGGACCTTGAGCTTATCAGACCTATGTTGGCCTTCTGCCTTACTCATAATCCAAAGTCAAGAATGATCTCTTGAAGTCATTGAAGAGAAGAATAGAGGCCTCGGTCCTAGGTCCCTAGTATTCTGTGAAGAGAAGTCTCACTTTCCATAGCTCTGGCGTCATAGGCACCCACTGGGTACATGGTAATGTGTCACTAGGCATCTCTTTGAAGCCTGGAAGGAATGGGCCCCTGTCATGCTTGGGGTATGTCTCTTGGTTTGGAAGGACTCAGGAAGAGTGTGCAAAAGCACCCTTTTGCAGAAAGCTTCGTTACTTTGTGAAGGCTGTCCTCCCAGGCTAGAGTGCTCAGTTGAGATCAATGAGATCCCCTCCCTCATCTCTTGCCGTAGAAGGAGTATTGATTAGGTGTTTGACATCACACATAACGATGTTTGCTGAAACTTAGAACATTACCATTCTATTTAAAGGAATATAAACATGCCACAGCTGAGGAGGTAAATTAAACAAATAACAAAACCTGTGGAAATAAAGTAAGCCAGTATCTAGACGTAATCTAGTGGAGCGTTCAAGGATCAGGTGTGAAGTTCTGAACTTTCCAAAGGATCTCTCAGCTGGAGAGAGGAATCCATCAGATTCATCTAATTTGTCTCGGAACCATTGTGTCTGGGAAGGTGGTTTCCAGGACAACCTCAAACATGGCGTTTCTGATCTCACAATATCGAACCAACCAAGATGACCACGTTTACTCAGTGCTCAGTTGGATCTAGGCTAGGATGGCAAAGATTCCTTCAAATGACCGATGGAAATTCAAAGACAACACCCAACAGTAACGAAAGCACTCACACATCAGCCTACAGAACCTATGGTGATTAAAGAAATACCAAACTCCTAACTTGAAATGAAGGAGAACACACTGATAAGCATATCGAAGGGAGATAGCTCAGAACCATGACGATTAGACAATGAAAAAGAAAGCAAGCTCCCAGAAAATGGAAGGCAAACAGAAATCACACATCAATAATCCACAGTGAATGACTTCAGTGTTTAGTTAGGGTCTGCTTGAACGTTTGAAAGTCCGAGAAAGTCACAACCCCAAAACTTGCATTGAAGATCAAACCTGGGCTAACTGGGAAGGGTGAGTTCTGAGACTGCTCCACGCGGGCTCTTAAACCCTGTGTCCCCGAAGCCTGATTGGAAAAGAGACACGATCTGACAAATACTCCGACATCACAGTGGTCCAGAAAAAGAAGCTGGCCTCATCTACACAGGGCCAGAGTTGGGCTCAAGTAACATGTTAAAGTACCTTCCACTCAACTGCAGGTTGCCAATGGAACACGAAAGGGGCCAGCCAGTGGGGCAGCAGTGAAGTCCCTGCGTTCTGAGTCGGCAACCCAGGGTCGGCCACGTGGAATCCTGGGGGTGAGCCTCCTCACCACTCATTCAGCCGTTCTGGGCCAGGCGTGCGACCCAGTGTAGAGGCATATGGGAAGCAACGTTATACCACGCTACTCTTGCTCAGCAAATACAGCAGCATGGCCAGCAGATGTGAGCACAGCCATAAACTTCTGCAAAAACAAACCAATCAAACGTTGCTAAGAATAGAACAAAGGAACAGCGAAAAAGAAAGCATGCCAGTAAAAATAAAAAAACATCTAGGAATAACATTGGCCAAACAGGAGAAAGCTAGGTCTACCGAAATCTAGCAAAGCTTTGGGCAAAGAAATTCCACAAGACACAAGGAAACGGAAGTCTATTCCATGTTCTTTGAATGGAAGAACGAACACACTTTAAGCATCCATACCGCAAAAAGCAATGTCTGCATTCCATGTCGTCCCAGTCAAAGTTGCAGCAATCTTTCCCACAGAAATAGAAGAGAGAATACTAAAGTTTCTATGTGGCAACAAAGGACCCTGAATAGGAAGAGGAATCCTGAGTAAAACGAACAAAGCAGCATGTATCACACTTTCTGATTGCCAAATATAGGATAAAGCTCTAGGTACCGGTACAGCACAGCCTTTCCCCCAAAATAGGCACACAGACCCATGGAACAGAATTGAGCCCAGCAGTCAACTGCCACATATATGGGCAGCCCATTTTCGACACGGGAGCCAAGAGGAGACAGCAGAGAAAGGAGAGTCTCGAAAAGAAACAGTGCTGGGAAGACTTCAGAGCCACAAATGGCACAATGAGACTAGACCATGATGTTACACCAGGCACACATACCACATTGAAATGGATTAAAGCTTTGAATGGAAGACTTGAAACCATGAAACTGCTGTGGGAAAATGCAGGCAGCTTGCTCTTTGCCATCTGGCATAGCCGCCTAATTGGAAGAAGCATGTGTGACTGGGTAAGGGCAACAAAAGAAACAAGAAACAAGCGTGACTCCATCCAACGCAGAAGCTTCTACCCGGCCAACGACTCCATCGACTCAATGCAAAGACAGCACAACAACTGCGACAGGATGTTTGCAGAACAGACATCGGAGAAGGGGTGAACAGCCATAAGATCCAGTGAACTCATACATCTCCACAGGAAAAAAAAAACAATGAGCGCAACAAAACCTGGGCAAAAGATGGAAACACACATTTCTCCCAGGAAGATAGAAAGATGACCAACAGGCTGTATGAAAACATGTTCCTCATCATTAAGTCTGAGGCCAATGCAAATCCGAAGTGCAATGAGATACCAGCTCACAGTGGTCAGAATGGCTATAAGGGTGAAGACACGAAACAACAAGTTTCAGAGAGGAGGTGGAGAGAAGGGAAGCCTCCTGTACTGCAGGTGGGAGTTTGAGCCGATGCAGCCACTACACAAAGGAGTGAAAATTCAGAAGGTTTCAGAATCCACCTAGCATATGATCCAGCTATTCCTCTGTGATGTATATATCCAAAGATCATGGAAACAGTAATGCACAGAGATCCGTGCACTGCTGTGTTCACCACAGCCTTATTCCCGATATCCAAGACTTGGAAGCCTCCCTGATGCCCATCAAGGGACGAATGTAGAAGGAACATAGGCTATAGCCACACAGTGGCATAGCATTCAGCTGTCGGAATGGATGCAGGCCAGCCATTTGTGACCACCAGAATCGCTCCTGAGGGTACTAGAGGAACTGAAACAATCGCCGGGGTAAGGTCAAATACCACAGGATCTCACGTACAGGAGAAGAGGAAAAACGGACCAACAAACAGGTAGCATGTGACATGGGATTGGTAGTTCCCAGAGGAAAAGTAGGCGAGGGCCAGAGGGAGAAAGAGTTGATTAGGCACAAGTATCGTGAAAGCCCGTAATTAGCCTTACGGTGGTGAAGATGATGTAACCTACGCAGAAGTCTAAATCTATGAGGATGTAGATCTGAAAGCTATAGCATGTTAGAATGCAGGGTTACGGCAATCAATCCACACAAAATCAAAACTCCAAAAAGGGGTGCAGACTTACGGCCTAAAGCTTTATAGGCTGAAAGAGATCAGAGAGGATGAACTTCCAAGGATTGGTAATCACCTCAAAGTGCTTAATGATGCTACAGAAAGGTAGACCTTTGCAAAGTGATGAAGCGGAATACTAGCAAGAGAACATGTTCCGTCCTAAACTCATGAACCAATGGAAAATAATACCTTCCATGATGTTACTACTGATTCCCTTCACGAATGATTGAAGCAGGCCAACATCTTCCCAAGTTCAGGCCAAAGGTTGGTGCAGAAGTCTAATTCATTGCCGGCCCTGTGGGGCAGCAGGTAAGTGCCCAACTTCCTCTTGCGTGGCCCAGGCTTCAGGGGCTAGCATCATGGGTACAGATCAGATTTCTAGCATTAGGAAATCCAGATTTCAAGGTATGGTTGGCACAGAGATCATAAAGAAGTAGTAATTGTGAGGAGACCTTATCAATACTCACCAGAAAAAGAACCATGAGAATATTAGAGTCTATGAACGCATCTTGTACGCTTTCCCAAATCATGAAGGAAGGAAAATATGTGACCCACCAAGGTGGAATTGTCAGACTGCCATGAGATCACACGATCATTGTGCATCACAGGATTTCCTGGGCAACGTCAACTTGGGAGGGAGTCCAGGACTTTCTCTGGGGAAAGTCCACCCATTTGGCCATACCACAAAAGATATGTGATAAAACCCAGGATAATCTTAAAGGAAAGAAGCCGGTGTCTAGAGGGAATGTAGTAGACCTTTCCAAGTTAGAGGACAAAGTTGAAAACCGACAACACATCCAGAAGAAGGAAAACTATCCTTCCTGGAAAGGGGGAGTAGTCAGACTTGGAGGAGACTGCTCTGAAACACTGTGTGCATGGAGGTTGTCAGGACAACTTTGAATTCTGAGAGTGTTTATGACATTACTGTGAACGTGTCACCCAAGAAGGCTGCATGGTTACAGTACCAGGATTGGCTTAGGCTGAGATACTCAAGTGAGAGATACCCAGAAACAGCTTTTCCAAACAGAAACCAGGCACAGAAACTTGAAGAGATCAAAGAGATGCTGATTCCAGGGATAAGAAAGGTATCATTGTGATGATACTTCATTCTTCCTTCGTTTTCTTCCATTCCATGCGCACTGATGCCCTTCCGTTTCCTTGTATCTTGTGGAATTTCTTTCCCCAAAGCTTTGCTACTTCTCGGTTTACATAGCTTTCACCTGTTTGGCACAGCTTATTCCTAGATACCTTGTTCTTCCTAGTAGCATGCTTTTTTTTCTTTTTTGAGGTTCAGTTTTTCTATCCTTTGCAACTTTTGATTAGTTTTATTTAGGCAGATGTTTACTGCTGTGCTCACATCTGCTGGCAATGCTGCTGTATTTGCTGAGGAAGACTGGCCCAGTCTAACGTCGCTTCCCATCTGCCTGTTTCCTTTGTTGCCCATTCCTGTCACACACGCTTCTTCCAAATAGGCTGCTAAGACAGATGGCAACGAGCATGCTGCCTAGGTTTTCTCCTAGAAGTCTCACGGTTTCAAGTCTTCCATTCAAGTCTTTAATCCGTTTCGAGGTGGTGTGTGTGACTAGTGTAACATCATGCTCTACTCTCATTGTGTTACATTTGGCTGTGCAGTCTTCCCAGCACCGTTTCTTGTCGAGACTCTCCTTTCTCCGCTGTGTACTCTTGGTTCCCTGGTTGAAATTGTGTTGTGCATGTATGCATGTGCATATATGCGTGAGTTGACCTCTGGGCTCTTGGTGCCTGTTTTTGGGCCCAGACTGTGCCGTTTCGGTTCCTAGCACTTCGTCCTATATGTGGAAATCAAAAAGTGTGATACGTCCTGCCTTGTTCATTTTCTTCAGGATTCCTTTGGGTATTCAGGGTCCTTTCCTTCTGGATAGAGACTTTATTATTCTCTCTTCTATTTCTGTGGGAAAGATCACTGCAACTTTGACTGGGATTGCTTGGAATCCACAGATTCCTCTATCCGCTATGGACGTTTCAAGTGTGTTAGTTCTTCCATTCCAACAGCACGGAATAGTCTTCCGTTTCGTTGTGTCTTCTGGAATTTCTTTAGCCAAAGCTTTGCTAGTATCGGTTTACAATGTTTCCACCTGTTTAGTGAAGGTTAGTCCTAGATATCTTATTATTCTTTGTGACATGCTTCATTTTTTGAGGCTCAGTTTTTCTATTCCTTGCAAATTTTAATTGGTTCTGTTTTGGCAGAAGTTTATGGCACAGCTCACATCTTCTGGTCGTGCTGTTGTATTTGCTGAGCAAGAGTGGCACTGTCTAACGTCACTTCCCATCTGCCTCTACACTACCTCCCAGGACTCTCCCAGGATGGCTGTACCAGCGGTGAGGAGGCTCAACCCCAAGAGCACAAATGGACGACCACGGGCTGCGGACCCAGAAGGCACGGACTTCACAGCTTCAGCAGTGGCCAGCCCCTTTCATGTTCCATTGGCAACCTGCTGTTTTGGAATGTGACTTCAATATGCTCCTGGAGCCCAGCTCTGGCACTGTGTAGATGAAGCCATGTTGTTTTCCTGGTCCACTGTGATGTCATAGGATTTCTGAGAATTGTGTCTGTGCTGTGCCAGCAAGCTTCATGGACACAAGGTTTCAGAGCCCGCTTGGAGCAGTCTCAGAACTCACCCATTCCATTTAGCCCAGGTTTGACCTTCACTTCAGGTTTTGGGGTTGTGACTTTTCTGACTTTCAAACGTTTAAGCAGAATCTTTCCAAACACGGCCGTCTTTCATTGTGGATTATTCAGTTGTGATTTCTGTTTGCCTTACATTTTCTGGGACCTTTTTTTCTCTTCCATAGGCTAATCATCATGGTATTGCTAAGCTATCTCCCTTCGATGTGCTTATCAGTTTGTTCAATTTTCATTCCAAGTTATAAATTTTGCATTTCTTTGATCACCATATGTTCTGTTGGCCGTTGTGTGAGTGCTTTCATGATTGTTGGGTGTTGTCTTTGAATTTCCATCGGTCACTTGAAGGAATCTGTGCTATCCTGGCCGAGGTGACACTGAGCACTGAGATCATGTGGTCATCTTCCTTGGTTAGAGATTCTGAGATCAGAAACTCCAGATTTGAAGTTGTCCTGGCAACCATCTTCACGGACACAATGGTTCCGCAACAAATTAGACGAATCTGATGAATTTCTCTTTCCAGGTGAGCAATCCTTCTGTCTATTTCTGGATTTGGAAAGTTCGAATTTCACCCCTGATCCTTGAACGCTCTGCTAGATTATGTCTAGATACTGGCTTACTTTCTTTCCACAGGGTTTGTTATTTGTTTGATTTACATCCTCACCTGTGGCGTGTTTATTTTTCTTTAAATATAATGATAATATTCTAATTTTCAGCCAACATCGTTACATGTGGTGTTGAAACACATAATCAATACTCCTTCTACGGCAAGAGAAGGGGGAGAGAATCTCATTGATCCCAACTTAGGACTCTAGCCTTGGAGTGCGGCATTCACCAAGGAATGACCCCCTCTGCAAAAGGGTGCTTTTGAGCCACTTCTAGAGTCCTTCCAAACCAAGAGACATACCCCAAGCATGACAGTTGTCCATTCCTTCCAGGCTTCAAAGAGGTGTCTTGTGACACATTAGCATGTAGCCAGTGGGCACCCATGATGCCAGAGCTATGGAAAGTGAGACTTCTCTTTAAAAAATGCTAGTGGCCTAGGACGGCGGCCTTGAATCTTCTCTACAATGACCTCAAAAGATCATTCTTGACTTTGGATTATGAGTGAGGCAGAAGGGCAACATAGGTCTCATAGTTCCAACCTCTTGTTTCAAATCAAGTTTCAAGCTTGAATCAGAATGGCCTCCTCTTCGACGTGAGGAGATGGCAATGTTCTCATCTCAGTGCTTCTCCCTCTATTATGGCTTCTTCCCAATGATTCCTGTCTTATCCCTTGAATTAGCATATCTTTGATCTCTTCAAGTTTCTGTGCCCTGTTTCTGTGGGCTAAAGCTGTTTCTGAGTATCTCTCACTTGAATATCCTAGCCTATGTCAATCCTCGTGCTGGAAACCTGTGGCCATCTTGGGTGACATATTCACAGTGATGTCATAAACACCCTCAGAATTCGAAGTTGTCCTGAAGACCTCCAAGCACACAGTTCCTCAGAACCATCTCATCCCAGTCTGATTACTCCCCCTTTCCAGGTAGGATAGTTTTCGTCGTTATCTATTTCTTGTCTGTTTCTAACTTTCTCCTCGAACTTGAAAAGGTCTGCTACCTTCCCTCTAGACACTGGTTTCTTTCCTTTCGGATTAATCTGGGTTTTCTCTCTTATCTTTTGTGGATGAGGCCAAATGGGTGGACTTTACCAAGAGAAGGTCCCGGAGGCGCTCCCAAGATGACTTCCCAGGCAATCCTCTGATGCGCAATGATCGTGTCATCTCTTAGCAGTCTGACAATTCCACTTTGGCAGGTCACATGTTTTCCTTCCTTCATTATTTGGGGAAGTGTTCCTGATGCGTTCATAGTTTATAATATTCCCATGGTTCTTTTTCTGGTGTGTACTCATAACGTCTCTTCAAAATTTATATTTCTTTAGGATGTCTGTCTGCACCATACCGTGAAATCTATATTTGCTAATGCTACTAATCTGATCCACACCCGTGGTGCTAACCAATGAAGCCCTGGCCACCCAGGCGGAACGTGGGCACATACCCAGTACACCACAGGGCCGGCACTGAAATGGACTTTTGGATCAAACTTTTGCCTGAACTAGGGATGATGTTGGCCTGCTTTGGTTATTCGTAACAGTAATTAGTAGTAACATTGTGGAGTGTAACCTTTTCTTTTGGCTCCTGAGTTTAGCACAGAACGTGTTCTCTTGGTAATGTTCTTCTTCAACTCTTTGTAATGGTCTTCCTTTCTGTAGCATCATCAAGCATTTTGAGGTGATTACCAATCCTTGAAAGGTCATCTTCTCTAATCTCTTTCAGCCTCCAAAGTTTTAGGCCGTAAATCTGAACCCCTAGAGAACATATGGTGAATAAAGAAATACAAAACTCATAACTTGGAATGGAGGAGAAAAGACTGATAAGAATATCTATGGGAGATATCTGTGAAAGACCATGACGAATGATGTGGATTCAGGCTGCCCCAGCTAGAAAAGCCCAAGGTTACCTGGCCTACATACCAAACTACATGACCCGGTGAGTTGTTTTTTTTTTTTTGGTATGAATTAGAGGTGTCCCAGTGATAGAAGCCCATTTCATGCTCACCTACATGCCTATCTATATGGCCAGATTGGTATTTAATGCTATATGACCACACAATAACCAGACCCCATCTGAACTGAAATCATTTAATGACTTTTAACATCATCTTTTCTTTTTCGAGTAAAAATGTCACGTACCAATGCATTATAAAATTAGCCCTTACCTTCAACTCAGGGCAGCAGCAGGACCTCTGACTGCCCATGGAACCTTTCCCCATGCAGCAGCAGCAGCAGCAGCAGCTCTTCACTGCCCATAGGTCCTGGCCCCATGCAGCAACTATTTACTGCCCATGGGTCCTGTCGCCATGTTGTCCTGTACCATTCTATAAGTAAAAGTGCACCACTTCCAGAATTTGAGAGTCCAAGAAATCTTTCTTTTGACTCTTCAGCTCACCAAGCCCATATCATATCTTGTGGCCCATATCAAAAACTTGCTTCATAGGTTTGTGAGCTCGACTTCTGGTAAGTGCCCTTTTCTTCGTTGTGCATCTCTCTTTTTCAAGGATGGATCTAAATTCACTTCTCCATCAGGAACTTTCTTGGATAGCTGCATGAATCCACGTTTGCTGCCCATGGCTACTCTATGGGGCAAATCATGGCATTCAGCTTGAAGAGAATCAGTACCTTAAGCCTAAGGGCGATGTAGAGTGAATTACTCCATTCCTTCCTGACTCTATCTCTAATATACAAATTTTAGGTGGGCACGGGTTGGCCACTTAAGTCCTTAGGATGGCCGGCAATCTGCAAGACTCCCCTGGAAGGTTTCTCTTCCTAAGGCTGGATTGGGATACCTCTCATGGCACCTGACCATGCTCTGAACTGTGTGAATGTCTCAATCGGGACTACAGTTGAAGGAAAGTACCAAAGTCTAACCTTTGGTTGCATGTGGGAAACCCTTCTTCGGAGAATGGCTCCAACACGCAATTGGGTAGAACGTCCCCCAGCTCGGTGGAAAATTCTACACTATTTTTCTCCATCCTGTTCCCTCTTAAACTTCTCCTTTTCTCTTGGGGACCATTCAACAGGCACCTATTACTTCCAGGCAGAATAGGAAAGATGTTCACCAGGCAGCTGTTACTGCCAGGCATACCACGGAAGGTACACAAGGGATGCAATGCTGGGGGCCACGCCCATCACCCCTTGCTATAGGAACCCCACAGTAGGAACCACATGTAGGATGCTGCCGTAGGGTCAGGGGTGATCTTCAAGGTAATGGACATGCCTCTTTCATCTTTGTTAGAGTTACAATGGCCATTTTCATCTCCTTTTGAACTTTGCAACTGGGGAAACAAAGGAATCTTTCAAGGATCAAGGTCTCCACTACTGGAGCCGCAAATTTGGCTTTCTGGGACTGATCACCCCAGCGACCATAAGTAGGGTGCCCTCTCTTGGCGGTTGACTCATTGAGTAGTTTATTCACCTACTGAGTTGGCTATGAGGGTAGGAGACCTGTGATTTATTCTGAGAACTGTCGGGCTACGGTAGTGTGCCACAGCACAGGAACTGTTGTGTGACTCTTATCTTGAGAACCCTCTGAGAGCAACCATGAGGGTGAGGTCTGGTGTCTTCTTTTCCTTTCTCTGTTTTGCTCATCATGTCATCTGTTGTCACCAAGTCGAGGTTAAGTTCTGGCTGGACCTGACCAGAACATGGACCTTCTGTAAAATCAAACAACTTGAAAATATTTTGCAAGGACCTTAACTCTCAACCCGGGTACTGGGAGCCCCGGCCTCCAGCCAGTTCCAGGTGTTTGTAGCCACTGCACCCTTCTCCACTTCACTGTCAGTTGGACACTGGCTTTACTGCCGTGGGGAATGAGATAAGCATCCCTTAAGACTCACCACTCAGGGTCATTCTAACTAATTAGAAACACTTTCAATTGTATGGGTTATGCCCCAGAAACTCCTGCTGGTAGAAAATGTGTGATGTTTCTCTGTGCCTTTATGGTGCAGTTGGACAGGTAGATCAACCTAGAACGTCCTTCAAGTTACAGTCCAGTTTCTGAGAAATCAAGAGCAACTGTCCTTACAAAATCCTTGCAAGACTGGAAAGACAGCCCTAGAGGCAGTTCAGATTCCACCTAGTTCCTTTATCATGAAAAGAATTATCATCCCCCCTCTCCAGGAACTACTCTCTAGCCCATCACTCACTCTTAAGACTGACAAAAAGAAAGGAGGGGAAAGGAGACATGGCCATAAATGTGCCATTGAAAGAGTCTAGCATCTCGAGGGTCTTCTCCATAAGTATTAGTAAAAAGGCTCAAAGCAAAGTTTACCTTCATAACTGGTGAGCTTTATATTCTTGTACCTGATTCACGGCAGTAGCTTTTAAAACAGTAGTGGTACAGTCTCTGTGTATGCGTGTCTATGTGTAGGTTATACATGTGATATTTTCAGCCTTGGGTGGTATGACCAAAATTAAGATCTCTGTTTAGTTGGCTTATAGTAAGTGTTTACATAAATGCTAAATGCAGTAGAAATTAACTCAGTGCCTTTCAAAGTTAATGTCATGTGAATTAACCTTTGGTAAATGAAAGACTGTTTAAGTTTGTTGGTCTGATTGAAAATAGTCTTGTTGTCAGGGATGTCGGTATTTGCATAGGGATGCAGGCCTTCAGCCTGGGTTTACTAGTCATATAAGTTCACGTTGTCTGCTAAATTTGTCAGCAAAGTAATAGCTTTAAATGATGACCAGTTTTGTCTAGGGCCTCATGAGGTTTCAGTAGGTAATCTGAACATAATTGATGGAAACAAATGGTTTAAATAGATAATACTCATCAAAGCGATTACAAAAACTTTTATGGTCTGTATAGTTTGGGAAAGAAAAACAGCTTCAAAATGCTTTTTGGTAACCATCTTGATTTTGCCAAGTTAAGTTAAATGATAAAAATCTGAATAGCTGGGTCATTTCTGGATAGGACGAAACACTGAAACATTATTAATAAACACATCTAAGTTATCTACTTTTGGCTTCTTCTTGAAGAGGCTAAAAGTGTGTGGGTGTATTAAAAACCATGCCTTGTGTTTTATTGTAAAGTGGCGTGTTTCTAAATTTATGAAGTGTTCAGAATGCTGATATAAAAGACAATTCATAATTGTTTTCCTTTTTAGTGTTTAGTAGGTCTGTTAAGGGTTAAAAGTTCTAATTAACCAACGTAATTAAAGCCAGAGGAAATTACTAAGAAAAAGAGCTCTGTATTCAAGGAAGTTAAAATGTACGTTTTCAGTAAAAAAGGTATAAATAATGGAAATATTTTTGTTTGATTGGTTAAGGAAGATAAATTCGTCCTGATGTACTAGAAAGGAAAAAAGAAAGACTTTGGGACAAATTCTGAAAACATAAAAGAAAGCTTTAGAAGGTTTGTGAAGAAGAAAATCTGAAAGGAGTTTTATGCCTGGTCAAGAAGACTAAAGTAAGTTCAATTAAGTGAATGAGTTTGAATGTTAAAAATAAGTAGGTGAGAAATTCAAATTTGGTTTTCTCTAAAAGGATACATTTTCTTGAACTTTTGATCTGCTCTTGATAAAGAGGTTATAAAAGCTATTCCTTTGAGTAAGTCTACCTAAGAGACAAACCTGTTTTGTGAATATAATGACTTAAGTCACTCTTAAGATTATTGACTCTTTCTGTTATCACTTTGAATAGATACCTGAGCATATTTCACAGTGAGAGTTGTTTCACATTTGAACAAGCATTTGAAAAGCTTTTGATATGTTTTGACAAGATTCTCCCTCAAAAATATTCAAATCATAAATGAAGGCTGTCTTTTGACCTGGTAGACAGAAGAAAAATTAATCTGAGGCTTTTCAGAGGGCCCTTGAGACTTCTCAAAGACATTTGCTCTCTCTTCCTATAAGGAGGAAAATACTAAACTAATTAGACTTATTTGGTCTATTACATTGCACGGGAATCATTGTAAAATAAGTAATGATAGACTTTCTTAGGTGTTATTAGATGGGTAAATGTTATTAATATAGATGTCTTAAAAATATATAGCATTCCTAAAATTCTGATCTGTCCTGGTTATCAATCATAAGTCCACTTATTATCTGGAAGTTTAATATGTCACAGAAGTAGCCCAGTTTCTTTGTCAATTGCCCTTTTGAGTCCTTTGTCCATTTCCAGGTAGTTGTTGTTTTACTCTGATTCTTTTTCCTCTTGCAAATAAGTTTCGTCTTCTGAGAAATTCCAGGAAAAGGTTCTGACAAAAAGGTTCTAACTGACAGGCTTCTGATAAACTTTCAGATTGTAAAACTGAGCTGAGTAAGAAATTACAGAATTCTAACAGAAACTAAGTTCATCAATCTACTAACAGAAGATTCAGCCCCAGAACTGATTATGCAGGGCTGTGTGAACTGATAAGGATGATTGTAATTTTTTAGGACTTCTATTTGAAATATTGTTGAGTTTTGATGTGTCGTTTTGTTTTCTCGTAATGAAGGAAAGCTTTTTCTCTTTTATCTTATGCTAACTATGACTTACAGCCATTTAGTGAAATTTTACCTTCATGAGCAAAACTGAAACATTTACCTTTTTCTCCTTACCTTATCCCTAAGGAATTATCAAACCCTTTGTTACTGAGTATGGTCATTTCGTGGCAATATTTGCATAAGTTCCATAAGAATCTGTTCTCCTTATAACAGGACACACTGGTTATATTACCAAGGCTTTGACTGGAATGTCATATTTGTAACATACAGGCTCAGATATGACAAGACAGCATTTCAGGAACAAACATTGGAATTTCGGGAATACAGCCACTTGGAAACATGGGCCTGGTACCTTGTTTACAGAGATTCTGGCAATCTTGCCCGGTCACTACGGAATCGTGCTTATCTGGCAGGTGCAGGGAACCTCCAAATATTTTGGGTGACCACAAAGAGAACACAACTCAAATCTGTAGGTACTGCAGGCCAAATCTGATGGCAAGTCCTTGGCTTGGCTTTTCTGGCCTCTAGAGGCCTTCACAGTTCAATGTGAGACTCCTCAGAAAAAATTCCAGCAAAGCAGATTTTTAAAAACCTGTATAAGCAATTCTGATTCTTTCTGCTCTTATGTAAATAATTGGAGCAATTTGTATTGAAACTACACTTTATTTGCAAAAGTGTTAACCATAATTTGGCTATCTTTTGTAAAAATCAGGATGATTTAAGAGAGCAAAAAATTACGCTTCTGTAGAAGCTATAGTAGGCATTCATGGATACTAGATTCTAGCTCTTTTCTTCCGCAAGATTCATCTATTACTAATCGTAATGTCTCCTTGTGGCCATCTATCTCTGACACCTCAGAGTTCCCTGGCCACAATCAAACATTTTCCTTCAATACTACTGTCCAAATACTAACTTGATTTGCCTTGTCACAGGTGTATCAAACAAAACAAGTTCCAACAGTAAAGTCCCCAACTTATCGATACACACAGGATGGACCATATCAAATTTGTGACGAATATATGGGGCTCACTCTTACTAATGGGCAACTCAGTAAAAGGCCGCTCTCTGTTGGGAACAAACCAACCACACCTGTGATACATGGCCTAATAGCAGCTGACCTTGGGAAAAAATCTTTTTTATATGTGTTCTTATGTCATAGCCTTAAAAAAAAAATACTGGTTAGTTTGGGACTGACTGGGATAGACGGCCCAGAATGCATTGGTTAGCCGCTAAAGGTGCTCAGTGGATATGTGGCTCCAATTTATTACCTTGGCTGCCACCTGGATGGATTGGATGATGCACCCTAGGCTTTGTCTGGATGCAAGGTAGAACTACATTTACTATATCTCCTCCTGCTAAGCTACCCAACCTGCAACAGCACTGGACCCGCTCTGTCTTCCACTGGTATAACCATCTTTCCGCAACTTTCCTTCCCCAATTAGGAATCGAAAATATCGTCTTGCACACGGAAGTCCTAAACAAATTTACTATGAAGGCATTAAATGATACACAACATAGCATTTCGCTGCTCAATTTAGAAGTATCCCAAGTGTGTAAGGCAGTCCTCCAAATCCAAATGGCACTGGATGTCTTGACAGCAGCACAAGGGGGCACCAGTGTCATTATAAAAACAATGTTGTGTCTATATTCCTGACTACCATCAAAATATTTCTGGCTTCCTATCCCAGCCACCAAATTAAATCCATGTCTGACCAACCCTAACTGTAAACGACTGGTTGAACTCCTAGTCAGGACCAGGTTTCTGCAGTACTTCAAAATCTTATTCATTGGGTTAAACATACTGCTGGTATTTCTTATTATAATTTGTTGTCTCTTTCGTTGTTTGTCTTTAGCATGTCAAAAATGTTTCACCTCCTGGACCACCTCTCGTCAAAGGATTCTCTCGTCTCCAGAGGCTCTGTACAACTTGTCACCCTTGAACTCCACCGGTGAAGACTTCTGGTCCACTGACCTTCCTACCTGTACCTATGGCCCCATTTTGGGGCAGCTCTATGACCTTGTACAGCCAGAAGTAGTTACAGAAGACTGACCATCATTCATATCCCCAAAGATTTCCGGTCATAATGGGTTCAGGGGTGGTTTATGATGTGGATTAATGCTGCCCAAGCTAGAGAAGCCCAAGGTGACCTGGCCTACATGCCAAACTACATGACCTGGTGGATATTTTTCTAATATGAATTGGGGCTGCCCAGGGAGAGTAATCTCACATTGATCTGTGAAGGCCTCTAGATGCCAGAAAAGCCAAGCCAAGGACTTGCCATCAGATTTGGTCTGCAGTACCTACAGATGTGAGTTGAGTTCTCTTTGAGGTCCACCAAAATATTCGGAGGTTCCCTGCACCTGCCAGATAAGCAAGATTCCTTAGTGACTGGGCAAGATTGCTAGAATCTCTGTAAACAAGGTACCAGGCCCATGTTTCCTAGGGACTGTATTCCAGAAAGTCCAATCTTGGTTCCTGAAATGCTGTCTTGTCATATCTGAGCCTGTATGTTTCAAATATGACATTCCAGTCAAAACCTTGGTAGTATAACCAATGTGGCCTATTATAAGGAGAACAGATTCTTATGGAGCTTATGCAAATATTGCCACTAAATAACCATACTCAGTGACAAGGGGTTTCCAAATTCCTTAGGGATAAGGTAGGGAGAAAAAGATAAATGTTTCAGTTTTGCTCATAAAGGTATAATTTCAGCAAATGGCTGTAAGTCATTGTTAGCATAAGGGAAAAGAGACAAAGCTTTCCTTCATTACGAGAAAACAAAACAACACATCAAACTCAACAATATTTCAAACAGAAGTTCTAAAAACTTGCAACCATCCTCATCAGTTCGCACAGTCCTGTATAATCAATCCTTGAGCTGAGTTTTCTGTTAGTAGATCGATGAGCTTAGTTTCTGTTAGAATTCTGTAATTTCTTACTCCGTTCAGTTTTACAATCTGAAAGTTTATCAGAAGCCTGTCATTTAGAACCTTTGTGTCAGAACCCTTTCCTGGAATTTCTCGGAAGATGAAGCATATTTGCAAAAGAAAAAAAGCATCAGAGTAAAACAACATCTACCTGGAAATGGACAAAGGACTCAAAAGTGCAATTGACAAAGAAACTTGACTACTTCAGTGACATATAACACTTGCTGATAATAATTGGACTTATGACTGTTAACCAGGAAAGATCAGACTCTTAGGAATGCTATATAATTTTAAGACACCTATATTAATAACATTTACCCATCTTATACCAGCTAAGGAAGTCTATCATCACTTATTTCACAATGTTTCCCATGTAATTTAATAGACCAAGTAAGCCTAATTAGTTTAATATCTTCCTTCTTATAGGAAGAGAGAGCAAATGTCTTCGAGAAGTCTCAGGGGCCCTCTAAAAATCCTCAGAGTAATTTTTCTTCTGCCTACCATGTCAACAGAAAGCATTCATTCAGCATTTGAATATTTTTGAGGGAGAAGCTTGTCAAAACATATCAAAAGCTTTTCCAATGCTTGTTCAAATAGAAAGCAACACTCGCTGTGAAGCAATGCTCGGGTATCTATTCAAAGTTATAACAGAGTCAAAAATCTTAAGAGTGACCTCAGTCATTATTTTCACAAAACAGATTTGTCTCTTAGGTAGACTTACTCAAAGGAATAGCTTTTATGACCTCTTTACCAAGAGCAGATCAAAAGTTCAAGAAAATGTATCCTTTTAGAGAAAACCAAATTTGAATTTCTGCACCTACTTATTTTGAACTTTTAAACTCATGCACTTAATTGAACTTACTTTAGTCTACTTGACCAGGCATAAAACTCCTTTCAGAATTTCTCCTTTGCAAACCTTCTACAACTTTCTTTTTTGTTTTCAGAATTTGACCCAAAGTCTTTGTTTTTTCCTTTCTAGTACATCACGACAAATTTATCTTTCTTAACCCATCAAACAAAAATATTTCCATTCTTGATACCTTTTTTACTGAAAGCATCCATTTTAACCTCCTTGAATACAAAGCTCTTTTCCTTAGTAGTTTCCAGTAGGTTTAATTCCATAAGGTAATTAGAACTTTAACCCTTAACAGACCTACTAAACACTAAAAAGGTAAACAGTTATGGATTGTCTTTTATATCAGCATTCTAAACACTTCCTAAGTTTAGAAACACGCCACTTTACAACAAAACACAAGGCATGCTTTTTAATACACCCACACGCTTTTAGCCTTTTCCATAAGAAGCCAAAAGTAGATAACTTAGATGTGTTTATTAATAATGATTCAGTGTTTCATCCTATCCAAAAATGATCCAGATATTCAGATATTTATTATTTAACTTTACTTGGCCAAATTCAAGATTGTTACCAAAAGAATTTGAAGCTGTTTTTTACCCCCAAGTATAGAGACCATAAATGTTATTGTATTCACTTTTATGAGTTTTATGTATTTACACCATTTGTTTCCAAAAATTATGTTCAGATTACCTACGGAAACCTCATGAGGCATTAGACAAAACTGGTCATCATTTAAATATATTATTTCGCTGACAAATTTAACAGACAACGTGAACTTATATGACTAGTAAACCGAGGCTGAATGCCTGCATCCTATGCGAATACTGACAACTCTGACAACAAGACTATTTTCAATCAAACCAACAAACTTAAAGAAGCTTTCATTTACCAAAGGTTAATTCACATGATATTAACTTTGAAAGGCACTGAGTTAATTTCTACTACATTTAGAATTTAAGAAAGCACTTACTTTAAGCCAACTAAACAGAGATCTTTATTTTGGCCAGACCATCCAGGGGTAAAAATATCACATGATCACATGTATAACGTACACATAGACACACATACACAGAGACTGTACAACTATTGTTTTAAAAGCTACTGCCGTGACTCAGGTACAATAATATAAAGCTCACCAGTTATGAATCTTAATTTTGTTTTGAGCCTTTTTACTAATGCTTATGGAGAAGACTCTCTAGATGCTATACTTTTTGCAATGACACACTTATGGCCATTTATCCTTTCCCCTCCTTTCTTTTTTTTTTTTTTTGAGTCTTAAGACTGAGTTATTGGCTAGATAGTAGTTCCTGGAGAGGGGGGAAGATAATCCTTTTCATGATAAAGGAACTAGTTCGAAACTGAGCTGCCTCTAGAACTGTCTTTCCAGTCTTGCAAGGACTTTCTAAGGACGGTTGCTCTTGATTTCTCAGAAACTGGACTGTAACTTGAAGGACGTTCTAGGTTGATCTACCTGTCCAACTGCACCATAAAGGCACAGAGAAACCTCACAAACTTTCTCCCAGCTGCAGTTTCTGTGCCGTAATCCAGACAAATGAAAGTGTTTCTAATTAGTTAGAATGACCCTGAGTGGTGAGTCTCTGGGGATGCTCATGGCATTCCCCATGGCAGTAAAGCCAGTGTGCGACTGACAGTGGAGTGGAGAAGGGTAGAGTTGTATTCACTTTTATGAGTTTTATGAGTTCCTACAAAGGTCTGGAACTGACTGGGGGCCGGGGCTCCAAGTACCCGGGTTGAGAGTTAAGTCCCTTGAAAAATGTTGTCAAGTTTTTCGATTTCGCAGAAGGTGCTGGTTCTGATCAGGTCCAGCCTTATCTTAACCTCGACTTGGTGACAACAGAGGAGATGACCAAAACAAAGAAAGGAAAATAAGACGCCAGACCTCACCCTCATGGCCGCTCAGAGGGTTCTCAAGATAAGAGTCACACAACCGTTCCCGTGCTGTGGCACACTACTGTAGCATGACTGTTCACAGAAAAAACCACAGATTTCCTACCATCATAGCCAGCTCAGTAGGTGACTAAAATACTCAATGAGTCAACCGCCAACAGAGGGCACCCTACTTGGGGTCGCCAGGGTGATCAGGCCCAGAAAGCCAAAGTTGGGGCTCCCAGTGTTGGAGGACTTGACTCTTGAAAGATTTCTTTGTTTCCCGGTTGCAAAGCTCAAAAGGAGACGAAAATGGCCATTGTATCTCTAACAAAGATGAAAGAGACACGTCCATTACATTGAAAATGCCCCCTGAACCTACGGCAGCATCCCACCTGTTGTTCCTACTGTGGGGTTCCTATAGCAAGGGGTGACAGGGGTGTCTGCCAGCATTGCATCCCTTGTATACCTTCCCTCAGATGCCTGGCAGTAACAGGTGCCTGGTGAACATCTTTCCTATTCTGCCTGGCAGTAATAGGTGCCTGGTGAATGGTCCCCGAGACAAAAGGAGAAGTTTAAGAGAGAACATAATAGAGAAAAAGTGTGAGGAATTTTCCACCGCTCTGAGGGACATTCTACCCAATTGTGTGTTGGAGTCATTCTCTGAAGAAGGGTTTCCCATACTCAAGCAAAGGTTAGACTTTGGTAGTTTCCTTGAACTCGATTCCCGATTGGGACATTTGCACAGTTCAGAGCCTGGTCAGGTGCCATGGGAGGTATCCCAATCCAGCCTTGGGAGAAGAAACTTTCCACTTAGGCTTGCAGATTGCCAACCATCCTAATGACTTGAGTGGCCTATGCATGCCCAGGTAATATTTATATATTAGAGATAGACTCAGGAAGGAATGGATTAATTCATGCTACATCACCCTGAGGCTTAAGCTACTGATTCTCTTCAAGCTGAATGCCATGATTTGCCCCATAGAGTAGCCATGGGCAACAAACATCGATTCATAGAGCTAACCAAGAAAGTTCCTGATGGAGAAGTGAGTTTCGATCCATCCTCAAAAAAGAGAGAGGCACCAGGAAGAAAGGGGCACTTACCAGAAGTCGAGCTCAAAAACTGACGAAGCAAGTTCCCCATACAGGACACAAGATATGATGCAGGCTCAGCGAGCTGAAGAGTTGAAAGATTTCTTGGACTCTCAACGTCTGGTAGTGGTGCTCTTTTATTTAGAGAACTTTACAGGATAACATGGGGACAGGACCCATGGGCAGTAAAGAGTTGCTGCATGGGGACAGGATCTATGGGCAGTGTAGAGCTGCATGCATGGGGACAGGACCCATGGGCAGCGAAGAGCTGCTGCTGCTGCTGAAGGCGCAAAGGACCCATGGGCAGTCAGAGCTCCTGCTGCTGCCCTGAGTTGAGGGGAAGGGCTAATTTTATGAGTCATGGGTACATGACTTATTTTGACTGGAAAAAGAAAATATGATGTAAACGTCATTAAATGATTTCAGTTCAGATGGGGTCTGGTTATTGTGTGGTCATATAATATTAGATACTAATCTGGCCATATAGATAGACATGTAGGTGAGCATGACCTGGGCTTCTCTCACTGGGGCACCTCTAATTCATACCAAAAGAAATTCACCGGGTCATATAGTTCTGCTTGTACACCAGATAACCTTCGGCTTTTCGAGCTGGGGCGGCCTTAATCCACATCAATTGTCATGGTCTTTCTCAGCTGTCTCCCATAGATATGCTTATCAGTCCGTTCTCCTTCATTCAAGTTATTAATTTTGTATTTCTTTAGTCACCATATGTTCTCTAGGCCGACGTGTGAGCGCTTTCGTGATTTTTGGGTATTGACTTTGAATTTCAATCGTTCACTTAAAGGAATCTTTGCTATCCTAGCCTAGGTCCAACTAAGCACTGAGAACACGAGGTCATCTTGGTTGGTTTGACATTCTGAGATCAGAATCTCCAGATTCTAGGTTGTCCTGGCAACCACCATATGGACATAATGTTTCCGAGACAAATTAGAGAAATATGATGGATTCCTATCTCCAGATAAGATATTTTTATGTCTCTTTTCTGAATTTGGGGACGCTCGAAGTGGACCCTGGATCCTTGATCATTTCAGTAGACTACATCTGGATGCTGGTTTACTTTATTTCTGTAGGATTCGTTAGTTGTTCGACTTACATAGTCATCTCTGTCATGTTTATTTTTCGTTAAATATAAGTGTAATGTTCTAATTTTCAGTCAACTTCCTCACATATGGTGTCAAAGCACATAAGCAATACTCTTCTATGGCGAGGGATAGGGGGAGAGAATTTCATTGTTGCCAAACTGAGCATTCTAGCTTTGGATACCAGCCTTCCCTTTGGATTGGTGGTTCCCAGAGGGAAAGAAAAAATCCTAAAAGGCGTGCATATTTGCAGCATAAAGCTTTTGATGCTGAAAGAGATTAGAGAGATGAACTTCTAAGGATTGTGAAGCTCCTCAAAATGCTTAATGATGCTACAGAATGGTCGACCATTGCAAATAGATTAATATGAATACTACAAAGAGAATGTGTTCCCTGCTAAACTCATGAACCAAGGGAAAATGTTACCCTCTATGAGGTCACTACTAATTACCTTCACGAATGATCGAAAAAGGCCAGCTTCTTCCCAAGTTCAGTGAAAGATTGCTCCAAAAGTCCAATTCAGGGCCGGTGCTGTGGTGTAGCAAGTAAGTGCCCACATTCCTCTTGGGCGGCCCGGGCATCACCGCCTAGCATCACGGGTGGAGATCAGATTAATAGCATTGGGAAATCCAGATTTCATGGTCTGGTCGGCACAGAGATCATAAAGAAGTAGAAATTGTGAGGAGAACTTATCAATACGCACCAGAAAAGGAACCATGAGAATATTACAATCTATGAACGTATCAGGTACACGTCCCCAAATGATGAAGGAAGGAAGACATGTGACCCGACAAGGTGGAATTGTCAGACTGTCAGGTGATCACACGAGTCAGAGGATTGTCTTGGCAAATTGAACTTGGGAGGGACTCCAGGACTTTCTCTGTGGAAAATCCACCCATTTGGCCATATCCACAAAAGGTAAGAGGTAAAACCCAGGATAATCTTAAGGGAAGAAACCGGTCTCTGGAGGGAAGGTAGTAGACCTTTCAATGTTCAAGGAGAATCTTAGAAACTGATAAATGCAGAACAAGAAGAACTATCCTACCTGGAAAGATGGAGTCTTCAGACTGGTATGAGATGGCTCTCAAACACTGTGTGCATGGACATTGTCAGGATAACTTAGAAAAATCCGAGGGTGTTTATGACATCACGGTGAACATGTCACCAAAGATGGCCGCATGTTTCCAGGGCGAGTATTTGCCTAGGCTGTGATAGTGAAGTGAGAGATACCCAGAAACAGCTTTTCCCAACAGGAATCAGGCACAGAAACTTGAGGAGATCAAAGAGACTCTGATTCAAGGGATAAGAAAGGAATCACTGGGAAGAAGCAATAATAGAGGGACAAGCGCTGAGAGGAGAACATTGTCATCTACTGGAGTAGATGGGGAGGCCGTGCTGATTCAACCTTGAAACTTGATTTGAAAAAAGAGGCCAGACCTGTCACTTATCAGTCCTACGTTGGCCTTCTGCCTTACTCATAATCCAAAGTCAAGAAGGATCTCTTGAGGACATTGAAGAGAAGAATCGAAGCCTCCGTCCTACGCCCCTAGCATCCTTTGAAGAGAAGTCTCCCTTTCCACAGCTCTGGAGTCATGGGGGCCCACTGGGTACATGCTAATGTGTCCCAAGACATATCTTTGAAGACTTGAAGAAATGCACGCCTGTCATTCTTTGAGTATGTCTGCTGGTTTGGAAGGGCACTGGAAGTGTGCTGAAAACCACCCTTTTCCAGAGGGCTTCGTTCCTGTGTCAAGGCTGCCCCCACAGGCTAGCATGCTCAGTTGGACTCCAATGAAATTCTCTCCCATTGTCTCTTGCCGTAGAAGGAGTACTGATTCTGTGTTTTGACACCATATGGAAGGGGGTTGGCTGAAAATTAGAACACTACCATTATATTTAAAGAAAACTACACATGCCAGAGCTGAGGATGTAAGTCAAACCAATAGAAAACCCTGTGGAAATAAAGTAAGCCAGTATCTAGACCTAATCTGGTGGAGCGCCCAAGGATCAGGGGTTAAGTTCGAAATTTCCCAAATCCAGAAAAGAGACAGAAAAATCTGTTACCTGGAGAGAGGAGTTCATCAGATTTTGCTAACTTGTGTCAGAAACATAATGTCCATGAAGGCGGATGCCAGGACCCCCACGAATCTGGAGTTTCTGATCTCAGCATGTCAACCCAGCCAAGACGACCACGAGTTCTCAGGGCACAGTGTCAACGCGACCAGGATAGCAAAGATTCCTACAAGTGACCTATAAAAATTCCAAGACAACACCCAACAATCAAGAAAGGACTCACACCTCTGCCTACAGAACCTAAGGTGATTAAAGAAATGCAAAATTCATAACTTGGAATGAAGGAGAACGCACTGATAAGCATACCAAAGGGAGATACCTCAGAAAGACCATGACGATTGGACGATGGAAAAGAAAATAAGGTCCTGTCAAATGGAAGGCCAACAGACATCACAAGTGAATAATCCACAGTGATAGACGTCAGTCTTTAGACAGATTCTGCTTGAACGCTTGAAAGTCTGAGAAAGTCACAACACCAAAAATTACAGGGAATGTCAAACCTGGTCAAACTGGGAAGGGTGAGTTATGAGACTGCTCCCCGCAGGCTCTGAAGCCTGTGTCCACGAAGCTAGACTGGACAGAGGTGACACGATTCTGACAAATCCTCCGACATCACAGTGTGCCAGATAAACAGGCTGGCCTCATCTACACAGGGCCAGATTTGGGCTCAAGTAGCATAGTCAAGTCCCATTCCACTCAACTGCAGGTTGCCAATGGAACATGAAAGGGGCTGGCCAGTGGGACAGTGTGGAGTCCACTTCTTTTGGGTCGATAGCCCTTGGTCAGCCACGTGGAATCCTGGGGGTCAGCCTTCTCAATGATCTTCCAGCCATTCTGTGCCAGGCGTGTGACCTAGTGTAGAGGCAGATGGGAAGCGAGTTAAAGAGCACCACTCTTCCTCAGAGAATACAGCGGCATGGCCAGCAGATTTGAGCACAGCCATAAACATCTGCCAAAACAAAACCAATTAAAAGTTGCAAAGAATAGAAAAGCTGAACCTCAAAATAAAAAAGACCCATGCCAGTGAGAAGAAAATTATATCTACGAATAACCTTTGCCAAACAGGAGAAAGCGATGGAAAACAAAAACTAGCAAAGTTTTGGGGAAAGAAATTCCACAAGTCACAAGGAAACGCAAGGCTATTCCGTGCCCTTCGAATGGAACAACGGACACACTTGAAACGTCCATACGGCATAAAGCTGACAAATAAAAATGGGAAGCAATAGGATATATTGGAGTATATGAGGAAGCCATTTGGTATAGACCTAATTCGGCCTGATTTTGTTTTTTCCAAAAGGGCCTGACTATGGCTATTTAGCACGCATTGCATATCTGCTTAGACATTTCCTATGGCCCTTGAGATAAAGGTGCAACTTCCCCCAACATTAACATTTCCTTAGGGATAAGCATTTTGTCCTAGGCTATGAACAGATTGCTGCACTCAACTTTGACCACCCAGCCCACCTGTGACCAGTCAGCTGGAGACAACAGACCGCCACCCTGCTGTGTTCACAGAGACAGAAGACCTACCTGCTATTTCCATCAATCACTGTGCCAACAGAGCAGTCTCGTGACTATTGTAAATGGGAGATTTTGATCCTATGTGAAACATCCTCTCTGGGAGCATATAACCAGTCTGTGCACCCCACTTCTTTGATGCTCTTTCTTCCTTTGGGAAGAAAGGCCCCTGGTTATAATCCTCAGATTTAAGCTCAGAGTAAGCTCACCAAAGTTTCATTTATAGATTGGTTATGGATTATTTTTGACGACAAAGCAATGTCTGGATTCCATGCAGTCCCAGTCAAAGTTGCAGCAATCTTTCCCACACAAATAGGAGAGAGAATCCTAAACTTTCTATCCAGCAACAAAGGACACTGAATAGACACAGGAATCCTGAGGAAAACGAACAAAGCAGCAATTATCACCCTTTCTGATTGCCACATATAGAACAAAGAGCTAGGTCCCGAAACAGCACAGCCTGGACCCCAAAATAGGCACACAGACCCATGCAACATAATCGAGACCCCAGAGGTCAACTCACACATCCATGGACAGCCCATTTACGACCAGGGAGCCAAGAGGAGACAGCAGAGAAAGTAGAGTCTCGACAAGAAATGGTGCTGGGTAGACTGCACAGCCGCATGTAACACAATGAGAGTAGACCATGATGTTACACCAGGCACACACACCACCTCGAAATGGATTCAGGCCTTGAATGGAAGACTTGAAACCGTGACATTTCGAGGAGAAAACGCAGGCAGCTTGCTCTTTGCCATCTGGCTTGGCTGCCTGTTTGGAAGAAGCATGTGTGACTGAGCAATGGCAACAAAGGAAACAAGAATCAAGCAGGACTCCATCCAACGCAGAACCTTCTGCCCAGCCAATGACACCATTGGCTCAATGCAAAGACAGCACAACTGCGACAGGATGTTTGCAAACCACACATCGGAGAAGAGGTGAATAGCCAAAAGATCCAATGAACTCATATGTCTCCAGAGGAAATAAAACAATGAGCCCAATACAACCTGTTAAAAAGATGGAAACAGACATTTCTCCCAGTAAGATAGAAAGATGGCTAACAGGCTATATGAAAACATGCTCATCATCATTAAGTCTCTGGTCAATGTGAATCCGAACGGCACTGAGATAGCAGCTCACAGTGGTCAGAGGGCTATAAGGAGGAAGGCAGGAAACCACAGGTTTTGGAGAGGAGGTGGAGAGAAGAGAAGCCTCCTGCACTGATGGTGGGAGTGTAAACCGGTGCAGCCACTAGGCAAAGTTGTGTGGAACAGCCTCAGAAATGTCAGAATCCATCTACCATAAGATCCAGGTAGTCCTTGGCAGCATATTTATCCAAAGAACTTGGAAACACTAACACATAGAGATCCATGCACCACTGTGCTCACCACAGCCTTACTCCCGATATCCAAGACTTCGAGGCCGCCCTGGTCCCCATCATGTGACGAAAGAAGAAGGAAGATGGGCTATAGCCACACAATGGCATAACACTCAGTTGTAGGAACGGAGGCAGTGCAGCCATTTGTGAACACCCGAAAGGCTCCTGAGGGTATTAGGGGAACTGAAAAAAGCCCTGGGGAAAGGTCAAATACCACAGGATCTCATGCGCAAGGAGAAGAGGAAAAATGCACCAACAAACAGGTAGCACGTGACATAGGATTGGTAGTTCCTAGAGGGAAATGGGGGCGGCCACCGGAGGGAGAAAGAGCTGATTAGGCACAAGTGTGTGGTGAGGGCCTGTAATTAGGCTTACGGTGGTGAAGATGATGTAACTTACACAGAAGTCTAAATCTATGAGGATGTAGATCTGAAAGCTATAGGATCTTACAATGTATGGTTATGACAATCAATTCACATAAAATCAAAACTCCAAAGAGGGGTGCAGATTTACGGCCTAAAGCTTTGGAGGCTGAAAGAGATTAGAGAAGATGAGCTTCCAAAGATTGGCAATCACCTCCAAATGCTTAATGATGCTACTGAAAGGTAGACCTTTGCAAAGAGATGAAGAGGAATACTAGCATGAGAGTATTGTCCGAGCCAAACTCATGACCCAATGGAAAATGTTACCATCCATGATGTTACTACTGATTCCCTTCACAAATGATCGAAGCAGGCCAACATATTCTGAAGTTCAGGCCAAAGTTTGATCCAAAAATCCAATTCAGGGCCAGCCCTGTGGTGTAGCGGGTAAGTGCACATGTTCCTCTTGAGCTGACAGGGTTTTAAAGGTTAGCATCACGGGTGTAGACCATATTACAAGCATTAGGAAATCCAGATTACACGGTCTGATGGGCACAAAGAACATAAAGAAGTAGAAATGGTGAGGAGACCTTATCAATACACACCAGAAAGAGAACCATGAGAATATTACAATCTCTGAACGCATCAGGTACACTTCCCCAAATGATGAAGGAACGAAAGCATGTGACTTGCCAAGGTGGAATTGTCAGACTGCTGGGAGATCACATGATCATTGTGCATCAGACAATTGAATGGGCAACTTCAACTTGGGATGGCCTCCAGGACTGTCTCCGGGGAAAGTCCACCAGTTTAACCATATCCACAAATGATAAGAGATAAAACCAAGAATAATCTTAAAGGAAAGATACCGGTATGTAGAGAGAATGTAGTAGACCTTTCAAAGTTAGAAGAGAAAGTTAGAAAACGATGGGGACATGGTCACTGTGATGCCATAAAAAACCTCAAAATTCTAACTTGTCCTGACAAACTCCATGCACACAGAGTTTCGGAGCCATCTCAGACCAGTCTGACTCCTCACCCTTTCCAGGTTGGATAGTTTTCCTTTCTCTGGATTTCTTGTCAGTTTCTAACTTTCTTCTCGAACTTTGAAGGCCTGCTACATTCTCTCTAGACACTGGTTTCTTTCCTGTAAGATTATCCTGGGTTGTATCTCTTATGCCTTGTGTAGATGGCCAAGTGGGTGGACGTTCCCCAGAGAAAGTCCTGGACTCCCTCCCAAGTTGAAGTTGCCCAGGCAATCCTCCGATGTGCAATGACCGTGTCATCTCCTAGCACTCTGCCAATTCCACCTTGGCAGGTCACATGTTTTCCTTCCTTCTTCCTTTGGGGAAGTGTACCAGATGCGTTCATAGATTGTAATATTCTCATGGTTCTTTTTCTGGTGTGTTTTGATAATGTATCCTCACAATTGCAACTTATCTATGATCCTTGTCCGCATAGTACCATGAAATCTATATTTCCTAACACTGCTAATGTGATCTGCAACCCTGATGTGAAAGAGTGAGGCCGGGGTGCCCAAGCGGAACGTGGGCACTTACCTGCTACACCACAGGGCTGGCCCTGAATTGGACTTTTGGACCAACCTTTTGCATGAACTTGGGAAGACGTGGGCCTGTTTGAATTATTCATGAAGGTGATTAATAGTAACATCATGGACGGTAACATTGTTTGACATCCTGAGATCAGAAACTCCAAATTCGAGGTGGTCCTCGCATCTCCCTTCAGGGACACAATGTGTCTGAGACCAATTAGACAAATAGGATTAATCCCTCTCTCCAGGAAAGATATTTTTCTGTCACTTCTCTGGATTAGGGAAGATTCAAACTTCACCCCTGATCCTTGAACGTTCCCCTAGATTCCGTCTAGATACGGGCTTGCCTCATTTCTATAGGCTGTGCCATTTGTCTGCCTTACATCCTCAACCCTGGCCTGTTTATTTTTCTTGAAAGAGAATTGTAATGTTCTAATTTTCAGCCCACTTCCTTACATATGGTGTCAAAACACATAATCAATAATCCTTCTAGGGCAAGAGGTACGGGGAGAGAATTTCATTGGAGCCAAACTGAGCACTCCAGCGTGGGTGGCAGCCTTCACAAAGGAACGAAGCCCTCTGGAAAAGGGTGCTTTTCAGCACCCTTGTAGAGCCCTTCCAAACAAAGAGACATGCCCCAAGTGTGACAGGGTTCCATTCCTTCAAGGCGTCCAAGACATCTCTTGGGACACATTAGCATGTAGCCAGTGGGCCCACGTGACGCCAGAGCTATGGAATGAGACTGATCTGCAAAGAATGCCAGGGGCCTAGGAAAGGAGGCCTCGATTCTTCTCTTCAACGTCCTCAAGACATCATTCTTGACTTTGGATCATGCTTATGGCAGAAGGACAACGTAGGTCTGATAAGGTCCAAGTCCGGCCTCTTGCTTCCAATCAAGTTGCAAGCTTGAATCAGCATGGTCTCCCCATAGACTTGAATAGATGACAACGTTCTCCTCTCGGGGCTTGTCCCTCTATTCTCGCTTCTTGCCAAGGATTCCTTTCTTATCCCTTGATTCACAGTCTGTTTCATCTCTTCCAGTTTCTGTGCCTGCTTTCTGTTTCTCAAAGCTGTTTCTGGGTATCTCTCCCTTTAATAGCCTAGCCTAGGCCAATCCTCAGACTGTAACCATGCGGCCATCATGGGGGACATATTCACCGTGTTGTCATAAACAACTTCAAAATTCTAAGTTGTCCTGACAACCTCCATGCACACAGACTTTCAGAGCCATCTCAGACCAGTCCGACTCCTCGCCCTTTCCAGGTAGGATAGTTTTCCTTTCTCTGGATTTCTTGTCGGTTTCTGAATTTCTCCTCAAACTTTGAAAGGCCTGCTACATTCTCTCTAGACACTGGTTTCTTTTCTGTAAGATTATCCTGGGTTGTATCTCTTATGCCTTGTGTAGAGGGCCAAGTGGGTGGACGTTCCCCAGAGAAAGTCCTGGACTCCCTCCCAAGTTGAAGAGCCCAGGCAATCCTCTGATGCACAATGATCGTGTCATCTCCTAGCACTCTGCCGATTCCACCTTGGCAGGTCCCATGTTTTCCTTCCTTCTTCCTTGGGGAAGTGTACCAGATGCGTTCATGAATTGTAAAAGCCTCACGGTTCTTTTTCTGGTGCGTATTGATAATGTAACCTCACCATTGCTACTTATTTTACGATCCCTGTCCGCACCGTACCATGAAATCTATATTTCCTAACACTGCTAATGTGATCTGCACCCGTGATTTGAAACAGTGAGGCCTGGGCCAGCCAAGCGGAATGTGGGCACTTACCCGCTCCACCACAGGGCTGGCCCTGAATTGGACTTTTGGACCAACATTTTGCATGAACTTGGGAAGACGTGGGCCTGTTTGGATTATTCGTGAAGGTGATTTCTATTAACATCATGGACGGTAACATTTTCCGTTGGTTCATGAGTTTAGCACACATCATGTTCTGTGGGTAGTATTCCTCTTCATCTATTTGGAATGGTCTACCTTTCTGTAGCATCAGTATGCATTGTGAGGTGATTTTCCAGCCTTGGAAGTTCACCTTCTCTAATCTCTTTCAGCCCCCAAAGCTCTATGCCCTCATTCTGAACCCCTTTTTGGATTTTTGATTTTAGGTGAATTTATTGCCATAACGCTGCAATAGAACATCCTATATCTTTCAGATTTGCTTCCTCAGCGGTTTAGACTTCTGTGTAGGTTACATCGTCTTCACCAGAGTAAGCTGAACCACAGGCCCCTACCACACACTTGTGCCTAATCATCTGTTTCACCATACCCCACCTCCCCGCTTTGCCTCTGGTAACCCTTAATCAAATGTCCCGTGCCAATTGTTACTGCTTGTCTTTTCTTCTCCTTGTAAGTGAGATCCTACAGTATTTGATTTTCTCCCTGGGTCTTGTTTCACTTCCCCTAAAACCTTCACAGCCATTCTGGTGGTCACTAATGGCTGGATTACATCATTTGTTCCGGCTGAGAGATATTCCATTGTGTGGGTATAGCCCATCTTCCTTCTGAATTTGTCCCTTTCTGGGCACCAGGGCGGATTCCAAGTCTTGGATAGCGGGAGTAAGGCTGTGGTGAACTCAGTGGTGCACATGTCTTTATTCAGTAGTGTTTCCGAGTTCTTTGGATCAACACGCCACACAGGAATAGCTGGATCATATGGGACATGGATTCTTAAATTTCTGAGGCAGTTCCACACCGCTTGGAGTACTGACTGCACCGGTTTACACTCCCACCTGCAGTACAGGAGGCTTCCCTTCTCTCCACATCCTCTCTGACATTTGTTTCCTGTCTGCTTCCTTATAGCCATTCTGATCACAGTGAGCTGCTGTGTCCTCGCAGTTTGCATTTGCATTGACCTGAGACTTAATGATGGTGAACAAGTTTTCATGCACCTGTTGGCACTCTTTTGATCTTCTTGGGAGAAATCTCTGTTTCCATCTTTTGACCAGGTTTTCATTGGCATGTTTTTCTTGTGGAGACCTGTGAGTTGAATGTATCTTTGGGCTTTTCACCCCTGGTCCGATGTGTGGTTTGAAAACCTCCTCTCCCAGTTGTTGTGCTGTCTTGGTATTGAGTCACTGGTTTCCTTGACTGGGCAGAAGCGTGTGCATTTGATGTGGTCCCTTTTGTTTCTTGTTTACTTGGTTGCCCTTGCCCAGTCAGATATGCTTCTTCCAAATAGGTGGCTCAGACAGATGGCAAAGAGCACTCTGCCTAGGTCTTCTTCTGCAAGTTTCATGCCTTCAAGTCTGCCATTCAGGGCATTTCGAGGTGGTGCGTGTGCCACCGTGTGCCAAGTGTAACATCATGGTCTATTCTCATTGTATTCCATGTGGCTGTGCAGGCTTCTCATTACCGTTTATTTTCGACACTGCTTTCTCCACTGTCTCCTCTTGGCTCCCTGGTCGAAAATGGGCTGTCCATGTAGGTTTGAGTTGGGCTCTGGGTTCTCGATTCTGTTGCATGGGTCTGTGTGCCTGTTTTGGGGCCCAGACTGTGCCGTCTCGGTACCTAGTGCTTCGTCCTATATGTTGAAACCGGAAAGTGTGCCACGTCCTGCTTTTTTCGTTTTCCTGAGGATTCCTTTGCCTAGTCAGGGTCTCTTGTTGCTGGCTAGAAACTTTAGGATTCCCTCTTCTGTCTCTGTGGGAAACATTGCTGCAACTTTGACTGGGATTGCATGGAATCCAGAGATTCCTTGCTCTGGTAGGGACGTTTCAAGTGTGTTGATGCTTCCACTCCTAGATCCTGGAATCTCCTTCTTTCTCCTTGTGTCTTCTTGAATTTCTTTCCCCCAACGTTTGTTAGTTTTCCATTGACATGGCTTTCACCTGTTTTGCTAAGGTTCTTCATAGAGATCTTGTTCTTCTCACTGGCAAGCTGTTTTTCTTTTTTTTTCTTTTCAGCTCCAGTTTTTCTATTCTTTGAAACTTTGAATTGGCTTTGATTTGGCAGAAGTGCATCACTGAGCTCACATCTGCTGGCAATGCTCCTGTATTTGCTGTGGAAGTCTGGCCTTGTCTAACGTCCCTTCCCATCTGCCTCTACACTACCTCGGACGCATGCCCCAGAATGACTGAAGCAGTGGTGAGCATGCTCACCTGAGGGTCCACCTGGCCCACCCCGGGCCACCGACCCAGAAGGTGCGGACCTCACTGCTGCACCACCGGCCGGCCCCTTTCATGTTCCATTGGCAACCTGCAGTTGAGGGCAATGGGACTTGAATATGCTACTTGAGCCCAACTCTTGCACTGTATAGATGAGGCCAGGTTGTAGTTCGGGTCCACTGTGATGTCAGAGGATTTGTCATAATCGTGTCTCTGCTGTCCCAGCAAGCTTCATGGACACATGGTTTCATGGCCCGCTTGGAGCAGCCTCATAACTCACCCTTCCCACTTAGCCAAGGTTGACCTTCGCTGCCATCTTTTGGCTTGTGAATTTCTCTGCCTTTTAAACCTTCCAGCAGAGTCTGTCTAAAGACTGACATCATCTTTCATTGTGGATTATCCAGGTGTGATTTCTGTTTGCCTTCCATTTTCTGGGGCCTTTTTTTCTTTTCCATAGTATAATCGTCATGGTATTTCTCAGCTATCTCCCTTAGACATGCTTATCAGTCCCTTCTCCTACATTCCAGGTGATTAATTGCCCATTTCTTGAATCACCGTATGTTCTCTAGGCCGAGGTGTGAGTGCTTTCATGATTCTTTGTTGTTGTCTTTGAATTTGCACTGGTCACTTGAAGGAGTCTTTGCTGTCCTAGCCTAGGTCAAACTAAGTACTGAGAACACATTGTCATCTGGGTGGGTTTGACATCCTAATCAGAAACTCCAAATTCTAGTTGGTCTTGGCAACCCCCTTCATGGACACAATGTTCCCGAGACAAATTAGAGAAATCTGATGAATTCCTTTCTCCAGGAAAGATATTTTTCTGTCTCTTTTCTGGATTTGGGAAGTTTCAAACTTGACCCCTTATCCTAGAACGTTCCCCTAGATTTCCTCTCGATACAGGCTTACTTTATTTCTATAGGCTGTGCCATTTGTTTGTCTTACATCCTCAGCCCTGGCCTGTTTATTTTTCTTGAAACAGAATTGTAATGTTCTACTTTTCAGCCAATTCCCTTACATATGGTGTCAAAACACACACTCTATAATTCTTCCACGGCACAAAGTAGGGGTAGAGAATTTCATTGGTGCAAAACTGAGCACTCTAGCCTGGGAGGGCAACCTTCACAAAGGAACGAAGCTCTCTGGAAAAGGGTGATTTTCAGCACACTTGTAGAGCCCTTCCACTCAAAGAGACATACCCCAAGCGTGACAGGGCTCCATTCCTTCAAGGCTTCCAAGACATCTCTTCGGACACATTAGCATGTACCCAGTGGGCCCCCATGTCACCTGAGCTATGGAAAGTGAGATTGATCTTCAAAGAATGCTAGGGGCCTAGGAAAGGAGGCCTCGATTCTTCTCTTCAACGTCCTCAAGACGTCATTGTTGACTTTGCATTATGCTTAAGGCAGAAGGACCACGTAGGTCTGATAAGGCCCAAGTCCAGCCTCTTGCTTCCAATCAAGTTGCAAGCTTGAGTCAGCATGGCCTGCCCATAGACTTGAATAGATGACCATGTTCTCCTCTCAGTGCTTGTCCCTCTATTCTCCCTTCTGGCCAAGGATTCCTCTCTTATCCCTTGATTCAGACTCTGTTTTATCTCTTCCAGTTTCTCAGCCCGCTTTCTGTTTGTCAAAGCTGTTTCTGGGTATCTCTCCCTTTAATAGCCAAGCCTAGGCTAATCCTCAGACTGTAACCATGCAGACATCTTGGGGGACAGATTCACCTTGATGTCATAAACAACCTCAAAATACTAAGTTGTCCTGACAACCTCCATGCACACAGATCTTCAGAGCCATCTCAGACCAGTCTGACTCGTCAACCTTTCCAGGTAGGATAGTTGTCCTTTTTCTGGATTTCTTGTCGTTTTTTAACATTCTCCTCGAACTTTGAAAAGGCTGCTACATTCTCTCAAGACACTGTTTTCTTTCCTGTAAGATTATCCTGGATTGTATCTCTTATATCTTTTGTAGATGGCCAAGTGTGTGGACCTTCCCCAGAGAAAGTCCTGGACTCCCTCCAAAGTTGAAGTTGCCTAGGCTATCTGATGCGCAATGATCGTGTCATCTCCTAGCACTCTGCCAATTCCACCTTGGCAGGTCACATGTTTTCCTTCCCACTTCCTTTGGGGAATTGTACCAGATGCCTTCATCGATTGTAATATTCTCAGCGTTCTTTTTCTGGTGCATATTATTAACGTATCCTCACAATTGCCACCTATTTATCATCCCTGTCCACACCGTACTATGAAATCTATATTTCCTAACACTGCTAATGTGCTCTACACCCGTGATGTGAAACAGTGAGACTCGGGCCGCCCAAGCAGAACGTGGGCACCTACCCGCTCCACCAATAACCGGCCCTTAATTATACTTTTGGATCAACCGTTTGCCTGATCTTGGGAAGATGTGGGCCTGTTTGTATTATTCTTGAAGGTGATTAGTAGTAACATCATGGACGGTAACATTTTCCCTTGGTTCATGGGTTTACCATGGATGATGGTTTCAGGGTAGTATTTGTCTTCATCTATTTTGAAAGGTCTATCTTTCCGTAGCATCATTAAGCATTTTGGGGTGATTTTCCATCCTTGGAAGTTCACCTTCTCTAATCTCTTTCAACCCCCAAAGCTTTATACTGTCATTCTGGACCCCTTTTTGGATTTTTTGTTTTTGGTGAATTTATTGCCATACCCTGCATTAGAACATCCTGTATCTTTCAGATTTGCATCCTCATGGATTTAACCATCTGTGTAGGTTACATCATCTTCACCAGCGTAAGCTGAATCACAGGCCCTCATCACACACTTGTGCCTCATCATCTCTTTCACCCTTCCCCACCCCTGTGCTTTGCCTCTGGGAACCAACAATCAAATGACCCGTGCCACCTTTTGGTTAGTGCTCGTTTTTTCTTCTCCTTGTAAGTGAGATCCTACGGTATTTGACTTTCTCCCTGGGGCTTGTTTCACTTCCCCTAAAACCCTCACAGCCATTCTGGTGGTCACAAATGGCTGGATTGCCTCCTTTGTTCCGGCTGAGTGGTATGACATTGAGTGACTATAGCCCATCTTCCTTGTGCATTCGTCCCTTGATGGGCCCCAGGGCGGCTTCCAAGTCTTGGATAGCGGGAGTAAGGCTGTGCTGAACTCAGTGGTCCACATGTCTTTATGCAGTAGTGTTTCCGAGTTCTTTGGATCAACATGCCGCACAGGAATAGGTGGATCATATGGGACATGGATTCTTAAATTTCTGAGGCACTTCCACACCGCTTGGAGTAGTGGCTGCACCTGTTTCCACTCCCACCGGCACTGCAGGAGGCTTCCCTTCTCTTCCCCTCCCCTGGACACTTGTTGTTTCTTGTCTGCTTCCTTATAGCCATTCTGACCACAGTGAGCTGCTATGTCCTTGCAGTTTGGGTTTGCCATGGACTGAGATATAATGATGGTGAACAAGTTTTCATGCACCTGTTGGCCCTCTTTAGTTCTTCTTGGGAGAAATCTCTGTTTCCATCTTTTGCGCAAGTTTTCATTGGGTTCTTGTTTTTTTTCTTGTGGAGACGTGTATCTTTGGGCTTTTCACCCCGTGTCCGATGTGTGGTTTGCAAACATCCTTTCCCAGTTGTTTGGTGTCTTTGCATTGGGTCGATGCTTTCCTTCACTGGGCAGAAGCATGTGCATTTGATGTGGTCCCATTTGTGTCTTGTTTACTTTGTTGCCCTTTCACAGTCACACATGCTTCTTCCAAATAGGCGGCTCAGATGGCAAAGAGCACTCTGCCTATGTCTTCTCCTACAAGGTTCACGGTTTCAAGTCTGCCATTCAAGTCTCTTATCCATTTCGGGATGGTGTGAGTGCCAGGTGTAACATCATGGTCTTTTCTCGATGTGTCCCATGTGGCTGTGCAGGTTTCCCAGCACCGCTTATTGTAGACACTCTCCTTTCTCCGCTGTCTCCTCTTGGCTCCCTGCTCGAAAAGGGGCTGTCCATGTACTTCTGATTTGGGCTCTGGGCTCTCGATTCTTTTGCATGGTTTTGTGTGCCTGTTTCTGTGCCAAGACTGTGCCATCGCGATACCTAGCGCTACGTCCTCTATTTGAAATCAGAAAGTGTGACACGTGCTGCTTTGTTCGTTTCCCTGAGGATTCCCTTGCCTATTCAGGGTCTCTTGTTGCTGCCTAGAAACTTTAGGATTCTCTCTTCGATCTCTGTCGCAAATACTGCTGCAACTTTGACTGGGATTGAATGGAATCCAGAGATTCCTTTCTCCGGAATGGACGTTTCAAGTGTGTTAATTCTTCCATTCCTAGAACCTGGAATATCCTTCTTTCTCCTTGTGTCTTCTTGAATTTCTTTCCCGAAACGTTTGCTAGTTTTTGATTGACATAGCTAACACCTGTTTTGCTACGATTCTTCATAGAGATCTTATTCTTCTAACTGGCAAGCTGTTTTTTTTTTTTTTTCAGAGTCAGTTTTTCTATTCTGTGCAACTTTTAATTGGTTTTATTTTGGCAGAAGTGCATCGCTGTGCTCACATCCTCTGGCAATGCTCTTGTATTTGCTGTGGAAGTCTGGCCCTGTCTTACGTTCCTCCCCATGTGACTCTACACTACCTTGCACGCCTGCCCCCCACTGACTGAAGCAGTGGTGAGCAGGCTCATGCCCAGGATTCCACCTGGTCCACCCCAGGCAACCGTCACAGTAGGTGCGAGCCTCACTTCTGCACCTCTGGCCGTCCGCTTTCCTGTTCCATTGGCCACCTGCAGTTGACTGCAATGGGACTTGAATATGCTACTTGAGCCCAACTCTGGCACTGTGTAGATGAGGCCAGGTTGATTTTCGCGTACATTGTGATGTCCGAGGATTTGTCATAATTGTGTGTCTTCTGTGCCAGCAAGCTTCATGGACACAGGGTTTCAGAGCCCACTTATAGCAGTCTCATAACTCACCCTTCCCAGTTAGCCCAGGTTTGACCTTCGCTGCCGTTTTTTGGCTAGTAAATTTCTCTGACTTTCAAAGGTTCAAGCCGAGTCTGTCTAAAGAGTGACATCTTTCATTGTGGATTATTCAGGTGTGATTTCTGTTCGCCTTCCATTTTATGGGAGCATTTTTTCTTTTCTATAGTATACTTGTCATGGTCATTCTCAGCTATCTCCCTTAGACATGCTTATCAGTCCGTTCTCCTTCAGTCCAAGTGATTAGTTTTGTATTTCTTTAATCACTGTATGTTCTCTAGGCCGAGGTATGACTGCTTTCATGATTCTTGGTGGTTCTCTTTGAATTTTCACCAGTCATCAGTAGTAATCTTTGCTACCCTAGCATAGGTCAAACAAAGCACTGAGAACATGTGGTCATCTGGTTTGGTTAGACATCCTGAGATCAGAAACTCCAAATTCGCGGGGGTCCTAGCAAACCCTTCATGGACACAATGTTTCCGAGACAAATTAGACAAATCTGATTAATTCCTCTCTCTAAGAAAGATATTTTTCTGTCTTTTTCCGGATTTGGAAAGTTTCGAACTTGACACCTGATCCTTGAATGTTCCCCTATATTTCCTCTAGATATGGGCTTACGTTATTTCTATAGGCTCTGCCATTTGTTTGCCTTACATCCTCAGCCCTGGATTCTTTATTTTTCTTGAAACAGAATTGTAAGGTTCAAATTTTCAGCCAACTTCCTTACATATGGTGTCCAAACACATAATCAATAATACTTCTACAGCAAGAAGTAGGAGGAGAGAATTTGATTGGAGCCAAACTGAGCACACTAGCCTGGGAGGGCAGCCTTCACAAAGGAACGAAGCCCTCTGGAAAAGGGTGCTTCTCAGCACACTTGTAGAGCCCTTCCAAACAAAGAGTCATACCCCAAGCATGGCAAGGCTCCATTCCTTCAAGGCTTCCAAGACATCTCTTGGGACACATTAGCATGTACCCAGTGGTCTGCCGTGACGCAAGAGCTATGGAAAGTGAGACAGATCTTCAAAGAATGCTACGGGGCTGGGAAAGGAGGCATCGATACTTCTCTTCAATGTCCTCAAGACATTCAGTCATTGAGGGGCCGGCATCCAAGGTAGTGCAGAGGCAGAAGGGAAGGGACGTTAGACAGGTCGAGACATCTTGCCAGTGAGAAGAAGAAGATCTCTATAAAGAACCTTAGCAAAACAGGTGAGAGCCATGTCAACTGAAAACTAGCAAACGTTTTGGGAAAGAAATTCAAGAGGACACAAGGAAACAGAAGGATATTCCGGGATCTAGGAATGGAAGAATTAACACACTTGAAAGATCCATACTGCAGAAAAGAATCTCTGGATTCCATGCAATCCCTGTCAAAGTTGCAGCAATATTTCCAAAGAGATAGAAGAGAGAATCCTAAAGTTTCTAGGCAGCACCAAGAGACCCTGAATAGGAAACGGAATCCTCAGGAAAATGAGCAAAGCAGGACGTGTTACACTTTCTGATTTCAACATAGAGGACGAAGCGCTAGGTACCAAAAGGGCAGAGTTTGCACCCAAAAACAGGCACACAGACCCATACAACAGAATCGAGAGCCCAGAGAACAACTCAAACGTACATGGACAGCCCCTTTCCGATGAGGGAGGCAATAGGAGACAGTGGATAAAGGAGAGTCTCTACAATAAATGGTGCTGGGAAGCCTGCACAGCCACATGGAACACAACGAGAGTACACCATGATGTTACACCTGGCACACACACCACCTCGAAATGGATTAAAGCCTTGAATGGCATACTTGAAACCGTGAACCTTGTAGGAGAAGACCTACGCAGAGTTCTCTTTGCCGTCTGTCTGAGCTGTCTATTTTGAAGAAGCATGTCTGACTGGGCAAGGGCAACAAAGGAAACAAGAAACAAACGGGACCACATCAAATGCACAAGCTTCTTCACAGTGAAGGAAACCATCGACTCAATGCCAAGACAGCACAACAACTGGGAGATGATGTTTGCAAACCACACATCGGACAAGGGGTGAAAAACCCAAAGATACAATCAACTCGCACAGCTCCACGAGAAAAACAACAAGAAGCCAATGAAAACCTGGGCAAAAGATGGAAACAGAGATTTCTCCCAAGAAGATTGAAAGAGGGCCAAAAGGTGCCTGAAAACTTGTTCCCATCATTAAGTCTCAGGCCAATGCAAATCCAAACTGCAAGGACACAGCAGCTCACTGTGGTCAGAATGGCTAGAAGGAAGCAGACAGGAAACAACAAGTGTCAGAGAGGAGGTGGAGAGAAGGGAAATCTCCTGCACTGCAAGTGGGAGTGGAAACCGGTGCAGCCACTATGGCAAGCGGTGTGAACTGCCTCAGAAATTCAAGAATCCATGTCCCATATGATCCAGCTGTTCCTCTGAGGCGTGTTTGTCCAAAGAGCTCAGAAACACTACCTCATAATGAGACGTGCACAGCTGATTTCACAACAGCCTTACTCCCGTTATCCAAGACTTGAAAGCCGCCCTGGTGCCCAGCTGGGAAGAATGCATAAGGAAGATGGGCTATACCCACACAATGGCAAACCACTCAGCTGGAACAAAGGTTGCATTCCAGCCATTTGTGACACCCAGAATGTCTGTGAGGGTTTTAGGGGAAGTGAAACAAGCCCCAGGGAGAACGTCAAATTCCATAGGATCTCTCTTACAAGGAGAAGAAAAAGCAAGCACTAACCAACAGGTGGCACAGGACATTTTATTGGGAGTTCCCAGATGCAGAGCGGGGTGGTGGGGGAGGGTAAAAGAGATGATGAGGCACCAGTGTGCGGTGAGGGGTTGAGATTCAGCTTTAGCTGGTGAAGATGATGTAACCTACACAGATGGTTAAATCCATGAGGATGCAAATCTGAAAGATATAGGATGTTCTAATGCAGGGTTATGGCAATAAATTCACATAAAATCAAAAATCCAAAATGGGGTCCAGAATGACGGCATAATGCTTTTGGGGCTGAAAGCGTTTAGAGAAGGTGAACTTCCAAGGATGGAAAATCACCTCAAAATTCTTACTGATTCTACAGAAAGGTAGACCATTCCAAATAGATGAAGAGGAATACTACCCACAGAACATGATGCATGCTAAACCCATGAACCAAGGGAAAATGTTACCGTCCATGATGTTAATAGAAATCACCTTCACGAATAATCCCAACAAGCCCACGTCTTCCCAAGTTCAGACAAAAGGCTGGTCCAACATAAGAATTCAGGGCCGACTTTGTGGTGGAGTAAGTGCCCACCTTCCACTTGGGCAGCCCGGGCCTCACTCTTTCACATTAGGAGTGCAGATCACTTTAGCAGTATTAGGAAATACAGATTTCATGGTACGGTGCAGACATAGATCATAAATAAGTAGCAATTCTGAGGATACATTATCAATTCGCACCAGAAAAAGCTCCATGAGAATATTACAATCAATGAACGCATCTGGTACACTTCCCCAAAGTAAGAAGGAAGGAAGACATGTGACCTGCCAAGGTGGAATTGGCAGAGTGCTAGGAAATGATACGATCGTTGAGCATGAGAGGATTGCCTGGGCAACTTCAACTTGGGAGGGAATCCAGGACTTTCTCTGGGGATGGTCCACCCACTTGGCCATGTACACAAGATATAAGAGATATAACCAAGGATAATCTTATACTGGAAAGAAACCAGTGTCTAGAGAGAATGTAGCAGCCCTTTCAAAGTTCAAGGAGAAATTTAGAAACCGACAGGAAATCCAGAAAAAGGACGACTATCTTACCTGGAAAGGGTGAGCAGTCAGACTGGTTGAGATGGCTCTGAAACTCTGTGTGCATGGAGGTTGTCAGGACAACTTAGAATTTTGAGGTCGTTTATGACATCACGGTGAACATGTCCCCCAAGATGGCTGCATGGTTACAGTCTGAGGATTGGCCTAGGCTAGGCTATTAAAGGCAGAGATACCCAGAAACAGCTTTTACAAACAGAAAGCTGGCACAGAAACTGGAAGAGGTCAAACAGACTCTGATTCAAGGGATAAGAATGGAATCCTTGGCCAGAAGCGAGAATAGTGGGACAAGCACTGAGTGGAGAACGTTGTTATCTATTCAAGTCTATGGGGAGGCCATGCTGATTCAAGCTTGCAACTTGATTGGAAAAAAGAGGCCGGACTTGGGGCTCATCAGACCTACAGTGTCCTTCTGGCTGAAGCATAAGCCAAAGCCAAGAATGATGTCTTGAGGACATTGAAGAGAAGAATCCAGGCCTCCTTTCCCAGGCCCCTAACATTCTTTGAAGAACAGTCTTACTTTCCATAGCTCTGGCGTCATGGGGGACTACTGGGTACATGCTAATGTGTTCCTAGAGGTGTCTTGGAAACCTTGAAGGAATGGACCCCTGTCATGCTTGGGGTATGTCTCTTTTTTTGGAAGGGCTCTACAAGTGCCCTGAAAAGCACACTTTTCCAGAGGGCTTCGTTTCTTTGTGAAGGCTGCCCTCCCAGACTACAGTGCTCAGTTTGGCTCCAACGAAATTTTCTCCCCCTACCTCTTGCCGTAGAAGGATTATTGATTATGTGTTTTGAGTTCATATGTCAGGAAGTTGGCTGGAAAGTAGAACTTTACAATTCTGTTTCAAGAAAAATAAATATGGCGGGGCTGAGGATGTAAGGCAAACAAATGGCACAGCCTATAGAAATAAAGTAAGCCCATATGTAGATGGAATCTAGGGGAACGTTCAACGATCAGGGGTCAAGTTCGAAACTTCTCAAATCCAGAAAAGAGACAGAAAAATATCTTTCCTGGAGAGAGGAATTCATCAGATTTGTCTAATTTGTCTCAGAAACATTGTGTCCGTGAAGGGGGTTGCCAGGGCCCCCGCGAACTTGGAGTGTCTGATGTCAGGATGTCCAACCAACCCAGATTACCACCTGTTCTTAGTTTTTAGTTTGACCTAGGCTAGGATAGCAAAGATTCCTACAACTGGCCGGTGAAAATTCAAAGACAACAACCAAGAATCACGAAAGCACTCACACCTCTGCCTAGAGAACATACGGTGATTAAAGAAAAACAAAATTAATCACTTGGACTGAAGGAGAACGGACTGGTAAGCATATCTAAGGGAGATAGTTGAGAAGGACCATGACGATTATACTATGGAAAAGAAAAAAAGTTCCCAGAAAATGGAAGGTGAACAGAAATCACACCTGAAGGATCCACAATTAAAGATGATCTCCATCTTTAGACAGACTCTGCTTGAACGTTTGAAAGTCAGAGAAATTCACATGCCAAAAAACGGCAGCGAAGGTCAAGCCTGGACTAACTGGGAAGGGTGAGTTATGAGACTGCTCCAAGCGGGCTCTGAAACCCTGTGTCCCTGAAGCTTGCCGGGACAGCAGAGACACGATTATGACAAATCCTCTGACATCACAGGGGACCCGAGACTCAACCTGGCCTCATCTACACAGTGCCAGAGTGCCAGAGTCCTGCCCTGGCTGAGTCCAGCTTCCTGAGGGATAGACGGCGTCGGCGCAATGAGGGAAAACTAAAGGTGACGCGAGACTTGGGTTGGTGTTAGCATGTCCGACTTTACTGTGCAGAAGTGTCGTTTATATATCTTTCACGAATAGTACAGAAATGGTTCTACATATATTCTCACAGAGATAAGGAAGTAAAAAAAACGAGCACAAGAATATTTATTAGCATTTCATTCTATATAGCATAAGGTTAATGATCGTCTTCTTCACAACTAACTAGTGTTTGTTGTCTCTAAGCTAAAAGAGATAGGTACCTAGACACCCGTTGTAATTCATGGTAAAGTTAAATCAAAGAGAGAAGGTCCAGACCTCTGGACAGGACAGCTGTTTACATCCTGGGGGAGCCATCCCTGCATCCCTCAATCATTTATGCCATTAGTGTAGATGGTTAATGGGAACAAAAGGCGACTCCAGGGTATCTTATCCTCAGGGCTGCCTGCATTCTCAGTGGGCAGTTAAACATCTTTACATTTACGCTCCCTTTATGGGGTGAAAGCATTCCTTTGTCTTTTAAATTGTGGAGCTAACAGTCCCTTAAACACAGTGCCGGAGAAAGTAACATTTTGTTAGTAAAGTAAAGGGCTGAAAAGCTAAGCTAAACTATATATCTTCAAGAATAAAAAACAGAAATCAGTATAGACATAACCTTGATAGAAAGCATGCATATAATTCAGAAAACATCAGGGGTGTCGGCCGGCCATTCTTCACCTAGGGGCATCCCTGCACCCCTCGGCCCTTCTACTCATCAATTATTTATTATTTATTGCTTTTAGGAGAAAACCTCTGTAACATTTTAACAGAAAGCAGAAGGTCAAGAATAATATATAGCTACTTCTTGATCATCCAATTAACCAACAAACTTTGAAGGACGATGCATATATATTTAGACAAAGAACTGGAGGGAGAAAGAAACATTAACCAGACAGAGGCCATAAACCTAATTAGGCATCTTATCTGGGCAGGATTCCTTTCTGATTGTCTCAAATGGGACTGTGTGCTACTCCAATAATTAACTGAAAATATCTTGATAGCTACCTGCAGGTGGTCACATTCTCTTACTATATCTAAATTTCCCAGGAGGTAGTGCCTCCCAAGCAGCCACCCAAAGGAGTGAAAACTAGAGGATAAGAAAGCAAAAGGAATGAAGGTCAATTAGAAGCAGCAAAAGTTTCAGAACTATGTGAGGGGCTGGACGGTTATTCTTCACCAAGGGGCGACCCTGAAAACCTAGGCACTAATTGGCTGGACAGTGTCAAACAGCTGATGAAATGATGTAGCCACGGCCCCCACCACCTGAGTTGGGCTCAAGTAGTATATTCAAGGTCCGTTGCACTCAACAGCAGGTTGCCAACGGAACATGAAAAGGGCAGGCCGGTTGTGCAGCGGTGAGGTCTGCACCTTCTGGGTCAGTGGGCCAGGGTGGTCCGGGTGGAATCCTGGGGGTGAGCCTCCCCACCACTGTTTCAGTCATTCTGGGGCAGGCGTCCGAGGTAGTGTAGAGTCAGATGGGAAGGGACGTTAGACAGGGCCAGACTTCCACAGCAAATACAGGAGCATTGCCAGGAAATGTCAGCACAGCATTGCATTTCTGCCAAAACAAAACCAATTAAAAGATGCAAAGAATAGAAAAACTGAAGCTGAAAAAAATAAAAGCAGCTTGCCAGTGAGAAGAATAAGATCTCTATGAAGAATCTTAGCAAAACAGGTGAAAGCTATGGCAATCAAAAACTAGCAAACGTTTGGGGAAAGAAATTCAAGAAGACACAAGGAGAAAGAAGGATATTCCAGGATCTAGGAATAGAAGGAGTAACACACTTGAAACGTCCATACCGGAGAAAGGAATCTCTGGATTCCATTCAATCCCAGTCAAAGTTGCAGCAATATTTGTCACAGAGATAGAAGAGAGAATTTTAAAGTTTCTAGCCAGCAAAAAGAGACCATGAATAGGCAAAGGAATCCTCAGGAAAACGAACAAAGCAGGACGTGCCACACTTTCTGATTTCAACATAGAGGACAAAGCGCTAGGTACCAAAACAGCACAGTCTGGGCCCGGAAACAGGCACACAGACCCATGCAACAGAATCGAGAGCCCAGAGAACAACTCAAAGGTACAAGGACAGCCTACTTTTGACCAGGGAACCAAAAGGAGACAGTGGAGACAGGAGAGTCTCTACCATGAGCAGTGCTGGCAAGCCTGCACAGCCACATGGAACACAACGAGAGTACACCATGATGTTACACCTGGCATACACACCACCTTGAAATGGATTAAAGCCTTCAATGCCAGACTTGAAACCGTGAAACTAGTAGGAGAAGACCTAGGCAGAGTGCTCTCTGCCATCTCTCTGAGCCTCCTATTTGGAAGAAGCATGTCTGACTGGGAAAGGGCAAGAAAGGAAACAAGAAACAAATGAGACCACGTCCAATGCAGATGCTTCTGCCCACTCAAGGAATCCATCGACTGAATGCAAAGATAGCAAAACAACTGGGAGAGGATGTTTGCAAACCACACATAGGACAAGGGGTGCAAAGCCCAAAGATACAATCCGTTCACACGTCTCCACAAGGAAAACAACAAGAAGCCAATGAAAACCTGGGCAGAAGATGGAAACAGAGATTTCTCCCAAGAAGATCGAAAGCGGGTCAACACGTGTATGAAAACTTGGCCACCATCATTAAGTCTCAGGCCAATGCAAATCCTAATGCAAGGACACAGCAGGTCGCTGTGGTCAGAATGGGTAATAGGAAGCAGACAGGAAACAAGTGTCAGAGAGGAGGTGGAGAGAAGGGAAGCCTCCTGCACTGCTGGTGGGATTGGAAACTGGTACAGCCACTACGGCAAGCTGTGTGTAACTGCCTCAGAAACTTAAGAATCCATGTCCCATATGATCCAGCTATTCCTCTGCGGCGTGTTGATCCAAAGAACTCGGAAACACTATTGCATAAAGACATGTGCACTGCTCAGTTCACCACAGCCTTACTCCCGCTATCCAAGACTTGGATTCCACCCTGGTGCCCATCAAGGGACGAATGCAGAAGGAAGGTGGGCTATAGCCACACAATGGCATACCACTCAGCTGGAGCAAAGGACGCAATCCAGCCATTTGTGACCACCAGAATGGCTGTGAGGGTTTTAGGGAAGTGAAACAAGCCCCAGGGAGAAAGTCAAATACCGTAGGATCTCACTTAAGAGTAGAAGAAAAAACAAGCACGAACCAACAGGTGGCATGGGACATTTGATGTGGGGTTCCAAGAGGCAAAGCGGTGAGGTGGGGCAGGGTGAAAGAGATGATGAGGCACAAGCGTGTGGTGAGGGCTTTTGATTAGGCTTACGCTGGTGAAGATGATGTAAGCTACACAGAAGTCTAAATAGATGAGGATGCAAATCGGAAAGATATAGGATGTTGTAATGCAGAGTTATGGCAATAAATTCACCAAAAATCAAAAATCCAAAAAGGGGTCCAGAATGACTGCATAAAGCTTTGGGGGCAGAAAGAGATTAGAGAAGGTGAACTTCCAAGGCTGGAAAATCACCTCCAAATGCTTACTGATGCTACAGAAAGGTAGACCATTCCAAATAGATGAAGAGGAATACTACCCACAGAATATGCTGCCTGCTAAACCCATGCACCAACGGAAAAGGTTACAGTCCATGATGTTACTACTAATCACCTTCACGAATAATCCAAACAGGCCAACGTCTTCCCAAGTTCAGGCAAAATGTTGGTCCAAAAGTACAATTCAGGGCCGGCCCTGTGGTGGATCAGGTAAGTGCCCACGATCCGCTTGGGTGGCCGGGCCTCACTGCTTCACATCACGGGTGCAGATCACATTAGCAGTGTTAGGAAATATAGATTTCATGGTACGGTGTGGACAGAGATCATAAATAAGTAGCAACTGTGAGGATACTTTATCTATATGCACCAGAAAAAGAACCATGAGAATATTACAATCTGCAAACGCATCAGGTACACTTCCCTAAAGGAAGAAGGAAGGAAATCATGTGACCTGCTAAGGTGGAGTTGGCAGAGTGCTAGGAGATGACACGATCATTGTGCATCAGAGGATTTCCTGGGCAACATCAACTTGGGAGGGAGTCCAGGACTTTCTCTGTTGAAAGGCCACCCACTTGGCCATCTAATCAAAATATAAGAGATACAACCCAGGATAATCTTACAGGAAAGAAACCAGTGTCTAGACACAATGTAGCTGGCATTTCAATGTTCAAGGAGAAAGTTAGAAACTGACAAGAAATAAAAAAGTGAGAGATACCCAGATACAGGGCTGAGGTTGTAAGGCAAACAAATATCACAGCCTACAGAAATAAGGTAAGTCCGTATCTAGACGGAATCAAGGGAACGTTCAAGAATCGGGGGACAAGTTCCAATCTTCACAAATACAGAAAAGAGACAGAAAAAAATCTTTCCTGGAGAGAGGAATTCATCAGATTTGTCTAATTTGTCTCAGAAACATTGTGTCCGTGAAGGGGGATGCCAGGACCAACTAGAATTTGGAGTTTCTGATCTCAGGATGTCACAGCAACCCAGATGACCACGTGTTCTCAGTGCTTAGTTTGACCTAGGCTAGGTTAGCAAAGATTCCTACAAGTGACCGGTGCAAATTTAAAGACAACAACCAAGAGTCACAATAGCACTGACACCTCGAGCCATTTGTGACCACCAGAATGGCTGTGAGGGTTTTAGGGGAAGGGAAACATGCCCCAGGGAGAAAGTCACATACCATAGGATGTCACTGACTAGGAGAAGAAAAAACAAGCACTAGCCAACTGGTAGCACGGGACATTTGATTGGGAGCTAGGAAGCCTGCACATCCACATGGAACACAACGAGAGTACTTTCTGATTTCAACATATAGGATGAAGCACTAGGTACTGAAATGGCACACTCTGGGACTCCTGTATTTGATGGGGAAGTCTGGCCCTGTGTAACGTCCCTTCCCATCTGCCTCTACACTACCCAGGAAGCCTGCCCCAGAAGGACTGAGCAGTGGTGAGGAGGCTCAACCCTAGGAATCCACGAGGCCCACCCCTGGCAACCAACCCTTAAGCTGCGGACCTCACCGCTGCACCACTGGCCGGCCCCTTTCATGTTCCATTGGCAACCTGCAGTTGAGGGCAATGGGACTTGAATATGCTACTTGAGCCCAACTCTGGCACTGTATAGATGAGGCCAGGTTGTTGTTCGGGTCCACTTTGATGTCAGTGATTTTGTCATAATTGTGTCTCTGCTGTCCAGGCAAGCTTCATGGGCACACGGTTTCAGAGCCCGCTTGGAGCAGTCTCATAACTCACCGTTCCCACTTAGCCCAGGCTTGACCTACACCACCGTTTTTTGGCTTGTAAATTTCTCTGACTTTCAAACGTTCAAGCAGAGTGTGTCTAAAGACTGACATCATCTTTCATTGTGGATTCTTCAGGTGTGATTTCTGTTCGCCTTCCATTTTCTGGGACCTGTTTTTCTTTTCCATAGTATAATCGTCATGGTCTTTCTAAGCTATCTCCCTTAAACATGCTTATCAGTCCGTTCTCCTTCATTCCAAGTGATTAATCTTGCATTTCTATAATCACCGTATGTTCTCTAGGCCGAGGTGTGAGTGCTTTGGTGACTCTTGGTTGTTGTCTTTGAATTTTCACAGGTCAGTTGTAGGAATCTTTAGTACCCTAGCCTACGTCAAACTAAGCACTGGGAACACGTGGTCATCTGGGTTGGTTTGACATCCTGAGATCAGAAACTCCAAATTCGAGGTGGTCCTTGCAACCCCCTTCAAGGACACAATGTTTCCGAGACAAATTAGACAAATTGGATGAATTCCTCTCACCAGGAAAGATATTTTTCTGTCTCTTTTCTGGATTTGAGAAATTTCGAACTTGACCCCTGATCCTTGAACTTTCCCCTAGATTCCGTCTAGATACGGGCTTACTTTATTTCTATAGGCTGTGCCATTTGTTTGCCTTACATCCTCAGCCCTGGCCTGTTTATTTTTCTCGAAACAGAGTTGTAATGTTCTAATTTTCAGCCCACATCCTTACATATGGTGTCAAAACACATAATCAATAATCCTTCTCCAGCAAGAGGTATGGGGAGAGAATGTCATTGGAGCTAAACTGAGCACTCTAGCCTGGGAGGGCACCCTTCACAAAGGAACGAAGCCCTCTGGAAAAGGGTGCTTTTCAGCACCCTTGTAGAGCCCTTCCACTCAAAGAGACATACCCCAAGCGTGACAGGGTTCCATTCCTTCAAGGCTTCCAAGACATCTCTTGGGACACATTCGCATGTACACAGTGGGCCCACGTGATGCCACAGCTATGGAAACAGAGACTGATCATCAAAGAATTTTAGTGGTCTAGGAAAGGAGGCCTCGATTCTTCTCTTCAATGTCCTCAATACATCATTCTTGACTTTGCATTATGCTTAAGGCACAAGGACACTGTAGGTCTGATGAGCCCCAAGTCCAGCCTCTTGTTTCCAATCAAGTTTCAAGCTTGAATCAGCATGGCCTCCCCATTGACTTGAATAGATGACAATGTTCTCCTCTCAGTGCTTGTCCCTCTATTCTCTCTTCTTGCCAAGGATTCCTTTCTTATCCCTTGAATCAGAGTCCGTTTTATCTCTTCCAGTTTCCGTGCCCACTTCCGTTTGTCAAAGCTGTTTCTGGCTCTCTCTCCTTTTATAGCCTAGCATAGGCCAATCCTCACACTGTAACCATGCGGCCATCCTGGGGGACAGGTTCACTGTGATGTCACAAACAACCTCAAAATTCGAAGTTGTCCTGACAACCTCCATGCACACAGAGTTTCAGAGCCATCTCAGACCAGTCTGACTCCTCACCCTTTCCAGGTTGGATAGTTGTCCTTTTTCTGGATTTTTTCTCAGTTTCTAACTTTCTCCTCGAACTTTCAAAGGCCTGCTACATTCTCTCTAGACACTGGTTTCTTTCCTGTAAGATTATCCTGGGTTGTATCTCTATATTTCATGTAGATGCCCAAGTAGGTGGACGTTCCCCAGAGAAAGTCCTGGATTCCCTCCCAAGTTGAAGTTGCCCAGGCAATCCTCTGATGCCCAATGATCATGTCATCTCCTAGCACTCTGCCAATTCCACCTTGGCAGGTCACATGTTTTCCTTGCTTCTTCCTTTGGGGAAGTGTAAAAGATGCGTTCATAGATTGTAATAGTCTCATGGTTCTTTTTGTGGTGCGTATTGATAACGTATCCTCACAATTGCTACTTATTTATGATCTCTGTCCACACCGTACCATGTAATCTATATTTCCTAACACAGCTAATGTGATGTGCACCCGTGATGTGAAACAGTGAGGCACGGGCCCCGGAAGAGTAAGTGGGCACCTACCTGCTCCACCACAGGGACGGCCCTGAATTGTACTTTTGGACCAAGCTTCTGCTTGGACTTGCGAAGAGGTGGGCCTGTTTTGATTATTTGTGAAGGTGATTAGGAGTAACGTCATGGACAGTAACCTTTTCCCGTGGTTCATGGGTTTAGCATGGATCATGATCTCTGGGTAGTATTCCTCATCTATTTGGAATGGTCTACCTTTCTGTAGCATGAGTAAGCATTTTGAGGTGATTTTCCATGCTTGGAAGTGCACCTTCTCTAATCTCTTTCAGCCCCCAAAGCTTTAGGCCGTCATTCTGGACCCCTTTTTGGATTTTTGATTTTTGGTGAATTTATTGCCATACCCTGCATTAGTGCATCCTATATCTTTCAGATTTGCATCCTCATCGATTTAGACTTCTGTGTATGTCACATCATCTTCACCAGCATAAACCTAATCACACGCCCTCACCAAACACTTTTGGCTAATCATCTCTTTCACCCTCACCCAGCGCCCTGCTTTGACTCTAGGAACCCGCAATCAAATGTCCAGTGCCACCTGTTTTTTACTGCTTGCTTTTTCTTCACCAGGTCAGTGAGATCCTACGGTATTTGACTTTCTCCCTGGGGCTTGTTTCACTTCCTCTAAAGCCCTCACAGCCATTCTGGTGGTCACAAATGGCAGGATTACATCCTTTGTTCCGGCTGACTGGTATGCCATTGTGTGGCTATAGCCCATCTTCCTTCTGCATTCGTCCCTTGCTGGACACCAGGGCGGCTTCCAAGTCTTGGATAGCGGGAGTAAGGCTATGGTGAACTGAGCGGTGCACATGTCTTTATGCAATAGTGATTCTTGGTTCTTTGGATCAACACTCTGCAGAGGAATAGCTGGATCACATGAGACATGGATTCTTAAATTTCTGAGGCACTTCCACACCGCTTGGCATAGTGGCTGCACTGGTCTACACTCCCACCGGCAGTGCAGGAGGCTTCCCTTCTCTCCACCTCCTCTCTGACACTTGTTGTTTCCTGTCTGCTTCCTTATAGCCATTCTGACCCCTTTGACCTGCTGTGTCCTTGCAGTTTAGATTTTCATTTTCCTGAGCCTTAATGATGGTGAACAAGTTTTCATGCAGCTGTTGTCTGTCTTTCGATCTTCTTGAGAGAGATCTCTGTTTCCATCTCTAGCCCAGGTTTTCATTGGCTTGTTGTTTTGTTTCTTGTGGAGAAGTGTAAGTTAATTGTATCTTTGGGCTTTTCACCCCTTGTCTGATGATTGCTTTGCAAACATCCTCCTTCAGTTGTTGTGCTGTCTTTGCATTGAGTCGGTTTCCTTGACTGGGCAGGAGTGTGTGCATTTGATGTCATCCCATTAGTTTCTTGTTTCCTTTGTTCCCCTTGCCCTGTCAAACATGCTTCTTCGCAATAAGCGGCTCACATAGATGGCAAAGAGAACTCTGCCTAGGTCTTCTCCTACCAGTTTCTCTGCTTCCAAGTGTGCCATTCAAGGCTTTAATCCATTTTGAGGTGGTGTGAGTGCCAGGTGTAACATCATGGTGTACTCGCGTTGTGTTCCATGTGGCTGTGCAGGCTTCCCAGCACCGTTTATTGTAGAGACTCTCCTTTCTCCACTGTCTCCTCTTGGCTCCCTGGTCGAAGATGGGCTATCCATGTACGTTTGAGTTGGGCTCTGGGCTCTCGATTCTGTTGCAGGGGTCTGTCTGCCTGTTTCAGGACCCAGACTGTGCCGTTTCGGTACCTAGCGCTTCATCCTATATGTTGAAATCAGAAAGGTTGATATGTCATGCTTTGTTCATTTTCCTGAGGATTCCCTGGCCTATGCAGGGTCTCTTGTTGCTGGCTAGAAACTTACGGATTCTCTCTTCTATCTCTGTGGGAAATATTGCTGCAACGTTGACTGTCATTTCATGGAATACAGAGATTCCTTTCTTTGGTATGGACCTTTCAAGTGTGTTAATTCTTCCATTCCTACATGCCGGAATATCCTTCTTTTTCCTTGTGTCTTCTTGAATTTCTTTCCCCAAATGTTTTTGGGTTTTCAATGGCCATGGCTTTCACCAGTTATGCTATAGTTCTTCAGAGAGATCTTCTTCTTCGTACTGGCAAGCTCTTGTTTGTTTGTTTGTTTGTTTTTAGCTTCAGTTTTTCTATTCTTTGCAACATTTAATTGGTTTTGTTTTGGCAGAAGTGCAATGCTGTGCTCACATCTGCTGGCAATTCTCCTGTACTTGCTGTGGAAGTCTGGCCCTGTCTAATGTCCCTTCCCATTTGCCTCTACACTACCTCGGACAGCTGCCCCAGAATGATGGAAGCAGTGGTGAGGAGTCTCACCCCCAGACTTCCACCCGGCCCACACCGGGCCACTGATCCAGAAGGTGCGGACCTCACTGCAGCAACACGGGCTGGCCCCGTTCATGTTCCCTGGGCCACCTGCTGTTGAGTGCAATGGGACTTGAATATGTTACTTGAGCCCAACTCTGGCACTGTGTAGATGAGGTCAAGTTGTCTTTCGGGTCCAATGTGATGTCAGAGGATTTGTCATAATTGTGTCTCTGCTGTCCCGTCATGCTTCATGGACACAGGGTTTCAGAGCCCACTTGGTGCAGTCTCATAACTCACCCTTCCCAGTTAGCCCAGGTTTGACCTTCGTTGCCCTTTTTTGGCTTGTGAATTTCTCTGAATTTCAAACGTTCAAGCAGAGTCTGTCTAAAGATGGACATCATCATTCATTATGGATTATTCAGGTGTGATTTCTGTTCGCCTTCCATTTGCTGGGTTCTTTTTTTCTTTTACATAGTATGCTCGTCATGGTCTTCCTCAGCTATCTCCCTTAGATGTGCTTCGCAGTCCGTTCTCCTTCATTCCAAGTGATTAATTTTGTATTTCTTTAATCATGGTATGTTCTCTGGGCCGAGGTTGTGAGTGCTTTTGTGACTTTAGGTTGTTGTCTTGGTATTTGCACTCGTCACTGTAGGAATCTTTGCTATCCTAGCCTAGATCAAACTTAGCACTGAGAACACATGATCATCTGGGTTGGTTTGACATCCTGAGATCAGATCTCCAAATTCGAGGTGGACCTGCAACCCCCTTCACGGACAAAATGTTTCCGAGACAAATTAGACAAATCTGATGAATTCCTCTCTCCAGGAAAGATATTTTTCTGTCTCCTTTCCGGATTTGCGAAGTTTGGAACCTGACCACTGATACTTGAACGTTCCCCTAGATTCTGCCTAGATACGGGATTACTTAATTTCTATAGGCTGAGCCATTTGTTTGCCTTACATCCTCAGCCCTATCCTGTTTATTTTTCTGAAACAGAATTGTAAAGTTCTAACGTTCAGCCAACTTCCTTGCAGATGGTGTCAAAACACATAGTCAATAATCCTGCTACAGCAAGAGGTAGGGGGAGAGAATTTCATTGGAGGGAAACTGAGCACTCTAGACTGGGAGGGCAGCCTTCACAAAGGAACGAAGGCCTCTGGAAAAGGGTGCTTTTCAGAACCCTTGTAGAGCCCTTCCACTCAAAGAGACATACCCCAAGCATGACAGGGGTCCATTCCCTCAAGGCTTCCAAGACATTTCTTGGGACACATTAGCATGTACCCAGTGGGGCCCGTGGCGCCAGAGATATGGAAAGTGAGACTGATCTTCAAAGAATGCTAGGGGCCTAAGAAAGTAGACATCGATTCTTGTCTTCAATGTCCTCCAGACATCATTCTTGACTTTGGATTATGCTTAAGGCAGAAGTACAACCTAGGTCTGAAAAGGCCCAAGTGCAGGCTCTTGTTTCCAAACAAGTTGCAAGCTTGAATCAGCACGGCCTCCCTTACACTTGAATAGATGTCAATGTTCTGCTCTCAATGCTTGTCCCTCCATTCTCGCTTCTTGCCAAGGATTCCTTTCTTATCCCTTGAATCAGAGTCAGTTTGATCTCTTCTACTTTCTATGGCCTCTTTCCGTTTGTCAAAGCTATTTCTGGGTATCTCTCCCTTTAATAGCCTATCCTAGGCCAGTCCTCAGACTGTAACCATGCGGCCATCTTGGGGGACATGTTCACCATGATGTCATAAATGACCTCAAAATTCTAAGTTATCCTGACAACCTCCATTCACATAGAGTTTCAGAGCCATCTCAGACCAGTGTGACTCCTCACCTTTACCAGGCAGGATACTTTTTCTTTTTCTGGATTTCTTGTCGTGTTCTAACTTTCTCCTCGAACTTTGAAAGGCCTGCTACATTCTCTCTAGACACTGGTTTGTTTCCTGTAAGATTATCCTGGGTTTTATCTCTTATATCTTGGGTAGATGGCAAAGTGGGTGGACCTTCCCCAGAGAAAGTCATGGACTCCCTCCCAAGTTGAAGTTCCCAGGCAATCTTCTGATGTTCAATGATCGCGTCTTCTCCTAGCACTCTGCCAATTCCACCTTGGCAGGTCACATGTTTTCCTTCCTTCTTCCTTGGCGAAGTGTACCAGATGTGCTCATATATTGTAATAGTCTCATAGTTCTTTTTCTGGGGATTCTTGATAAGGTATCCTCACAATTGACACTTATTTATGATCCCTGTCCGCACTGTACCATGAAATCTATATTTCCTAACACTGTTAATGTGATGTGCACCCGTGATGTGAAACAGAGAGGCCTGGGCCGCCCAAGCGAAACATGGACACTTACCCGCTCCACCACAGGGCAGGCCCTGAATTGTACTTTTGGACCAACCTTTTGCCTGAACTTGGGAAGACGTGGGCCTCTTTGGATTATTCGTGAAGGTGATTAGTAGTAACATCATGGACTGTAACCTTTGCTGGTGGTTCATGGGTTTAGCACGCATCATGTTCTGTGGGTAGTATTCCTCTTCATCTAATTGGAATGGTCTACTTTTCTGTAGCATCCGTAAGCATTTTGAGGCGATTTTCCATCCTTGGAAGTTCACCTTCTCTAATCTCTTTCAGCCCCCAAAGCTTTATGCCGTCATTCTGTACCACTTTTTGGATTTTTGATTTTTGGTGAATTTATTGCCATAACGCTGCATTAGAACATCCTATATCTTTCAGATTTGCATCCTCATCTATTTAGACTTCTGTGTACATTACATCATCTTCACCAGCAGAAGCCTAATCACAGGCCCTCACCACACACTTGTGCCGCATCATCTCTTTCTCCCTCCCTCACTGCCTCGCTTTGCCTCTGGGAACCCCCAATCAAATGTCCCGTGCCACCTGTTGGTTAGTGCTTGTTTATTCTTCTCCTTGTAAGTGAGATCCTACGGTTTTTGACTCTCAACCTGGGCTTGTTTCCCTTCCCCTAAAACCCTCACAGCCATTCTGGTGATCAAAATGGCTGGATTGCATCCTTTGTCCCGGCTGAGTGGTATACCATTGTGTGGCTATAGCCCATCCTTCTGCATTCATCCCTTGCTAAGCACCAGGGTGGCTTCCAAGTCTTGGCTAGTGGGAGTAAGGCTGTGCTGAACTCGGCAGTGTACATGTCTTTATGCAATAGTGTTTCCAGGATCTTTAGATCAACTCACCACAGAGGAATATCTGGATCATATGGGACAAGGATTCTTAAATTTCTGAAGCAGTTCCACACTGCTTGGCATAGTGGCTGCACCGGTTTCCACTCCCACCAGCAGTGCAGTAGTCTTCCCTTCTCTCCACCTCCTCGCTGCCACTTGTTTCCTGTCTGCTTCCTTATAGCCATTCTGACCACAGTGAGCTGCTATGTTTTTGCAGTTTGGAATTGCATTGGCCTGAGACTTAATGATGGTGAACAAATATTCATGCACCTGTTGGCCCTCTTTTGATCTTCTTGGGAGAAATCTGTGTTTCCATCTTTTGCCCAGGTTTTAATTGGCTTTTTGTTTTGTTTCTTGTGGAGAGGTGCGAGTTGATTGTATGTTTGGGCTTTACACCTGTTGTCCGATGTGTGGTTTGCAAACGTGGTCTCCCAGTTGTTGTGCTGTCTTTGCATTGAGTCGTTGGTTTCCTTGATTGGGCAGAAGCTTGTGCATTTGATGTGGTCCCATTTGTTTCTTGTTTCCTTTGTTGCCCTTGCCCAGTCGGACTTGCTTCTTCCAAATAGGTGGCTCAGACAGATTGCAAAGAGCACTCTGCCTAGGTCTTCTCCTACAAGGTTCATGGTTTCAAGTCTGCCATTCAAGGCTTTAATCGATTTCCAGAATGTATGTGAGACAGGTGTAACATCATGGTGTACTCTCGTTGTGCTCCATGTGGCTGTGCAGGCTTGCCAGCACCCTTGATTGTAGAGACTCTCCTTTCTCCACTGTCTCCTAGTGGATCCCTGGTCGAAAATTAGATGTCCATGTAAGTTTGAGTTGTGCTCTGGGCTCTCAATTCAGTTGCATGGGTCTGTGTGCCTGTTTTAGGGCCCAGACTGTGCCGTTTTGGAACCTAGCACTTCGTCCTTTATGTTGAAAGCATAAAGTGTGACACGTCCTGCTTAGTTCGTTTTCCTTAGGATTCCTTTGCCTATTCAGGGTCACTTGTTGCTGGCTAGAAACTTTCAGGTTCTGTGTTGTATCTCTGTGCCAAATATTGCTGCAAAATTGAATGGGATTGCATGGAATCCAGAGATTCCATTCTCTGGTATGGACGTTTCAAGTGTGTTAATGCTTCCATTCCTAGATCCAGGAATATCCTTCTTTCCCCTTGTTTCTTCTTGAATTTCTTTCCCAAACGTTTCCTAGTTGTTGATTGACATAGCTTTCACCTGTTTTGCTAAGGTTCTTCATAGAGATCTTAGTCTTCTCACTGGCAAGCTGGTTTTTATTTTTTTTAGCTTCAGTTTTTTTATACTTCACAACGTTTAATTGGTTTTATTTTGGCAGAACTGCCTCGCAGAGCTCACATCTGCTGGCAATGCTCCTGTATTTGCTGTGGAAGTCTGGCCCTGTCTAATGTCACTTTCCATCTGCCTCTAGACTACCTCAGATGCCGGCCCCAGAATGACTGAAGCAGTGGTGAGGAGGCACACCGTGTTGGTCCACGTGCCCCACGTCAGGCCACCCACCCAGAAGGTTCGGACATCACCGCTGCACCACCGGCTGGCCCCTTTAATGTTCCATTGGCAACCTGCAGTTGAGTGGAATGGGACTTGAATATGCTACTTGAGCCCAACTCTGGCACTGTGTAGATGAGGCCAGGTTGAGTCTCGGGTCCCCTGTGATGTCAGAGGATTTGTCATAATCGTGTCTCTGCTGTCCCTGCATGATTCATGGACACACCATTTCAGAGCCCGCTTGGAGCAGTCTCATAACTCACCCTTCCCATTTAGCCCAGGCTTGACCTTCGCTGCCCTTTTTTGGCTTGTGAATTTCTATGACTTTCCAACGTTCAAGCAGAGTCCGTCTAAAGACTGACATCATCTTTCATTGTAGATTATCAAGGTGTGATTTCTGTTCGCCTTCCATTTTCTGGGAGCTTTGTTTCTTTTCCATAGTATAATCGTCATGGTATTTCTAAGCTATCTCCCTTAGACATGCTTATCACTCCATTCTCCTTCATTCCTGGTGATTAATTTTGCATTTCTTGAATCACCGTATGTTCTCTAGGCCGAGGTGTGAGTGCTTTCGTGACTCTTGGTTGTTGTCTTGGTATTTGCACCGGTCACTTGAAGGAGTCTTTGCTATCCTAGCCTAGGTCAAACTCGCACTGAGAACACGTGGTCATCTGGGTTGATTTGACATCCTGAGATCAGAAACTCCAAATTCGAGGTGGTCCTGGCAACCCCCTTCATGAACACAATGTTTCCGAGACAAATTAGACAAATCTGATGAATTCCTCTCTCCAGGAAAGATATTTTTCTGTCTCTTTTTTGGATTGGGAAGTTTTGAACTTGACCCCTGATCCTTGAACGTTCCCCTAGATTCCGTCAAGATACGGGCTTAACTTATTTCTATAGGCTGTGCCATTTGTTTGCCTTACATCCTCAGCCCTGGCCTGTTTATTTTTCTTGAAACAGAATTCTAATATATAATTTTTAACCAATTTCCTTACATATGGTGTCAAAACAAATAAACAATAATCCTTGTACAGCAAGAGGTCGGGGGAGAGAATTTCATTGGGGGCAAACTGAGCACACTAGCCTGGGAGGGCAGCCTTCACAAAGGAACGAAGCCCTCTGGAAAAGGGTGCTTTTCAGCACACTTGTAGAGCACTTCCAAACAAAGAGACATGCCCCAAGCGTGACAGGGGTCCATTCCTTCAAGGCTTCCAAGACATCTCTTGGGACACATTAGAATGTACGCTGTGGGCCCCTGTGACGCCAGAGCTATGGAAAGTGAGACTGATCTCCAAAGAATGCTAGGGGTCTAGGAAAAGAGGCCTGGATTCTTCTCTTCAATGTCCTCAAGACATCATTCTTGACTTTGGCTTATGCTTAAGGAAGAAGGACAACGTAGTTCTGATAGGGCCCAAGTGTGGCATCTTGTTTCCAATCAAGTTTCAAGCTTGAATCAGCATGCCGCCCCCATAGACTTGAACAGATGACAATGTTCTCTCAGTGCTTGTCCCTCTATTCTCACTTCTTGCCAAGGATTCTTTCCTTATCCCTTCAATCAGAGTCGGTTTGATCTCTTCTACTTTCTGTGCCCGCTTTCTGTTTGTCAAAGCTGTTTCTTGTTATCTCTCCCTTTAATAGCCTATCCTAGGCCAATCCTCAGACTGTAACCATGCGGCCCTCTTGGGGGACATGTTCACGATGATGTCATAAAGAACGTCAAAATTCTAAGTTGTCCTGACAACCTCCATGCACACAGAATTTCAGAGGTATCTCAGACCAGTCTGACTCCTAACCCTTTCCAGAAAGGAGAGTTTTCCTTTTTCTGGAGTTCTTGTCGGTTTCTAACTTTCTCCTCGAACTTTGAAAGTCCTAGCACAATCTCCCTAGACACTGGTTTCTTTCCTATAAGATTATCCTGGGTTGTATCTCTTATATCTTGTGTAGGCGGCCGAGTGGGTGGACATTCCCCAGAGAAAGTCCTGGACTCCCTCCCAAGTTGAAGTTGCCCAGGCAATCCTCTGATGCACAATGATCGTGTCATCTCCTAGCACTCTGCCAACTCCACCTTGGCAGGTCACATGTTTTCCTTCCTTCTTCCTTTGGGGAAGTGTACCAAATGCGTATATAGATTGTAATAGTCTCGTGGTTCTTTTTCTCTTGCGTATTGATAAGCTATCCTCACAAGGGCTACTTATTTATGATCTCTGTCCGCATCGTACCATGAAATCTATATTTACTAACACTGCTAATGAGATCTGCACCCCTGATGTGAATCAGTGAGGCCTGGACCGCCAAAGCAGAACGTGGGCACTTACCCCGTCTACCACAGGGCCGGCCCCGAATTGTACTTTTGGACCAACCTTTAGCCTGAGCTTGGGAAAACGTGCACCTGTTTTGATTATTTGTGAAGGTGATTAGTAGTAACATCATGGACAGTAACCTTTTCCTGTTGTTCATGGGTTTAGCACGGATCATGTTCTTTGGGGAGTATTCCTCTTCATCTGTTTGGAATGGTTTACCTTTCTGTAGCATCAGTAAGAATTTTAAGGTGATTTTCCATCCTTGGAAGGTCACCTTAGCGATTCTTTTTCAGCCCCCAAAGCTTTATGCCATCATTCTGGACCCCTTTTTGGATCTTTGATTTTTGCTGAATTTATTTCCATAAACCTGCATTAAAACATCCTATATCTTTCAGATAGCTTACATCATCGTCACCAGCATAAGCCTAATCACAGGCCCTCACCACACTCTTGTGCCTCACCATCTCTTTCCCTCACCCCCCCACCGAACTGCTTTGCCTCTGGGAATCCCCAATCAAATGTGCCATGCCACCTGTTCATCATCTGGGTAGGTTTGACATCCTGAGATCAGAAGCTCCAAATTCGAGGTGGACCTTGAAACCCCCTTCATGGACACAGTGTCCTTCTGTCTTTAGTATAATCCAAAGTCAAGAATGTTCTCATGAGGACATTGAAGAGAAGAATCGATGCCTCCTTTCCTACACCTCTAGCATTCTCTGAAGATCAGTCTCACTTTCCAAAGCTCTGGCATCATGGGTTCCCACTGGGTACATGTTAATGTGTCTCTTTTTTGGAAGGGCTTTACAAGTGTGCTGAAATACACCCTTTTATACAGGGCTTCATTTCTTTGTGAAGGCAGTATGTCCGTGAAAGGGGTTGCCAGGACCACGCGAATTTGGAGTTTCTGATCTCAGGATGTCAAATCAACCCAGATAACCACATGTTCTCAGTGCTTAGTTTGACCCAGCTAGGATAGCAAGCAGTCCTACAAGTGACCGGTGCAAATTCAAAGACAACAACCAAGAGTCACGAAAGCAATCACACCTTGGAATGGAGAACATACAGTGATTAAAGAAATACAAAATTAATCATTACAAACTAAGGAGAACAGACTGATAAGCATATCTAAGGGAGATAGTTGAGAAAGACCGTGATGGGTATAATATGGAAAAGAAAAAAGTCCCAGAAAATGGAAGGTGAACAAAAATCACACCTGAATAATCCACAATGAGAGATGTCAGTCTTTACACAGACTCTGCTTGAACGTTTGAAAGTCAGAGAAATTCACAAGCCAAAAGATGGCAGCAAAGGTCAAACCTGCGCTAACTGCTCCAAGCAGGCTCTGAAGCCCTGTTTCAATGAAGCTTGCCGGGACAGCAGAGACACAATTATGACAAATCCCCTGACATCACGGTGGACCCGAAAAACAACCTGCTCTCATCTACACAGTGCCAGACTTGGGCTCAAGTAGCATATTCAAATCCCATTGTACTCAACTGCAGGTGGCCAAAGGAACATGAAAGCGGCCTGCCAGTGGTGTAGTGGTTAGGTCCACAACTTCCAGGTCAGTGATCTGGGATGGGCCGCGTGGAATCCTGAGTGTGAGCCTCCTAACCATTGCTTCAGTCATCCTGGATCTGGCGGCCGAGGTAGTGTAGAGGCAGAGGGGAAGGGATGTTAGACAGGGACAAATTTCCACAGCAAATACAGGAGCATTGCCAGCAAATGTGAGCTCAGTGATGCACTTCTGCCAAAACAAAACCGATTGCAAGTTGCAAAGAATACAAAAACTGAAGCTCAAAAAAAACAAAACAAAAGAAAACAAACACGTTGCCAGTAAGAAGAATAAGATCTCTATGAAGAAACTTAGCAAAACAGGTGAAAGCCATGTCAATTCGAAAACAAGCAAATCTTTGGAGAAAGGAATTATAGAAGACACAAGGAAAAAGAAGGATATTACGGGATCTAGGAATGGAAGAATTAACAGGAAGATGGGCTATAGCCACACAATGGCATACCAGTCAGCCGGATCAAAGGATGCAACCCAGCCATTTGTGACCACCAGAATGGCTGTGAGGGTTTTAGGGAAGTGAAACAAGCCCCAGGGAGAAAGTCAAATACCGTAGGACCTCACTTAAGAGGAGAAGAAAAAACAAGCGGTCAGGAACAGGTGGCACGGGACATTTGATTGGGGGTTCCCAGAGACAAAGCGGGGAGGTGTGAGAGGGTGAAACAGATGATGAGGCACAAGTGTGTGGTGAGGGCCTGCTATTAGGCTTACGCAGGTGAAGATGATGTAAGCTACACGGAAGTCTACATCGATGAGGATGCAAATCGGAAAGATATGGGATGTTCTAATGCAGGGTTATGGCAATAAATTCACCTAAAAGCAAAAAATCCAAAATGTGGTCCAGAATGACGGCATAAAGCTTTGGGGCTGAAAGAGATTGGAGAAGGTGAACTTCCAAGGCTGGAAAATCACCTCAAAATGCGTACTGATGCTACAGAAAGGTAGACCATTCCAAATAGATGAAGAGGAATACTACCCACAGAACATGCTGCCTTCTAAACCCATGCACCAACGGAAAAGGTTGCCGTCCAGGATGTTACTACTAATCACACTCACGAATAATCCAAACAGGCCCACGTGTTCCCAAGCTCAGGCAAAAGGTTGGTCCAAAAATCCAATTCAGGGCAGGCCCTGTGGCGGAGCGGGTAAGTGCCCACGTTCCGCTTGGCCGGCCCAGGCCTCACTGTTTCACATCACGGGTGCAGATCACATTAGCAGTGTTAGGAAATATAGATTTCATGGTACGGTGCGGACAGGGATCATAAAATAAGTAGCAATGGTGAGGTCACCTTATCAATACGCACCAGAAAAAGAACCGTGAGGCTTTTACACTCCATGAACGCATCTGGTACAATTCCCCAAAGGAAGAAGGAAGGAAAACATGGGACCTGCCAAGGTGGAATCAGCAGAGTGCTAGGAGATGACACGATCATTGTGCATCAGAGGATTGCCCGGGCAACTTAAACTTGGGAGGGAGTCCAGGACTTTCTCCGGGGCAGGTCCACACACTTGGCCATCTACATAAAATGTAAGGGATAAAACCCAGGATAATCTTACAGGAAAGAAACCAGTGTCTAGAGAGAATGTAGCAGGCCTTACAAAGATCGAGGAGAAAGTCAGAAACTGACAAGAAATCGAGAAAAAGGAAAACTATCCTACCTGGAAAGGGTGAGGAGTCAGACTGGCCTGAGATGGCTCTGAAACTCTGTGTGCACGCAGGTTGTCAGGACAACTTCGAATTTTGAGGTTGTTTATGACATCACGAGGATCATGTCCGCCAAGATGGCCGCACCGTTACAGACTGAGGAGTGGCCTAGGCTAGGCTATTACAGGGAGGGATACCCAGAAACAGCTTTGAGAAACAGAAAGCGGACACAGAAACTGGAAGACATAAAACAGACGCTGATTCGAGGGGTAAGAAAGGAATCCTTGGCAAGAAGCGAGAATAGAGGGACAAGCCCCGAGAGGAGAACGTTGTCATCTATTCAAGTCTAAGGAGAGGCCATGCTGATTCAAGCTTGCAACTTGATTGGAAGCAAGAGGCCGGACTTGGGCCTTATCAGACCTACGTGGTCCTTCTGCCTTAAGCATAATCCAAACTCAAGAATGATGTCTTGAGGACGTTGAAGAGAAGACTCGATGCCTCCTTTCCTAGGCCCCTGGCATTCTTTGCAGATCAGTCTCACTTTCCATAGCTCTGGCGTCACATAGCTAATGTGTCCCAAAAGATGTCTTGGAAGCCTTGAAGGAATGGAGCCCTGTCACGCTTGGGGCATGTCTCTTTGTTTGGAAGTGCTCTACAAGGGTGCTGAAAAGCACCCTTTTCCACAGGGCTTCGTTCCTTCATGAAGGCTGCCCTCCCAGGCTAGTGTGCTCAGTTTGCCCCCAATGAAATTCTCTCCCCCTACCTCTTGCCATAGAAGGATTGTTCATTATGTGTTTTGACACCATATCTAAGGAAGTGGGCTGAAAATTAGAACATTACAATTCTGTTTCAAGAAAAATAAGCAGGCCAGGGCTGAGGATGTAAGGCAAACAAATGGCACAGCCTATAGAAATAAAGTAAGCCCGTATCTAGACGGAATCTAGGGGAACGTTCCAGGATCAGGGGTGAAGTTCGAAACTTCCCAGATCCGGAAAGGAGACAGAAAAATATCTTTCCTGGAAAGAGGGATTCATCACATTCGTCTAATTTGTCTTGGAAACATTGTGTCTGTGAAGGGGGATGCCAGGACCACCTCGAATTTGGAGTTTCTGATCTCAGGATTTCAAACCAACCCAGATGACCCCGTGTTCTCAGTGCTTAGTTTGACCTGGGCTAGGACAGCAAAGACTCCTTCAAGTGACTGGTGCAAATTCAAAGACAACATCCAAGAGTCATGAAAGCACTCACACCTCGGCCTAGAGAACATACGGTGATTCAAGAAATGCAAAATTAATCACTTGGAATGAAGGGGAACGGACTGATAAGCATGTCTAAGGGGGATAGCTGAGAAATACCATGACGATTACACTATGGAAAAGAGAATAAGGTCCCAGAAAATGGAAGGTGAACAGAAATCACACCTGGATAATCCACAATGAAAGATGATGTCCGTCTTTAGACAGACTCTGCTGGAACGTTTGAAAGTCAGAGAAATTCACAAGCCAAAAGACGGCAGCAAAGGTCAAGCCTGGGCTAAGTGGGAAGGGTGAGTTATGAGGCTGCTCCAAGCGGGCCATGAAACCGTGTGTCCATGAAGCTTGCCGGGACAGCAGAGACACGATTATGAAAAATCCTCTGACATCACAGTGGACCCAAACAACAACCTGGCCTCATCTATACAGTGCCAGAGTTGGGCTCAAGTAGCATATTCAAGTCCCATTGCCCTCAACTGCAGGTTGCCAATGGAACATGAAAGGGGCCGGTCGGTGGTGCAGCAGTGAGGTCCGCACCTTCTGGGTTGGTGGCCCGTGGTGGGCCGGGTGGACCCTCGGGTGAGCCTGCTGAAAACTGCTTCAGTCATTCTGGGGCAGGCATCCGAGGTAGTGCAGAGGCAGATGGGAAGAGACGTTAGACAGGGCCAGACTTCCACAGCAAATACAGGAGCATTGCCAGCAGATGTGAGCTCAGCGATGCACTTCTGCCAAAACAAAACCAATTCAGAGTTGCAAAGAATAGAAAAACAAGCTGAAAAGACAAAATGAAAAACTGCATGCCAGTGAGAAGGATAAGATCTCTAGGAAGAAACTTAGCAAAACAGGTGAAGGCCATGTCAATGGAAAAGTAACAAACGTTGGGGGAAAGAAATTCAAGAAGACACAAGGAGAAAGAAGGAGATTCCAGGATCTAGGAATGGAAGCATAAACACACTTGAAACGTCCATACCAGAGAAAGGAATCTCTGAATTCCATGCAATCCCTGTCAGAGTTGCAGCAATGTTTCCCACGGAGACAGAAGAGGGAATCCTAAAGTTTCTAGCCAGCAACAAGAGACCCTGACTAGGCAAAGGAATCCTCAGGAAAACGAAAAAAGCAGGACATGGCACACTTTCCGATTTCAACATATAGGACGAAGCACTAGGTACCGAGATGGCACAGTCTGGGCCCAAAAACAGGCACACAGACCCATGCAACAGAATCGAGAACCCAGAACCCAACTCAAACGTACATGGACAGCCCATTTTCGAGCAGGGATCCAAGAGGAGACAGTGGAGAAAGGAGAGTCTCTACCATAAATGGTGCTGGGAAGCCTCCACAGCCACATGGAACACAACGAGAGTACACCATGATGTTACACCTGGCACACACACCACCTGAAATGGATTAAAGCCTTGAATGGCAGACTTGAAACCGTGAACCTTGTAGGAGAAGACCTAGGCAGAGTGCTCTTTGCCATCTGTCTGAGCCGCCTGTTTGGAACAAGCAAGTCCGATTGGGCAAGGGCAACCAAGTCAACAAGAAACCAACGGGACCACGTCAAATGGGGACGCTTCTGCCCAGTGAAGGAAACCATCGACTGAATGCAAAGATAGCACAACAAATGGGAGAGGATGTTTGCAAACCACACATCGGACAAGGGGTGAAAAGCCCGAAGATGCAATCAACTCGCACGTCTCCACAAGAAAAAAAACAACAAGCCAATGAAAACCTGGGCAAAAGATGGAAACAGAGATTTCTGACAAGAAGATCGAAAGAGGGCCAACGGGTGCATGAAAACTTGTTCACCCTCATTAAGTCTCAGGCCAATGCAAATGCAAACTGCAAGGGCACAGCAGCTCACTGTGGTCAGAATGGCTATAAGGAACCAGACAGGAAGCAACAAGTGTCAGAGAGGAGGTGGAGAGAAGGGAAGCCTCCTGCACCATTGGTGGGAGTGCAGACCGGTGCAGCCACTACGCCAAGCAGTGTGGAACTGCCTCAGAACTTTAAGAATCCATGTCCCATATGATCCAGCTATTCCTCTGCGGCGTGTTGATCCAAAGAACTCGGAAACACTACTGCATAGTGTTCAAGCAGAATCTGTCTAAAGACTGACGTCTATCACTGTGGACTATTCACTTGTGATTTCTGTTGGCCTTCCATTCGACAGGACCTTATTTTCTTTTCCATAGTCCAATCGTCATGGTCTTTCTGAGGTATCTCCCTTTGGTATGCTTATCAGTGCGTTCTCCTTCATTCCAAGTTATGAATTTTGCATTTCTTTAATCACCTTAGGTTCTTTAGGCTGAAGTGTGAGTCCTTTCGTGATTGTTGGGTGTTGTCTTGGAATTTTTATAGGTCACTTGTAAGAATCTTTGCTATCCTCGTCTAGTTGACACTGCGCCCTGAGAACTCGTGGTCGTCTTGGCTGGTTTGACATTCTGAGATCAGAAACTCCAGATTCGTGGGGGTCCTGGCAACCGCCTTCATGGACATTATGTTTCTGAGACAAGTTAGCAAAATCTGATGAACTCCTCTCTCCAGGTAATAGATTTTTCTGTCTCTTTTCTGGATTTGGGAAATTTCGAACTTAACCCCTGATCCTTGGGTGCTCCACCAGATTAGGTCTAGATACTGGCTTACTTTATTTCCACAGGGTTTTCTATTGGTTTGACTTACATCTTCAGCTCTGGCATGTGTAGTTTTCTTTAAATATAATGGTAGTATTCTAATTTTCAGCCAACCCCTTCCATATGGTGTCAAAACACAGAGTCAGTACTCTTTCTACGGCAAGAGATAATGGGAGAGAATTTCTACTAAATACCATTACGAATAACCAAAGCAGGCCAACATCATCCCTAATTCAGGCAAAAGATTGATCCAAAAGTCCATTTCAGTGCCAGCCCTGCGGTGTACTGGGTATGTGCCCACATTCCGCCTGGGCGGCCAGGGCTTCATTGGTTAGCACCATGGGTGTGGATCAGATTAGTAGCATTAGCAAATATAGATTTCACGGTATGGTGTGGACAGACATCCTAAGGAAATCGAAATTTTGAAGAGACGTTATGAGTACACACCAGAAAAAGAACCATGGGAATATTACAAACTATGAACGCATCAGGAACACTTCCCAAAATAATGAAGGAAGGAAAACATGTGACCTGCCAAAGTGGAATTTTCAGACTGCTAGGAGATGACATGATCATTGAGCATCAGAGGATTGCCTGGGAAAAGTCATCTTGGGAGGGCCTCCCTGACTTTCTCTTGGGAAAGTCCACCCATTTGGCCTCATCCACAAAAGATAAGAGAGAAAACCCAGATTAATCCAAAAGGAAAGAAACCAGTGTCTAGAGGGAAGGTAGCAGATCTTTTCAAGTTCGAGGAGAAAGAAACAGACAAGAAATACATAATGACGAAAACTATCCTACCTGGAAAGGGGGAGTAATCAGACTGGGATGAGATGGTTCTGAAAAACTGTGTGCATGGAGGTCATCAGGACAACTTCGAATTCTGAGGGTGTTTATGACATCACTGTGAATATGTCACCCAAGATGGCCACAGGTTTCCAGCCTGAGGATTGGCATAGGCTAGGATATTCAAGTGAGGGATACTCAGAAACAGCTTTTGCCCACAGAAACAGGGCACAGAAAGTTGAAGAGATCAAAGATATGCTAATTCAAGGGATAAGACAGGAATCATTGGGAAGAAGCCATAATAGAGGGACAAGCACTGAGAGGAGAACATTGCCATCTCCTCATGTCGAAGAGGAGGCTGTTCTGATTCAAGCTTGAAACTTGATTTGAAACAAGAGGTTGGAACTATGAGACCTATGTTGTCCCTCTGCCTCACTCATAATCCAAAGTCAAGAATGATCTCTTGAGGTCATTGTAGAGAAGAATCAAGGCCGCCGTCCTAGGCCACTAGCATTTTTTAAAGAGAAGTCTCACTTTCCATAGCTCTGGCATCATGGGTGCCCACTGGCTACATGCTAATGTGTCACAAGACACCTCTTTGAAGCCTGGAAGGAATGGACAACTGTCATGCTTGGGGTATGTCTCTTGGTTTGGAAGGACTCTAGAAGTGGCTCAAAAGCAGCCTTTTGCAGAGGGGTTCATTCCTTGGTGAATGCTGCACTCCAAGGCTAGAGTCCTAAGTTGGGATCAATGAGATTCTCTCCCCCTTCTCTTGCCGTAGAAGGAGTATTGATTATGTGTTTCAACACCACATGTAACGATGTTGGCTGAAAATTAGAACATTATCATTATATTTAAAGAAAAATAAACATGCCACAGGTGAGGATATAAATCAAACAAATAACAAACCCTGTGGAAACAAAGTAAGCCAGTATCTAGACATAATCTAGGAGAGTGTTCAAGGATCAGGGTTGAAGTTCGAACTTTCCAAATCCAGAAATCGACAGAAGGATCGCTCACCTGGAAAGAGAAATTCATCAGATTCGTCTAATTTGTTGCGGAACCATTGTGTCCGTGAAGACGGTTGCCAGGACAACCGCAAATCTGGAGTTTCTGATCTCAGAATCTCTAACCAAGGAAGATGACCACATGTTCTCAGTGCTCAGTGACACCTCGTCCAGGATAGCACAGATTCCTTCAAGTGACCAATGGAAATTCAAAGACAACACCCAACAATCACGAAAGCACTCTCGCAACGGCCAACAGAACATATCGTGAACAAAGAAATGCAAAATTTATAACTTGGAATGAAAAGGGAACACACTGATAAGCACATCGAAGGGAGATAGCTTAGCAATACCATGATGATTAGCCTATGGAAGAGAAAAAGGTCCCAGAAAATGTAAGGCAAACAGAAATCACAACTGAATAATCCACAGTGAAAGACGGCCGTGTTTAGACACATTCTGCTTAAACGTTTGAAAGTCAGAAAAGTCACAAACCCAAAACCTGCAGTGAAGGTCAAACCTGGGCTAAATGGAATGGGTGAGTTCTGAGACTACTCCAAGCGGGCTCTGAAACCTTGTGTCCATGTGGCTTGCTGGCACAGCACAGACACAATTCTCAGAAATCCTATGACATCACAGTGGACCAGGAAAACAACATGGTTTCATCTACACAGGGCCAGAGCTGGGCTCCAGTAGCATATTGAAGTCACATTCCAAAACAGCAGGTTGCCAATAGAACATGAAAGGGGCTGGCCACTGCTGAAGCTGTGAAGTCCGTGCCTTCTGGGTCCGCAGCCTGTGGTCGTCCATTTGTGCTCTTGGGGTTGAGCCTCCTCACCGCTGGTACAGCCATCCTCGGAGAGTCCTGGGAGGTAGTGTAGAGGCAGATGGGAAGTGACTTTAGACAGTGCCACTCTTGCTCAGCAAATACACCAGCACGACCAGCAGATGTGAGCACTGCCATAAACTTCTGCCAAAACAGAACCAATTAAAAGTTGCAAAGAATAGAAAAACTGAGCCTCAAAAAAAGAAGCATGTCACTAAGAATAATAAGATATCTAGGACTAACCTTCACTAAACAGGTGGAAGCATTGTAAACCGATACTAGCAAAGCTTTGGCTAAAGAAATTCCAGAAGACACAACGAAACGGAAGACTATTCCGTGCTGTTGGAATGGAAGAACTAACACACTTGAAACGTCCATAGTAGATAGAGGAATCTGTGGATTCCAAGCAATCCCAGTCAAAGTTGCAGTGATCTTTCCCACAGAAATAGAAGAGAGAATAATAAAGTCTCTATCCAGAAGGAAAGGACCCTGAATACCCAAAGGAATCCTGAAGAAAATGAACAACGCAGGACGTATCACACTTTCTGATTTCCACATATAGGACGAAGCGCTAGGAACCGAAACGGCACAGTCTGGGCCCAAAAACAGGCACACAAATCCATGGAACAGAATCGAGAGCCCAGAGGTCAACTCACGCATATATGCACATGCATACATGCGCAACACATTTTCAACCAGGGAACCAAGAGTACACAGCGGAGAAAGGAGAGTCTCGACAAGAAACGGTGCTGGGAAGACTGCACAGCCAAATGTGACACAATGAGAGTAGAGCATAATGTTACACTAGTCACACACACCACCTCGAAACGGATTAAAGACTTGAATGGAAGACTTGAAACCGTGAGACTTCTAGGAGAAAACCTAGGCAGCATGCTCGTTGCCATCTGTCTTAGCAGCCTATTTGGAAGAAGCGTGTGTGACAGGAATGGGCAACAAAGGAAACAGGCAGATGGGAACCGACGTTAGACTGGGCCAGTCTTCCTCATCAAATACAGCAGCATTGCCAGCAGATGTGAGCACAGCAGTAAACATCTGCCTAAATAAAACCAATCAAAAGTTGCAAAGGATAGAAAAACTGAACCTCAAAAAAGCAAAAAAAGCATGCTAGTAGGAAGAACAAGGTATCTAGGAATAACCTGTGACAAACAGGTGAAAGCTATGTAAACCGAGAAATAGCAAAGCTTTGGGGAAAGAAATTCCACAAGATACAAGGAAACGGAAGGGCATCAGTGCGCATGGAATGGAAGAAAACGAAGGAAGAATGAAGTATCATCACAATGATACCTTTCTTATCCCTGGAATCAGCATCTCTTTGATCTCTTCAAGTTTCTGTGCCTGGTTTCTGTTGGAAAAGCTGTTTCTGGGTATCTCTCACTGGAGTATCTCAGCCTAAGCCAATCCTGGTACTGTAACCATGCAGCCATCTTGGGTGACACGTTCACTGTAATGTCATAAACACTCTCAGAATTCAAAGTTGTCCTGACAACCTCCATGCACACAGTGTTTCAGAGCCGTCTCCTCCCAGTCTGACTGCTCCCCCTTTCCAGGAAGGATAGTTTTCCTTCTTCTGGATGTGTTGTCGGTTTTCAACTTTGTCCTCTAACTTGGAAAGGTCTACTACATTCCCTCTAGACACCGGTTTCTTTCCTTTAAGATTATCCTGGGTTTTATCGCATATCTTTTGTGGATATGGCCAAATGGGTGGACTTTCCCCAGAGAAAGTCCTGGACTCCCTCCCAAGTTGACGTTGCCCAGGAAATCCTGTGATGCACAATGATCGTGTGATCTCATGGCAGTCTGACAATTCTACCTTGGTGGGTCACATATTTTCCTTCCTTCATGATTTGGGAAAGCGTACAAGATGCGTTCATAGACTCTAATATTCTCATGGTTCTTTTTCTGGTGAGTATTGATAAGGTCTCCTCACAATTACTACTTCTTTATGATCTCTGTGCCAACCATACCTTGAAATCTGGATTTCCTAATGCTAGAAATCTGATCTGTACCCATGATGCTAGCCCCTGAAGCCCGGGCCATGCAAGAGGAAGTTGGGCACTTACCTGCTGCACCACAGGGCCGGCAATGAATTAGACTTCTGCACCAACCTTTGGCCTGAACTTGGGAAGATGTTGGCCTGCTTCAATCATTCGTGAAGGGAATCAGTAGTAACATCATGGAAGGTATTATTTTCCATTGGTTCATGAGTTTAGCATGGAACATGTTCTCTCGCTAGTATTCCGCTTCATCACTTTGCAAAGGTCTACCATTCTGTAGCATCATTAAGCACTTTGAGGTGATTACCAATCCTTGGAAGTTCATCCTCTCTGATATCTTTCAGCCTATAAAGCTTTAGGCCATAAGTCTGCACCCCTTTTTGGAGTTTTGATTTTATGTGAATTGATTGCCGTAACCCTGCATTCTAACATGCTATAGCTTTCAGATCTACATCCTCATAGATTTAGACTTCTGAGTAGGTTACATCATCTTCACCACCGTAAGGCTAATTACAGGCTCTCACGATACTTGTGCCTAATCAACTCTTTCTCCCTCTGGCCCTCGCCTACTTTTCCTCTGGCAACTACCAATCCCATGTCACATGCTACCTGTTTGTTGGTCCGTTTTTCCTCTTCTCCTGTACGTGAGATCCTGTGGTATTTGACGTTACCCCTGGCGCTTGTTTCAGTTCCTCTAGTACCCTCAGGAGCCATTCTGGGCGTCACAAATGGCTGGACTGCATCCGTTCCGACAGCTGAATGCTATGCCATTGTGTGGCTATAGCCTATGTTCCTTCTCCATTCATCCCTTGATGGGCATCAGGGAGGCTTCCAAGTCTTGGATATCGGGAGTAAGGCTGTGGTGAACACAGCAGTGCACGGATCTCTGTGTATTACTGTTTCCATGATCTTTGGATATATACGTCACGAAGGAATAGCTGGATCATATGCTAGGTGGATTCTGAAACATTCTGAATTTTCACTCCTTTGTGTAGTGGCTGCATCGGCTCAAACTCCCACCTGCAGTGCAGGAGGCTTCCCTTCTCTCCACCTCCTCTCTGAAACTTGTTGTTTCGTGTCTTCACCCTTATAGCCATTCTGACCACTGTGAGCTGCTATCTCATTGCACTTCGGATTTGCATTGGCCTCAGACTTAATGATGAGGAACATGTTTTCATACAGCCTGTTGGCCATCTTTCTATCTTCCTGGGAGAAATGTGTGTTTCCATCTTTTGCCCAGGTTTTGTTGGGCTCATTGTTTTTTTTCCTGTGGAGATGTATGAGTTCACTGGATCTTATGGCTGTTCACCCCTTCTCCGATGTCTGTTCTGCAAACATCCTGTCGCAGTTGTGCTGTCTTTGCATTGAGTCGATGGAGTCGTTGGCCGGGTAGAAGCTTCTGCGTTGGATGGAGTCACGCTTGTTTCTTGTTTCTTTTGTTGCCCTTACCCAGTCACACATGCTTCTTCCAAGTAGGCGGCTATGCCAGATGGCAAAGACCAAGCTGCCTGCATTTTCCCACAGAACTTTCATGGTTTCAAGTCTTCCATTCAAAGCTTTAATCCATTTCAATGTGGTATGTGTGCCTGGTGTAACATCATGGTCTAGTCTCATTGTGCCACTTGTGGCTCTGAAGTCTCCCCAGCACTGTTTCTTTTCGGGACTCTCCTTTCTCTGCTGTCTCCTCTTGGCTCCCGTGTCGAAAATGGGCTGCCCATATATGTGGCAGTTGACTGCTGGGCTCAAATCTGTTCCATGGGTCTCTGTGCCTATTTTGGGGGAAAGGCTGTGCTGTACCGGTACCTAGCGCTTTGTCCTATATTTGGCCATCAGAAAGTGTGATACATGCTGCTTTGTTCGTTTTCCTCAGGAATCCTTTTCCTATTCAGGGTCCTTTGTTGCCACATAGAAACTTTAATATTCTCTCTTGTATTTCTGTGGGAAAGATTGCTGCAACTTTGACTGGGACGACAGGGAATGCAGACATTGCTTTTTCTGGTATGGATGCTTAAAGTGTGCTCGTTCTTCCATTCAAAGAACATGGAATAGACTTCCGTTTCCTTGTGTCTTGTGGAATTTCTTTGCCCATAGCTTTGCTAGATTTCGGTAGACATAGCTTTCTCCTGTTTGGCCAATGTTATTCCTAGATGTTTTTTTCTTTTTATTGGCATGCTTTCTTTTTTGCTGTTCCTTTTTTCTATTCTTAGCAACATTTAATTGGTTTGTTTTGGCAGAAGTTTATGGCTGTGCTCACATCTGCTGGCCATGCTGCTGTATTTGCTGAGCAAGAGTAGCATGGTATAACGTTGCTTCCCATATGCCTCTACACTAGGTCACACGCCTGGCCCAGAACAGCTGGATGAGCTGTGAGGAGGCTCACCCCCAGGATTCCATGTGGCCGACCCTGGGTTGCTGACTCAGAACGCAGGGACTTCACGGCTGCCCCACTGGCTGGCCCCTTTCGTGTCCCATTGGCAACCTGCAGTTGAGTGGAATGTACTTTAACATGTTACTTGAGCCCAACTCTGGCCCTGTGTAGATGAGGCCAGCTTCTTTTTCTGGACCACTGTGATGTTGGAGTATTTGTCAGAATCGTGTCTCTTTTCCAATCAGGCTTTGGGGACACAGGGTTTCAGAGCCCGCGTGGAGCAGTCTCAGAACTCACCCTTCCCAGTTAGCCCAGGTTTGACCTTCAATGCAAGTTTTGGGGTTGTGACTTTCTCGGACTTTCAAACGTTCAAGCAGACCCTAACTAAACACTGAAGTCATTCACTGTGGATTATTGAGGTGTGATTTCTGTTTGCCTTCCATTTTCTGGGAGCTTGCTTTCTTTTCCATAGTCTAATCATCATGGTTCTGAGCTATCTCCCTTCGATATGCTTATCAGTGTGTTCTCCTTCATTTCAAGTTAGGAGTTTGGTATTTCTTTAATCACCATAGGTTCTGTAGGCTGATGTGTGAGTGCTTTGGTGATTGTTGGATGTTGTCTTTGAATTTCCATCGGTCATTTGAAGGAATCTTTGCCATCCTAGCCTAGATCCACATGAGCACTGAGTAAACGTGGTCATCTTGGTTGGTTCGATATTGTGAGATCAGAAACCCCATGTGTGAGGTTGTCCTGGAAACCACCTTCCCAGACACAATGGTTCCAAGACAAATTAGATGAATCTGATGGATTCCTCTCTCCAGGTGAGAGATGCTTCTGTCTCTTTTCTAGATTTGGAAAGTTCAGAACTTCACACCTGATCCTTGAATGCTCCACTAGATTACGTCTAGATACTGGCTTACTTTATTTCCACAGGTTTTGTTATTTGTTTAATTTACCTCCTCAGCTGTGGCATGTTTATATTCCTTTAAATAGAATGGTAATGTTCTAAGTTTCAGCAAACTTCGTTATGTGCGGTGTCAAACACCTAATCAATACTCCTTCTATGGCAAGAGATGGGGGAGAGAATCTCATTGATCTCAACTGAAAACTGTAGCTTGGGAGGACAGCCTTCACACAGTAATGAAGCTTTCTGCAAAAGGGTGCTTCTGCTCACGCTTCCTGAGTCCTTCCAAACCAAGAGACATACCCCAAGCATGACAGGGGTCCATTCCTTCCAGGCTTCAAAGAGATGCCTAGTGACACATTACCATGTACCCAGTGGGTGCCTATGACGCCAGAGCTATGGAAAGTGAGACTTCTCTTCACAGAATACTAGGGACCTAGGACCGAGGCCTCTATTCTTCTCTTCAATGTCTTCAAGAGATCATTCTTGACTTTGGATTATGAGTAAGGCAGAAGGCCAACATAGGTCTGATAAGCCCAAGGTCCGGCCTCTTGTTTCAAGTCAAGTTTCAAGCTTGAATCAGCATGGCCTCCCCATCGACTTGAGGAGATGGCAATGTTCTCCTCTCAGTGCTTGTCCCTCTGTTATCACTGCTTCCCAATGATTCCTTTCTTATCCATTGAATTAGCGTCTCTTGCATCTCTTCACGTTTCTGTGCCCAGATTCTGTTTGCAAAAGCTGTATCTGGGTATCTGTCACTTGAGTATCCAAGCCTAGGCCAATCCTCGGGCTGGAGACCTGCGGTCATCTTGGGTGACATGTTTACCGTGATGTCATAAACACCCTCAGAATTCTAAGCTGTCCTGAAAACCTCCATGCACACAGTTCTTCACGACCATCTCATACCAGTCTGACTACTTCCCCTTTCTAGGTAGGATAGTTTTCCTTGTTCTGGATTCCGTGTCTGTTTATAACTTTATCCTCGAACTTTGAAAGGTCTACTACAATCCCGCTGGACACCAGTTTCTTTCCTTTCAGATTATCCTGGGTTTTATCTCTTATCTTTTGCGGATGAGTCCAAATGGGTGGAATTTCCCCAGAGAAAGCCCTGGAGTCCCTCCCGAGATTGATTTTCCTGGTCAATCCTCTGATGCGTAATGATCGTGTCATCTCCATTTCCACCTTGGCAGGTCACATGTTTTCCTTCCTTCATCATTTGGGGAAGTGTTCCTGATGCGTTCATAGAATGCAATATTCCCATGGTTCTTACTCTGATGTGTATTCATAACGTCTCTTCACAATTTCGACTTCTTTAGGATGTCTGTCTGCACCATACCGTGAAATCTATATTTGCTAATGCTACTAATCTGATCTGCACCCGTGATGCTCGCCAATGAAGCCTGTACCACCCAAGTGGAATGTGGGAACTTACCCAGTACACCACAGGGCCGGCACTGAATTGGATTCTTGGACCAACATTTTGCCTGAACTGGGGAAGATGTTGGCCTGCTTTGATTATTTGTAAAGGTAATTAGTAGTAACATCATGGACGGTAACCTTTTCCTTTGGATCCAGAGTTTAGCACGGAACATGTTCTCTTGGTAGAGTTGTTCTTCATCTCTTTGCCACTGTCTACCTTTCTGTAGCATTATTAAGCACTTGGAGGTGATTATCAATGCTTGGAAGTTCATCTTCTCTAATCTCTTTCAGCCTCCAAAGCTTTAGGCCATAAACCTGCTTGCCTTTTTGTAGTTTTGATTTTACATGAATTGATTGCCATAACCCTGCATTATAACACCCTATTGTTTTCAGATTTACAATCTCCTAGATTTAGACTTCTTTGTATGGTACATCATCTTCACCACCGTAAGCCTAATGACATTCCCATGCCTCACACTGGTGCCTAATCAATTCTTTCTTCCACTGTTTTCTGCCACCGATTCCCTCTGGGAACCACCAATCCCTTGTCATGTGCTACCGGTTTGTTTCTCCTTATTTTACTCTTCTCCTTGTAAGTGAGATCCTACGGTATGTGACTTTCTCCCTGGGGCTTCTTTCAGTTCCCCTCATACCCTCAGGAGCCATTCTGGTGTCACAAATGGCTGGACTGCACCCTTTCTTGCAGCTGAGTGCTATCCCATTGTGCGGCTATAGCCAATCTTCCTTCTCCATTCGTCCCTTGATGGGCCCCAGGGCGATATCCAAGTCCTGGACATCAGGATTAAGGCTGTGGTGAACACAGCGGTGCAGGGATTCCTATGCGTTGGTGTTTCCAAGTTCTTCGGATAAATATGATGCAGAGGAATAGCTGGGTCATATGGTAGATGGATTCTGAAATTTCTGCGGAAATTCCACACCGCTTTGTGTAGTTCCCGCACCGCCTACGCTCCCACCAACGGTGCAGGAGGCTTCCCTTCTCTCCACCTCCTCTCCGACACTTGTTTCCTGTCTTGTTCCTTATGGGCATTCTGACCACAATGTGCTGTTATCTGATTGCCATTTGGATTTGCATTGGCCTTAGACGTAAGGATTATGAACATGTGTTCATACAGCTGTTGGCCATCTTTCTATCTTATTTGGTAAAACTCTGTTTCCATCTTTTGCCCAGGTTTTAATGGGCTTGTTGTTTTTTGTCTTGTGTTGGCATGTGCGGTTGTTGGCTCTTTTGGCTATTCAGTCCTTCTCTGATGTGTGGTTTGAAACATCCACTCGCAGTTGTTGTGCTGTCTTTGCATTGAGTGGATGGTTTCCTCGGCTAGGCAGAAGCTTCTGCGTTGGATGCAATCCCATTTGTTTCTTGTTTCGTGTGTTGCCCTTGCCCAGTCACACATGTTTCTTCCAAATAGGCGGCTATGCCACATGGCCATGAGCAAGGTGCCTGGTTTTCTACTAGAAGTTTCAAGGTTTCAAGTCTTCCGTTCAAGGCTTTAATCCATTTAGAGGTGGTGTGTGAGCCTGATGTAACATCATGGTCTACTCTCATTGTGTCACATACGGCTGTGCAGTTTTCCAGCACCTTTTCTTCTTGAGACTCTCCTTTCTCCACTGATCCTCTTGCCTTCCTCGTTGCAAATGGGCTGTCCATATATGTGTGAGTTGACCTCTGGGCTCTCGATTCTTTTCCGTTGATCTCTGTGTCTGTTTTTGAGACCAGACTGTGCCATTTCGGTATGTAGCACTTCGTCCTACATGTTGAAATCAGTAAATGTGATATGTCCTGCTTTGTTCGTTTTCCTCAGGATTCCTTTGGGTATTCAGGGTCCCTTGTTGCTGGATAGAGACTTAAGGATTCTCTCTTGTATTTCCGTGGCAAAGATTCTGCAACTTTGACTGGGATTGCATGGAATCCAGAGATTGCTTTATCCGTTATGGAGGTTTCAAGTATTTTAGTTCCTACATTCCTATAGCACAGAATACCCTTCCATTTGCTTGTGTCTTCTGGAATTTCTTTCCGCAAAGTTTTGCTAGTTTCCGATTTCCATAGCTTGCACCTGTTTGGCTAAGCTTATTTCTGGAGATCTTATTCTTTTTTTCCTGAGGTTCGGTTTTTCTGTTCTTTTCAAGTTTTCATTAGTTTTGTTTCGGCTGATATTTATGGCTGTGCTCAGATCTGCTGTCGATGTTGCTGTATTTGCTGAGGAATACTGACGCTGTCTGATGTTGCTTCCCAGCTGCCTCTCCACTACCTTCCATGCCTCCCAGAGAATGGCTGGACCAGCGGTGATGCGGTTCACCCCAGGATTCCGCATGGCCAGCCCCGGGATGCCGACCCAGAATGTGCAGACTTCACCACTGCACCACGGGCCGGCACCTTTCATGTTCCATTGGCAACCTGCAGTTGAGTGGAATGGGACTCGAATATGCTACTTGAGCCCAACTCAAGCACTGTGTAGATGAGGCCAGTTTGTTTTTCTTCTCCACTGTGATGTCAGAGGATTTGTCAGAATTGTGTCTCTGCTGTCCCTGCAAACTTCATAGACACAGGCTTTCAGAGCCTGATTTTAGCAGTCTCACAACTCACCCTTACCAGTTAGCCTAGGTTTGACCTTCGCTTGGGTTTTTGGGATTGTGACTTACTCTGACATTCGAATGTTCAGAGTATGTCTAAAACTGACATCTTTCTTTATGTATTTTCATGTGTGATTTCTGTGTGACTTCCATTTTCTGGGACCGTTTTTTATTTTCCGTGGTAGAATCGTTGATATGGGCTCAGCGAGCTGAAGACTCGAATGAAAGATTGCTTGGACTCTCAAGATCCTGCATTGGTGTTCTTTTATTGAGAGAACAGTACACGATAGCATGGGGACAGGACACATTAGCAGTGAAGAGCTACTGCTGCTGCTGCCTGGGGACAGGACCCATGGCTGGTCAGAGCTATTGCTGCTGCCCTGACTAGAGGGTTAGGGCTTATTTCATAAGGCATGGGTATATGACTTATTTTTACTCGAAAAAGAAATAATGATGTAAAATGTCTTTAAATGATTTCAGTACAGATGGGGTCTGGACATTGTGTTGTCATATTTTTAGATACGAATCTGGCCATATAGATCAGCATGTAGGTGGGAATGCCCTGGGCTTCTCGCCCGGGGGCAGCCCTAATTCATACCATAAAAAAATCCACTGGGTCATATAGTTTGGCATGTAGTCCAGGTCACCTTCAGCTTCCCTAGCTGGGGCAGCCCTGATCCACATCATAAAACCTCCCTGAACCTATTTGGACTGGAAATCTTTGGGGATATGGATGATGGTCAGTCTTCTGTGACTACGTCTGGCTGTACAGGGTCGTAGAGCTGTCCCTAAATGGGGCCATAGGTACACTTAGGCAGTTTAGTGGACCAGAAGGCTTGCCCCATTGAGTTCAAGCCTGACAAGTTATACAGATCCTCTGGAGATGAGAGAATCATTGACAAGAGGTGGTCCAGGAAGTGAAATATTTTTGACATGGATAAGACAAACAATGAAACAGACAACAAAATATCATAAGAAATACAAGCAGTATGTTTAACCCAATGAGTAAGGTTTTGAAGTAGTGCAGAAACCTTGTCCTGACTAGGAGTTCAACCAATCATTTAGATTTAGGGTTGGTCAAACATGGATTTAAGTTGGTGGCTGGGATACCAAGCCAGAAATATTTTGATGGTAGTCAGGAATATAGACACAACATTCAGTTTTTATAATGGCACAGGTGCCCCCTTGTGCTGCTGTCAAGACATCCAGAGCCATTTGGATTTGGAGGACTGCCTTACACACTTGGGATACTTCTAAATTGAGCGGTGAAATGCTACGTTGTGTATCATTTAACCCCTTCATAGTAAATTTGTCTAGGACTTCCATGTGCAAGACTTGAATATGCTACAAAAGTCGATTCCTAATTGGTGAAAGAAAATTGCGGAAATATGGTCATACCAGTGGAAGACAGGGCTGGTCAAGTGCTGTTGCAAGTTGGGTAGGTTAGCAGGAGGAGATATAGTAAATGTAGTTCCACCTTGCATCCAGACAAAGCCTAGAGTGCATCGTCCAATCTATGCAGGTGGTAGCCAAGGTCATAAATTGGAGCCACACATCCACTGAGCACCGTTAGGGGCTAACCAACGCGTGTTGAGCCATGTATCCCAGTCAGTCTGAAACCAATCAGTATTTTTTTTAAGGCTATGATATGAGAACACATATAACAGGGATTTTTCCCCTTAGGTCGAGTGCTATAATGCCTTGTATCACAGGGGTGATTCTTTTTCCCCAAAAGAAAGTGTCCTTTTACTGAGTTGCGCACTAGTAGGAGTGAACCAAATATATTCATCCCAAATTTTGTATTGTCCATCCTGTGTGTATTAATAAGTTGGGGACATTACCTTTGGAACTTGTTCTGTATGATCCAAGTGTGACAAGGCAAATCTAGTTAGTATTTGGACAGTAGTATTGAAGGAAAATGTTTGATTGTGGCCAGGGAACTTCCAGGTGTCAGAGGTAGATGGCCACAAGGAGACATTACTATTAATAATACATGAATATTGCGGAAGAAAAGAGCTAGAATCTAATATCCATGAATGCCTACTATAGATTCTACAGAAACATAATTTTTTCTCTCTTAAATCACTCTCATTTTTACAAAAGATAGCCAAATCAGGATTAACGGGTTTGCAAATCAAGTGTAGTTTCAATACAACTTGCTCCAATTATTTACATAAGAGCAGCAAGAATAGTAATTGTTCATACAGGCTTTTTAAAATGTGTTCGCTGGATCTTTTCCTGCGGAATCTCAGATTGAACTGTGAAGGCCTCTAGAGGCTAGAAAAGCCAGGCCAAGGACTTGCCATCAGATTTGGCCTGAAGTACCTACAGATTTGAGTGGTGTTCTCTTTGAGGTCTCCCCAAATATTCAGAGGTTCCTTGCACCTGCCAGATAAGCAAGCTTCCTTACTTACCGGGTAAGATTGCCAAAATCTCAGTAAACAAGGTAGCAGGCCTGTGTTTCCAAGTGGCTGTATTCCAGAAAGTCCAATCTTTGTTCCTGAAACGCTGTCTTGTCATATCTGAGGCTGTGTGTTTCAAATATGACATTCCAGTCAAAGCCTTGGTAATATAACCAATGTGTCCTGTTATAAGGAGAACAGATTCTTATGGAACTTATGCAAATATTGCCACTAAATGACCATACTCAGTCACAAAGGGTTTCCAAATTCCTTAGGGATAAGGTAGGGAGAAAAAGATAAATGTTTCAGTTTTGCTCATAAAGGTATAATTTCACCAAATGGCTGTAAGTTATAGTTAGCATAAGAGAAAAGAGAAAAAGATTTCCTTCATTATGAGAAAACAAAACAACACATCAAAACTCAACAATATTTCAAACGGAAGTCCTAAAAATTTGTAATCGTCCTAATCAGTGCACACAGTCCTGTATAATCAATTCTTGAGCTGAATCTTCTGTTAGCAGATCGATGAGCATAGTTTCTGTTAGAATTCTGTCATTTCTTACTCCGTTCAGTTTTACAATCTGAAGGTTTATCAGAAACCTGTCGTTTAGACTCTTTGTGTCAGAATCCTTTCCAGGAATTTCTCGGAAGCTGAAACATATTTGCAAAAGGAAAAAGCATCAGAGTAAAACAACAACTATCTGCAAATGGACAAAGAACTCAAAAGGGCAATTGGCAAAGAAACTTGACTACTTCTGTGACATATAATACTGCCAGATAATAAGTGAACTTATCACTGATAACCAGGGCAGACCAGAATTTTAGGAATGCTATCTAATTTTGAGACGTCTATATTAATAACATTTACCCATCAAATACCAGCTAAGGAAGTCTATTGTCACTTATTTCACAATGTTTCCCATTTAATTTAATAGACCAAATAAGCCAAATTACTTTAGCATTTTCCTCCTTGTAGGAAGAGAGAGCAAATTTTTTGAGAAGTCTCAGGGACCCTCTGAAAATCCTCAGAGTAATCCTTCTTCTGTCTACCAGGTCTAAAGAACGCCCTCATTCAGGATTTGAACATTTTTGAGGGAGAAGCTTGTCACAACATATCAAAAGTTTTAAAAATGTTGTTCAAATAGCAAACAACACTCACTGTGAAACAATGCTCAGGTATCCATTCAAAGTGATAACAGAAAGAGTCAAAAATATTAAGACTCAGCCATTATTTTCACAAAACAGATTTGTCTCTTAGGTAGACGTACTCAAAGGAACAGCTCTTACATCCTCTTTACCAAGAGCAGATCAAAAGTTCAAGAAAATGTATCCTTTTAGAGAAAATCAAATTTGAATTTCTGCACCTACTTATGGTTCACATTCAAACTCATTCACTTAATTGAACTTACTTTAGTCTACTTGAGCAGGCATAAAACTCATTTCAGAATTCCTCCTTCACAAACCTTCTACATCTTTCTTTTTCATTTTCAGTACTTGTCCCAAAGTCTTTCTTTTTTCCTTTCTAGTACATCAGGAGCAATTTATCTTTCTTAACCCATCAAACAAAAATATTTCCATTCTTTATACCTTTTTTACTGAAAACATGCATTTTAACTTCCTTGAATACAGAGCTCTTTTGCTTAGTAATTTCCAGTAGCTTTAATTCCATAGGTTAGTTAGAGCCTTTAACGCTTAACGGACCTAGTAAACACTAAAAAGGTAAACGATTATGAAATGTCTTTTATATCAGCATTCTAAACACTTCACAACTTAAGAAACATGCCACTTCGCAATAAAACACAAGGCACGCTTTTTGATAAACCCAAACGCTTTTAGCCTCTTCAATAAGAAGCCAAAAGTAGATAACTTAGATATGTTTAACAATAATGTGTGACTGTTCCATTCTATCCAAAAGTGACCAGCATATTCATCTTTTTATCATTTAACTTAACTTGGCAAAACTCAAGATTGTTACCAAAAAGGATTTCGAAGCTGTTTTTTTCCCCAAGTATACAGACCATAAAAGTTATTGTACTCACTTTTATGAGTTTTATGTATTTAAACCATTTGTTTCCAACAATTATGTTCAGATTACTACGGAAACCTCATGAGGCATTAGACAAAACTGGTCATCATTTAAAGCTATTATTTTGCTGACAAATTTAACAGACAATGTGAACTTATATGACTAGTAAACCGAGTCTGAATGCCTGCATCCTATGCAAATACTGACAAGTCTGACAACAAGACTATTTTCAATGAAACCAACAAACTTAAACAAGCTTTCATTTACCAAAGGTTAATTCACGTCACGTTAACTTTGAAAGTCACTCTGTTAATTTGGACTACATTTAGAATTTAAGAAAGCACTTACTTTAAGCCAACTAAACAGAGATCTTAATTTTGGCCATAGCATCCAGGGGTTAAAATATCACACATATAATGTACACATAGACACATATACACAGAGACTGTACAACTATTGTTGTAAAAACTACTGCCATGAATCTGGTACAATAATATATAGCTCACCAGTTACAAATCAAAACTTTGTTTTGAGCCTTTTTACTAATACTTATGGAGAAGACCCTCAAGATGCTAGACTTTTTGCAAGGGCACACTTATAGCCATTTATCCTTTCCCCTCCTTTTTTTTTTTTTTCAGTCTTAAGAATGAGTGATATGCTAGATAGTAGTTCCTGGAGAGGGGGGAAGATAATCCTTTTCATGGTAAAGGAACAAGGTGGAATCTGAACTGCCTCTAGAACTGTATTTCCAGTCTTGCAAGGATTTTCTAAGGACGGTTGCTCTTGATTTCTCAGAAACTGGACTGTAACTTGAAGGACGTTCTAGGTTGATCTACCTGTCCAACTGCACCAGAAAGGCAGAGAGAAACATCACACATTTTCTACCAGCTGGAGTTTCTGGGGCATAACCCATACAATTAAAGTGTTTCTAATTAGTTAGAATGACCCTGAGTGATGAGTCTTAAGGGATGCTTATCTCATTCCCCACGGCAGTAAAGCCAGTGTCCGACTGACAGTGAAGTGGAGAAGGGTGGAGTGCATACAAAGGGCTTGAACTGGCTGGAGGCCGGGGCTCCCAGTACCCGGGTTGAGAATGAAGTTCCTTGCAGAAGGTTTTCAAGTTTTCCGATTTTACAGGAGTTCCAGGTTCTGGTCAAGTCCAGCCTGAACTTAACCAAGACTTGGTGAAAACAGAGGACATGATGAGCAAAACAAAGAAAGGAAATGAAGACATCAGACCTCACCCTCATGGCCGCTCAAAGAGGGTTATCAAGAGAAGACTCACTCAACAGTTCCCGTGCTGGGGCACACTACTGTAGCATGACAGTTCACAGAATAAATCACAGGTCTGCTACCCTCATAGCCAACTCAGTAGGTGACTAAAACACTCAATGAGTCAACCCCAAGAGAGGGCACCCTACTTGGGCTTTCCGGGGTGATCAGGCCCAGAAATGCCAAGTTTGGGCTCCCAGGGGTGGAGGTCATGACTGTTGACAGATTTCTTTGCTTGCCTGTTGCAAAGCTCAAAAGGAGACGAAAATCGCCATTGCAACTCTAAGAAAGATGAAAGAGACAGGTCCATTACCTTGAAAATCCCCCCTGAACCTGGGGCAGCATCCTACCTGTCATTCCTACTGTGGGGTTCCTATAACAAGGGGTGATGGGGGTGTCCCCCAGACTTGCATCCATTGCATATCTTCCCTGGTATGCCTGGAAGTTACAGGTGCCTGGTGAACATCCTTCCTATTCTGCCTGGCAGTAATAGGTGCCTGGTGAATGGTCCCCAAGACAAAGGGAGAAGTTCAAGAGAGAACAGGATGGAGAAAATTAGTGAGGCATTTTCCGCCGCTCTGGGGGACATTCTACCCAATTGCGTGTTGGAGGGCTTCCCATACGCAACCAAAGGTTAGACTTTGGTACTTTCCTTGAACTGGAGTCCCAGTTGGGACATTCACACAGTTCAGAGCATGGTCAGGTGCCATGGGAGGTATCCCAATCCAACCTTAGGAAAAGAAATCTTACAGGGGAGTCTTGCAGATTGCCGACCATCCTAATGACTTAAGTGGCCTACCCGTGCCCACCTAAAATTTGTATATTAGAGATAGAGTCAGGAAGGAATGGAGTAATTCACTCTACATCGCCCTTAGGCTTAAGGTACTGATTCTCTTCAAGCTGAATGCCATGATTTGCACCATAGAGTAGCCATGGGCAGCAAACGTGGATTCTTACAGCTATCCAAGACAGTTCCTGATGGAGAAGTGAATTTAGATTCATCCTCGAAACAGAGAGAGGCACAAGGAAGAAAAGGGCACTTACCAGAAGTTGAGCTCAGAAACCGATGAAGCAGTTCCCGGTAGGGGGCCACAATATATGATGGTGGGTCAGCGAGCTGATGAGTCGGAAGAAAGATTTCTTGGTCTCTCAAGGCCTGGCAGAGGTGCTTTTATTTAGAGAATGGTACAGGATAAGATAGGGACAGGACCCATGGGCAGTAAAGAGTTGCTTCACGGGGACAGGACCTATGGGTAGTGAAGAGCTGCAGGCATGGGAGCTGGACCCATGGGCAGTGAATAGCTGCTGCTGCTGCATGGGCAAAGGAGCCATGGGCAGTCAGATGTCCTGCTTCTGCCCTGAGTTGAGGGTAAGGGCAAATTTTATAAGGCATGTGTACGTGACATTTTTACTGGAAAAAGAAAAGATGATGTAAAAAGCCATTAAATGACTTCAGTACAGATGGAGTCTGGTTATTGTATGGTCGTATAACATTAGATGCGAATTTGGCCATATAGACAGGCATGTAGGTGAGCATCGCCTGGGCTTCTCTCACTGGGGCACCTCTAATTCATACCAAAAAAGATTCACCGGGTCATATGCTTTGACTTGTAGGCCAGGTAACCTTGGGCTTTTCGAGCTGGGGCAGCCTTAATCCACATCAATCGTCATTGTTTTTCTCAGCTATCTCCCATAGATACGCTTATCAGTCCGTTCTCCTTCATTCCAAGTTATGACTTTTGTGTTTCTTTAATCACCATATGTTCTCTAGGCTGATGTGTGAGTGTTTTCATGATTGTTGGGCATTGCCTTTGAATTTCCATCGTTCACTTGAAGGAATCTCTGCTATCCTAGCCTAGGTCCAACTGAGCACTGAGAACACGAGGTCATCTTGGTTGGTTTGACATTCTGAGATCAGAAACTCCAAATTCTAGGTTGTCCAGGCAACCACCTTATGGGCATAATGTTTCTGAGACAAATTAGAGAAATGTGATGAATTCCTGTCTCCAGGTAAGATATTTTTATGTCTCTTTTCTACATTTGGGAAGGCTGGAACTTGACCCCGGATCCATGGTCCTTCTAGTAGATTACATCTAGATACTGCTTTACTTTATTTCTGTAGGGTTTGTAAGTTGTTTGATTTACACCCTAAGCTCTGGCATGTTTATTTTTCATTAAATATAAGTGTAATGTTCTAATTTTCAGCCAACTTCCTCACATATGCTGTCAAAACACATAGTCAATAATCTTCTATGGCCAGAGATGGGAGAGAATTTCACTGGTGCCAAACTGAGCATTCTAGCTTTGGATGTCAGTCTTCACTTTGGATTGGTGATTCCCAGAGGGAATGAAAAAATCCAAAAGGCGTGCTGATTTGGGGCATAAAGGATTTGAGGCTGAAAGAGATTAGAGAAGATGAACTTCCAAGGACTGTGAATCTCCTCCAAATGCTTAATGATGCTACAGAAAGTAGACCATTGCAAATAGATTATGGGGAATACTATGAAGAGAATGTGTTCCGTGCTAAACAGATGAACCAAGGGAAAATGTTACCGTCTATGATGTTATGAGTAATTACATTCACGAATAATCACAGCAGGCCATCTTCTTCCCAAGTTCAGGAAAAATATTGGTCCACAAGTAAAATTCAGGGCCAGCCATGTGTTCAGGAGTGTAAGTGCCCACATTCCTATTGGGTGGCCTGGGATTCATGGATTTGCATCACTGGTGCTGATCAGATTAGTAACGTTGGGAAAGATAGATTTCATGGTATGGTGTGTACAGAGATCACAAAGAAGTCGAAATTGTGAGCATACATTAGAGATAGGCAATAGGAAAAAAACATGAATATATTGCAATCTATGACACATCTGGTACACTTCCCTAAATACAGACTGAAGGAAGTGATGTGACCTGCATAGTTAGAATTGGTGGACTGCATGAGATGAAACAATCATTGCACATCATAGGCTTGAGTGGGCAACTTCAGCTTTGGATGGACTCCAGGACTTTCACTGGGGAAAGTCTACACATTCGGCCATATTCACAAAATGTAACAGATAAAACCCAGGATAAACTTAAAGTAAAGAAACCATGTCTAGAGAGAATGTAGTAGACATTTAAAAGTTCAAGGATAAAGTTAGAAACCCATGAGAAATTCAGGAAATGGAAAACTATTCAAGCTGGAAAGGGAGAGTAGTCATGTGCATAGAAGATGCTGGGACAACTTAGAAGTTTGAGGGAGTTTATGACATCACAGTGAACATGTCACCCAAGATGGCCTCATGGTTATAGTCTGAGGATTGTCCTAGGCTACGATACTCAAGTTAGAGATACCCAGAAGAGAATTTAAAAACAGAAACCAGGCACTGAAACTTTAAGAGAGAGAATACACGCTGATTAAAGGGGTAAGAAAGAAGTCATTGTGAGGAAGCAATAATAGGGGGAGAAGTGCTGAGTGGAGAACATTGTAATCTACTCAAGTGTATGGGGAGGCCATGCTGATGCAAGCTTGAAACTTGATTTGAAACCAGACGCTGGACTTGGGGCTTATCAGACCTACATTGTCCTTCTGCCTTAATCATAATCCAAAATTAAGAATGATCTCCTGAGGACACTGTAGACAATGATTGATGCTTCCTTTCCTATGCCCCTAGCATTCATTGAAGAGAAGTATCACTTTCCATAGCTCTGGCATTACAGAGGCCCATTGGGTACATGCTAATGTGTCACAAGATATCTCTTTGAACCCTTGAAGGAATGGACCCCCGTCATGCTTCATGTATGTCCCATTGTTTGACAGGGCTCCAGAATTGTGCTGAGAAGCACCCTATTCCAGACAGCTTCATTGCTTTGTGAGGGCTGCCCTACCAGGCTAGTATGCTTGGTTTGGCTTCAATGAAATTCTCTCCCCATATCTCTTGAAGTAGAATGATTATTAATATCGTGTATTGACAGCATATGTAAGGAGGTTGGCTCAAAATTAGAACATTACAATTATGTTTATAGAAAAATAAACATGCCAGAGCTGAGGATGTAAATCGAACAAGTAAAACACTCTATAGAAATATAGTAAGCCAGTATCTAGACGTAATCTAGTGGAACACTCAAGGATCGGGAGTAAAGTTCGAAACTTCCCAAATCCAGAAATGGGACAGAAAAGTATCTTACCTGGAGCGGAGTTCATTGGATTTCTCTAATATGTCTCGGAAACATAATGTCCGTGAAGGCGGTTGCCAGCACAACCTCGAATCTGGAGTTTCTGATCTCAGAATGTCAAAGCAACCAAGACGACCACGTGTACTCAGGGCTCAGTGTCACCTCGGCCAGGATAGCAGTTTTCTACAGGTGACCGATGGAAATTCCAAGACAACATGCAACAATCACGAAAAGACTCAGACCTCGGCATACAGAACATATGGTGATTACAGAAATACAAAAGTCATAGCTTGCAATGAAGGAGAATGGACTGATAAGCATATCGAAGAGAGATAGGTCAGAAAGACTGTAATGATTAGACTTTGGAAAAGAGAAAAAAAATCCCTGAAAATGGAAGGCCAGTAGAAATCACATCTGAATAATCCACAGTGAAAGACTTCAGTCATTAGACAGACTCGGACTGGACGTTTGAAAGTCCGAGAAAGTCACAATGCCAAAAACTGCAGTGAAGGTCAAACCTGGACTAACTGGGAAGAGTGAGTTATGAGACTGCTCCACGCGGGCTCTGAAAGCCTGCATCCACGAAGCTAGACAGGACAGCAGACACACGATTCTGACAAATCCTCCGACATCACTGAGGGCCAGAAAAAGAAGCTGGCCTCATCTACACAGGGCCAGAGGTGGGCTCAAGTAGCATATTCAAGTCACGTCCCACTCAAATGCAGGTTGCCAATGAAACATGAAATGGGACAGCCAGTGGGGAAGTGGTGAAATCCACGCATTCTGGTTCCGGAGCCCGGCTTCAGCCACATGGAATCCTGCAGGTGAGCATCCTCAAGGCTCGTCTAGCCATCATGTTCACCGTGATGTCATAAACACGCTCAGAATTCTAAGTTGTCCTGACAACCTCCATGCACACAGTGTTTCAGAGCCATCTCATACCAATCTGATGACTCCCCCTTTCCAGGTGTGATAGTTTTCCTTTTTCTGGACTTCTTGTCGGTTTCTAACTTTATCCTCGAACCTTGAAAGTTCTACTACATTCCTTCTAGACAGTGGTTTCTTTCCTTTAAGATAGTCCTGGGATTTATCTCTTATCTTTTGTGGATGTGGCCAAATGTGTGTACTTTCCCCACAGAAAGTCCTGGAGTCCCTGCAAAGCTGAAGTTACCCAAGCAATCCTCTGATGAGCAATGATCATGTCAACTCATAGCAGTCTGGTGTTTCCACCTTGGCAGGTCAGATGTTTTCCTTCCTTCATCATTTGGGGAAGTGTACCTGATGTCTTCATAGATTGTAATATTCTCATGGTTCATTTCCTGGTGTGTATTCATAAGGTTTCCTCACAATTTCTACTTCTTCATGATCTCTGTCGGCACCATACCTTGAAATCTATATTTCCTAATGCTCCTAATCGGATCTGCACCTGAGATGCTAGCCTGCCAGTCCAAGGCCGCCCAAGTGGAACACGGACACTTACCCACTACACCAGAGGGCTGGCCCTGAATTGGACTTTTGGACCAACCTTTGGCTTGAACTTGGGAAGATGTTGGTCTGCATTGATTATTCGTAAAGGTAATTAGCAGTAACACCGTGGACAGCAGCATTTTCAGTTGGCTCACGAGTTTGGCACGGGTGATGTTCTGTTGGTATTGTTCCTCTTCATCTCTTTGCAATGGTCTACCTTTATATTGCATCATTAAGCATTTCGAGGTGATTATCAATCCTTTGAAGTTCATAATCTCTAAACTCTTTCAGCCTGCAAACTTTATCCCTTAAACCTGCTTGCCTTTATGGAGTTTTGATTTTAGGTGAATTGATTTCCATAACCTAGCATTAGAAAATCCTATAGCTTTCAGATTTACATCCTCATAGATTTAGACTTCTGTGTATGCTACATCTTCTTCCCGACAGTAAGCCTAATTACAGGCCCACACCCCACACTTGTGCCTAATCAACTCTTTCTCCCACCGTCCACTGCCACCCGTTCCCTCTGGGAACCACCAATCCCATATCACGTTCTACCTGTTTGTTGGTCCTTATTTTAATCTTCTGCTCGTAAGTGAGATGCGATGGTATTTGATTTCTCCCTTGGGCTTGTTTCAGTTCCCCTCCCACCCTCAGGAGTGATTCTGCTGTCACAAATCGCTGGACTGCACTCTTTCTTACAGCTGAGTGTTTTGCCTTTGTGTGGATATAGCCCAACTTCCTTCTCCATTGGTCCTTTGATGGGCACCAGGGCGGCTTCCAAGTCTTGGATATCGGGAGTAAGGCTGTGGTGAACACAGTGGGGCACGGATCTGTGTGCATTAGTGTTTTGCAGTTCTTTGGATAAACACACCGGAGAGGAATAGCTGGATCATATGGTAGATGGATTTGGAAATTTCTGAGGCAATGTCACATGGCTATGCCTAGTGCCCTCACCAGTTTGCACTCCCACCAGAGGTGCAGGACTCTTCCCTTCTCTCCACCTTCTCTCTGACACTTGTTGTTTCCTGTTTTGTTAATTATAGCCATTCAGAACACAGGGAGCTGTCATCTCATTGCCGTGAGGATTTGCGTTGGCCTTATACTTAATGGTGTTGAACATGTGTTCATACAGCTGTTGGCCACCTTTCTGTCTTCTTGGGGTAAATCTCTGTTTCCATCTTCTGCCCAGGTTTTAATGGGCTTGTCTTTTCTCTTGTGGAGACGTGTGTGGTCATTGGGTCTTTTGGCTATTCAGCCCTTCTCAGATGTGTGGTTTGAAACATCCTCTCCCTGTTGTTGTGCTGTCTTTGCATTGAGTGGACGGTTTCCCCGGCTGGACAGAAGCTTTTACGTTGGATGGAGGCCTGCTTCTTTCTTCTTTTCTTTGTTGCCCTTTCCCAGTCACACATGCTTCTTCCAAATAGGCGGCTACCCCAGATGGCAAAGAGCAAGCTGCCTGTGTTTTCTCCTAGAAGTTTCACTGTTTCAAGACTTCCGTTGAAGGCTTTAATCCATTTCGAGGTGGGGTGTGTGCCTGGTGTAACATCATGATCTACTCTTATTGTGTTACATGTGGCTGTGCAGTCTTCCCAGCACCATTTATTTTAGAGACTCTCCTTTCTCCACTGTCTCCTCTTGCCTTCCTCATTGCAAATGCGCTGTCCATATATGTGTGAGTTGACCCTTGTGTTCTCCATTCTGTTCCACTGGGGTTTGTGCCTGTTTTTGGGACCAGGCTGTGCTGGTTCGGTAATAAGCGCTTCGTCCTACATGTTGAAATGAAAGTGTGATAGTCCTGCTTTGTTCGTTCTCCTCAGAATTCCTTTGGGTATTCCGGGTCCCTTGTTGCTGGATAGAGACTTTAGGATTTTCTCTTCTATTTCTGTGGAAAAGATTGCTGCAACTTTGACTGGGATTGCATGCAATCCAGAGATTGCTTTATCCATTGCGGACGTTTCAGGTGTTTCAGATCTTACATTCCTAGAGCACGGAATACCCTTCTGTTTCCTTGTGTTTTCTGGAATTTCTTTCCCTAAAGCTTTGCTAGTTTTTGGTTTCCATAGCTTGCACCTGTTTGTCTAAGCTTATTCCTAGAAATCTTATTCTTCTTACTTGCATGTTTTTTTCCAGAGGTTCAGTTTTTCTATTCTTTGAAACTTTTCATTGTTTTTGTTTTGGCAGATGTTTATGGCTGTACGCACATCTGATGGCTATGCTGCTGTATTAGCTGGGCAAGAATAACACTGTCTGACATTGCTTCCCATCTGCCTCTACACTACCTTGGACGCCTGCCCCAGAATATCTGGACCATCGGTGAGGAGGTTCACCTCCAGCATTCTGCATGGTCTGCCCTGGGTGCCAACCCAGAATTTGCGGACTTCACCACTGCACCACTGACCAGCACCTTTCATGTTCCATTGGAAACCTGCATTTGATGTGGAATGTGAGTTGAATATGCTATTTGGGACAAATCTTGCACTTAGTAGACGAGGCCATTTTGCTTTTCTTCTCCACTGTGATGTCAGAGGATTTCTCAGAATTGTGTCTCTGCTATCATGGCAAACTTCATCGACACAGGTTTGCAGAGCCAGATTTTAACAGTCTCATAACTCACCCTTACCATTTAGCCTAGGTTTGACATTTGCTACAGTTTTGGGGTTTGTGACTTTCTGTGTCTTTCGAACGTTCAGGGAATGTCTAAAACGGACATCTTTCATTGTGGATTATTCAGGTGTGATTTCTGTGTGCCTTCCATTTTCTGGGAAGGTTTTTTGTTTTCCATGTTATAATTGTTGAAATGGGCTCGGCGAGCTGAAGACTCGAATGAAAGATTTCTCGGACATTGAAGGTCTGGCACTGGTGCTCTTTTATTTAGAGAATAGTATGGGATAGCATGGGGACAGGACCCATAGGTAGTGAAGAGTTGCTGCTGCTCCCTGGGGATGGGACCCATGATCAGTCAAAGCTCCTGCTGCTGCCCTGAGTTGAGGGTTAGGGCTAGTTTTATAAGTCATGGGTACATGATTTATTTTTACTGGAAAAAGAAATGATGTGGTAAAATGTCTTTAAATGATTTCGGTGCAGATGGGGTCTGGTTAATGTGCAGTCATATAACTTTAGATACGGATCTGGCCCTGTAGATCAGCATGTAGGTGAGGATGCCCTGAGCTTCTCTCCCTGAGTCAGCCCTAATTCCACCTGCTCATATAGTTTGGCATGTAGGCCAGATCACGTGGGCTTCACTAGCTGGGGCAGCCTTAATCCACATCATAAACACCCCCTGAACCCATTTGGACTGGAGAGGTTTGGGGATATGGACGATGGTCAGTCTTCTGTAACTACTTATGGCTGTACAAGGTTGCAGAGCTGTCCCTAAATGGGGTCATAGGTACAGGTAGGATGTTCAGTGGACTGGAAGCCTTCACCTGTGGAATTCAAGGCTGACAAGGTATACAGAGCCTCTGGAGACGGGAGAATCATTTGACAAGAGGTGGTCCAGGAGGTGAAACTTTTTTCACATGCGGATGACAGACAATGAAACAGACAACAAACTATAATAAGAAATACAAGCAGTATGTTTAACCCAATGTATAACGTATTGAAGTAGTGCAGAAACCTGGTCCTGACTTGGAGTTCAACCAATCGTTTAGAGTTAGGGTTGATAAGACATGGATTTAATTTGGTGGTTGGGATAGGAAGCCAGAAAAATTTTGACAGTAGTCAGGAATATAGGCACAACATTCAGTTTTTATAATGGCATAGGTGCCCCCTTGTGCTGCTGTCAAGACATCCAGTGTCATTTGGATTTGGAGGACTGCCTTACACATTTGGGATACTTCTAAATTGAGCAGTGAAAGGCTATGTTGTGCATCATTTAATGCCTTCATAATAAATTTGTTTAGGACTTCCATGTGCAAGACAACACTTTCGATTCCTAATTGGGGAAGGAAAATTGCGGAAAGATGGTCATACCAGTGGAAGACAGACCTGGTTCAGCGCTGCTGTAGGTTGGGTAGGATAGCAGGAGGAGATGTAGTAAATGTAGTTCTACCCTGCATCCAGCTAAAGCCTAGTGTGCATCGTGCAATCCACTTAGGTGGCAGCAAAGGCCATAAATTGGAGCCGCATAGCCACTGAGCACCATTAGAGACTAACCAAAGCGTGCTGGGCCGTCTATCCCAGTCAGTCCCAAACCAATCAGTACTTTTTTAAGACTATGATATGAGAACACATATAACAGCGAATTTTTCCCATAGGTCGGCTGTTATTAGGCCATGTATCACAAGTGTGATTGGTTTGTTCCCAACAGAGAGTGACCTTTTACTGAGTTGACCACTAGTAGGAGTGAACCAAATACATTCATCCCAAATTTCATATTGTCCATCCTGTGTGGATCGATAAGTTGGGAACTTTCCCTTTGGAACTTGTTGTTTCTGATCCACCTGTGACAAGGCAAATCTAGTTAGTATTTGGGAGTAGTTTTAAAGGAAAATGTTTGCTTGTGGCCAGGGAACTCGAAGGTGTCAGACATAGATGAGCACAAGGAGACATTACGATTAGTAATAGATGAATCTTGTGGATGAAAAGAGCTAGAATCTAATATCCATGAATGCCTACTATAGCTTCTACAGAAACATAATTTTTTCTCTCTTAAATCACCCTCATTTTTACAAAAGATAGCCAAATCAGGATTAACAGGTTTGCAAGTAAAGTGTAATTTCAATACAACTTGCTCCAATTATTTACATAACAGCTACAAGAATAGCAATTGTTTATACAGGCTTTTTAAAGTATGCTTTCTTGGAAATTTTTATGAGGAATCTCGGATTGAACTGTGAAGGCCTCTAGAGGCCAGAAAAGGCAAGCCAATGATTTGCCATCAGATTTTGCCTGCAGTACTTACAGATTTGAGTGGAGTTCTCTTTCAGGTCCCCCAAAGTATTTGGAGGTTACTTGCACCTGCCAGATAATCACGCTTCCTTACTTAACGGGTAAGATTGCCAAAATCTCTGTAAACACGGTACCAGGCCCGTGTTTCTGAGTGGCCGTATTCCAGAAAGTCCAATCTTTGTTCCTGAAATGCTGTCTTGTCATATCTGAGCCTGTATGTTTCAAATATGACATTCCAGTCAAAGCCTTGGTAATATAACCAATGTGACCTGTTATAAGGAGAACAGATTCTTATGGAACTTATGCAACTATTGCCACAAAATGACCATACTCAGTAACAAAGGGTTTGACAATTCCTTAGGGATAATGTAGGGAGAAAAAGATAAATGTTTCAGTTTTGCTCATAAAGGTATAATTTCACCAAATTGCTGTAAGTCAAAGTTAGCATAAGAGAAGAGAAAAAGACTTCCTTCATTATGAGAAAACAACACATCAAAACTCAACAATATTTCAAACAGAAGTCCTAAAAAATTATAATCGTCCTCATCAGTTCACACACTCCTGTATAATCAATTCTTGAGCTAAATCTGTCCTTAGCAGATCTAGGAGCTTAGTTTCTGTTACAATTCTGTAGTTTCTTACTCAGCTCAGTTTGACAATCTGAAAGTTTATCAGAAACCTTTAGTTTAGATCCTCTGTGTCAGAATCCTTTCCCAGAATATCTCGGAAGATGAAACATATTTGCAAAAGAAAAAAGCATCAGAGAAAAACAACAATTATCTGCAAATGGACAAAGGACTCAAAAGGGCAATTGACAAAGAAACTTGCATACTTCTGTGACATATGACCCTTCCAGATAATAAGTGGACTTATGACTGATAACCAGGACAGATCAGAATCTTTGGAATTCTATATAATTTGAAGACACCTATATTAATAACATTTACCCATCTAATACCACCTAAGAATATCTATCATCACTTGTTTCACAATGTTTCCCAAGTAATTTAATAGAAAAAATAAGCCTAATTAGTTTAATGTTTTCCTCCTTACAGGAACAGAGAGCAAATTTCTTTGAGAAGACTCAGGGGCCCTCTGAAAATCCGCAGAGTAATTTCTCTTCTGTCCACCAGGTCAAAAGAAAGACTTCATTCAGGATTTGAATATTTTTGAGGGAGAAGCTTGTCAAAACATATCCAAAATTTTTTAAATGCTTCTTCAAATAGGAAACAACACTCACTGTGAAACACTGCTCAGGTATCTATTCAAAGTGATGACAGAAAGAGTCAAAAATCTTAAGAGTGACCTCAGTCATTATTTTCACAAAACACGTTTCTCTCTTAGGTAGACTTACTCAAAGGAAGAGCTTTTATAACCTCTTTATCAAGAGCAGATCAAAAGTTCAAGAAAAAGTATCCTTTTAGAGAAAACCAAATTTCAATTTCTGCACCTACTTTTCTTGAACATTCAAACTCATTCACTTAATTGAACTTACTTTAGTCTACTTGAGTAGGCCTAAAACTCTTTTCAGAATTTCTACTTCACAAACCTTCTACAACTTTCTTTTTCGTTTTCAGAATGTGTCAACTCTTTCTTTTTTCCTTTCTAGTACATTAGGACAAATTTATGTTTCTTAACCCATCAAACAAAAATATTTCCATTCTTTATACCTTTTTTACTGAAAGCATACATTTTAACTTCCCTGAATACAGAGCTCTTTTCCTTATTAATTTCCTGTAGCTTTAATTCCATAAGTTAATTAGAACATTTAAGCCTTAACAGATCTACTAAACACAAAAAAGTAAGCAATTATGAATTGTCTTTTATATCAGCATTCTAAACACTTCATAACTTTAGAAACATGCAGCTTTACAATAAAACACAGGCATGCTTTTTGATATACCCACACGCTTTTAGCCTCTTCAAGAAGAAGCCCAAAGTAGATAACTTAGATATGTTTATTAATAATGATTCAGTGTTTCATCCTATCCAAAAATGACCTGCATATTCATCTTTTTATCATTTAACTTAACTTTGCAAAAGTCAAGATTGTTACACAGAAAAATTTTGAAGCTGCTTTGTTTCAACAAGTATACTGACCATAAAAGTTATTGTACTCACCTTTATGAGTTTTATGTATTTAAACCATTTGTTTCCAACAACTATGTTCAGATTACCTATGGAAACCTCATGAGGAATTAGAGAAAACTGGTCACCATTTAAAGCTATTATTTTACTGACAAATTTAAGAAAGTGAACTTATATGACTAGATAACCCAGGCTGAAATGCCTGCATCCTATGCAAATACTGACAACTCTGAGAAGAAGATAATTTTCAATCAAACCAACAAACTTTAACAAGCTTTCATTCACCAAAGGTTAATTCACATCACATTAACTTTGAAAGGCACTGAGTTAATTTCTACTACATTTAGAATTTATGTAAGCACTTTCTTTAAGCCAACTAAACAGAGATCTTAATTTTGGCCAGACCATCCAGGGGTAAAAATATCACATGTATAATGTACACATAGACACACATAGACAGAGACTGTACGACCATTGTTTTAAAAACTACTGCTGTGAATCCGGTACAATAATATAAAGCTCACCAGTTATGAATCCACACTTTCTTTTGAGCCTTTTTACTAATACTTGTGGAGAAGACCCTCGAGATGGTAGACTTTTTGCAAGGGCGCACTTATGACCATTTATCCTTTCCCCTCCTTTTTTTTTTTTCAGTCTTAAGAATGAGTGATGGGCTACATAGTAGTTCCTGGAGAGGGGGGATGAGAATCCTTTTCATGATAAAGGAAGTAGGTGGAATCTGAACTGCCTCTAGAGCTGTCTTTCCAGTCTTGCAAGGATTTTGTAAGGACAGTTGCTCTTGATTTCTCACAAACTGGACTGAAACTTGAAGGACATTCTAGGTTGATCTACCTGTCCAACTGCACCAGAAAGGCACAGAGATACATCACAAATTTTCTCCCAGATGAAGTTTCTGGGGCATACCCATACAATTGAAAGTGTTTCTAATTAGAATGACCCTAAGTGGTGAGTCTCTTGGGATGCTTACGTCATTCCCCATGGCAGTAAAGCCAGTGTTGGACTGACAGTGAATTGGACAAGGGTGCAGTGCCTACAAAGGCCTGGAACATGCTGGAGGCCGGGGCTCCCAGTAGCCGGGTTGAGAGTTAAGTCCCTTGCAAAATATATTCAAGTTTTTCAATTTTACAGAATGTGCAGGTTCTGGTGAAGTCCAGCCTGAACTTAAGCTCGACTTGGTGACAACAGAGGACATGATGAGCAAAACAAAGAAATTAAAAGAAGACACCAGACCTCACCCTCATGGCCGTTCCCAGAAGGTTATCATGATAAAAGTCACACAACAGTTCCCATGCTGGGGCACACTACCCGAGCATGACAGTTCACAGAATAAATCACAGGTCTGCTACCCTCATAGCCAACTCAGTAGGTGACTAAAATACTCAATGAGTCAACCGCCAACAGAGGGCACCCTACTTGGGGGTCGTCGGGGTGATCAGGCCCAGAAAGCCAAAGTTTGGGCTCCCAGTGTTGGAGGACTTGACTGTTGAAAGATTTCTTTGTTTCCCGGTTGCAAAGCTCAAAAGGAGACGAAAATGGCCATTGTAACTCTAAGAAAGATGAAAGAGACAGGTCCATTACCCTGAAAATCCCCCCTGAACCTAGGGAAGCATCCTACCTGCTGTTCCTACTGTGGGGTGCCTATAGCAAGGGGTGATGGGGGTGTCCCCCAGAATTGCATCCCTTGGATACCTTCCCTGCTATGCCTGGCAGTAACAGGTGCCTGGTGAACATCTTTCCTATTCTGCCTGGAAGTAATAGGTGCCTGGTGAGTGGTCCCCAAGACAAAAGGAGAAGTTTAAGAGAGAACATGATGGAGAGAAATAGTGAAGAAGTTTCCGCCAAGCTGGGGTCATTCTACCCAATGCGTGTTGGAGCCATTCTCCAAAGAAGGGTTTCCAATACTCAGCCAAAGGTTAGACGTTGGTACTTTCCCTGAACTGAAGTCCCAATTGGGACATTCACACAGTTCAGATGGTCAAGTGCATGGGAGGTATCCCAATCCATCTTTAGGGATAGAAACCTTCCACGAGAGTCTTGGAGATTGCCAACCATCCTAATGACTTAAATGGCTGACCCGTTCCCACGTAAACTTTATGTATTAGAGATAGGGTCAGGAAGGAATGGATTAATTCATTCTACATCACTCTTAGGCTTAAGGTACTGATTCTCTTCAAGCTGAATGCCAGATTTGCACCATAGAGTAGCCATGGGCAGCAAACATGAATTCATACAGCTATTCAAGACAGTTCCTGATGGAGAAGTGAATTTAGATCCATCCTCGAAAAAGAGAGAGGCACAAGGAAGGAAAGGGCACTTACCAGAATTCGAGCTCACAAACCAATGAAGCACGATCCCCATATGGGCCACAAGATACGATGTGGGGTCGGCAAGCTCAAGAGTTGAAAAGATTTGTTGGACTCTCAAGGTCTGGCAGTGGTGCTCTTTTATTTAGAGAATGGTACAGGATAGCATGGGGACAGGACCTATGGGCAGTGAAGAGCTGCAGGCATGGGGACAGGACCCATGGGCAGTGAAGAGCTGCTGCTGCTGCTGCATTGGGAAAGGACCCACGGGCAGTCACATCTCCTGCTGCTGCCCGGAGTTGAGGTTAAGGACTAATTTTATCAGGCATGGGTACGTGACTTATTTTTCCTGGAAAAAAAAAGATGATGTAAAAAGTCATTAAATGATTTCAGTTCAGATGGGTTCTGGATATTGTGTGGTCATATAACTCTAGATACGAAACTGGCCCCATAGATAGGCATGTAGGTGAGCATGACTTGGGCTTCTCTCACTGGGGCACCTCTAATTCATACCAAAAGAAATTCAATGGGTCATATAGTTCTGCATGTTCACCAGCTAACCTTGGGCTTTCGAATGGGGGCAGCCTTAATCCACATCAATCCTCATGGTCTTTCACAGCTGTCTCCCATAGATATGCTCATCAGTGTGTTCTCCTTCATTCCAAGTTAGGAATTTTGTATTTCTTTAATCACCATGTGTTCTCTAGGCCGATGTGAGTGCTTTCGTGATTGTTGGGTTTTGTCCTTGAATTTCCATCGTTCACTTGAAGGAATCTTGGCTATCCTAGCCTATGTCCAACTGAGCACTGAGAACACGAGGTCATCTTGGTTGGTTTGACATTCTGAGTTCAGAAACTCCAAATTCTAGTTTGTCCTGGCAACCACCTTATGGACATAATGTTTCCGAGACAAATTAGACAAATCTGATGAATTCCTCTCTCCAGGTAAGATATTTTTATGTCTTTTGTTCTGAATTTGGGTAGGCTAGACCTTGACTTCGGATCCTTCATTGTGCCAGTAGATTACGTCTAGATACTGGTTTACTTTATTTCTGTAGGGTTTGCTAGTTGTTTGGTTTACATCCTCAGCTCTGGCATGTTTATTTTTCGTTAAATATAAGTGTAATGTTCTAATTTTCAGCCAACTTCCTCACATACGGTGGCAAACCACATAATCAATACTCTTCTATGACAAGAGATAGGGGGAGTGAATTTCATTGGGGCCAAATGGAGCATTTTAGCTTTGATGGCAGCCTTCACTTTGGATTGGTGGTTCCCAGAGGGAAAGAAAAAATCCAAAAAGCTGTGCAGATTCGCGGCATAAAGCTTTTGAGGCTGAAAGAGATTAGAGAAGATAAACTTTCAAGGATTGTGAATCTCCTCCAAATGCTTAATGATGCTACAGAAAGTTAGACCATTGCAAATATATTAAGAAGAATACTACAAATACAACGTGTTCTGTGCTAAACTCATGACCCAAGGGAAAATGTTACCTTCTGTGAGGTTACTACTCATTACCTTCACGAATAATCACAGCAGGCCAGCTTCTTCCCAAGTTCAGGCAAAAGATTGGTCCAAAAGTAAAATTCAGGGCCAGTCATGTGTTCTGGTGTGTAAGAGCCCACGTTCCTACTCTGTGGCCTGGGACTCATGGATTCGCATCACGGGTGCTGATCAGATTAGTAACATCGGGAGAGATAGATTTCATGGTATGGTGTGGGCAGAGATCATACATAAGTGGAAATTGTGAGCATACCTTATACATATGCACCAGGAAAACAACATGAATATATTGCAATCTATGACGCATCTGGTAGACTTCTCAAATACAGAATGGAGGAAGTGATGTGACTTGCATAGGTGGAATTGTCGGACTGCACAGGATGACACGATCATTGAACATCAGAGGATTGGCTGGGCAACTTCAACTTGGGAGGGACTCGTGGACTTTTTCTGGGGAAAGTCTACATATTTGGCCATATCCACAAAATGTGACAGATAAAACCAAGGATAAACTTAAAGTAAAGAATTCAGTGTCTAGAGAGAATGTAGTAGACATTTAGACGTCCAAAGATAAAGTTATAAACAGACAAGAAATCCAGGAAATGGAAAACTATCAGACTGGTATCAGATGGCTCTGAAATACTGTGTGCATGGAAGATGCCGGGACAACTGAGAAGTTTGAGGGTGTTTATGACATCACGGTGAACATGTCACCCAAGAGGGCCTCATCTATATAGTCCGAGCATTGTCCTAGTCTACGATACTCAAGTGAGAGATACCCAGAAAAGAATTTAAAAACAGAAACCAGCACTGAAACTTGAAGTGTTAGAATTGTCGCTGATTAAAGGGATAAGAAATAAGTCATTGTGGAGAAGCAATAAATAACAGAGAGACAAGCACTGAGTGGAGAACATTGTGATCTACTCAAGTAGATGTGGAGGCCGTGCTGATTGAAGCTTGCAACTTGATTTGAAACCAGAGGCTGGACTTGGGTCTTATCAGACCTACGTTGTCCTTCTGCCTTAATCATAATCCCAAATCAAGAATGATCTCCTGAGGACATTGTAGAGAAGGATCGATGCTTCCCTTCCTATGCCCCTAGCACTCATTGAAGAGAAGTCTCACTTTCCATAGCTCTGGCATTACGGAGGCCCACTGGGTACATGCTAATGTGTCACAATACATCTCTTTGAACCCTTGAAGGACTAGAACCCCGTCATGCTCCAGGTATGTTGCATTGTTTGGCAGGGCTCCAGAAGTGTGCTGAGAATCACCCTTTTCCAGAGGGCTTCATTGCTTTGTGAGGGATGCCCTACCAGGCTAGTGTGCTCAGTTTGGCTCCAATGAAATACTCCTCCCCCATCTCTTGGAGTAGAATGATTACTGATGACGTGTATTGACACCATGTGAAAGGAGGTTGTGTGAAAATTAGAACATTACAATTATGTTTATAGAAAAATAAACATGAGGTTGTAAATCAAACAAATAACACACCTTATAGAAATACAGTAAGCCAGTATCTAGATGTAATCTAGTGGAACGTTCAAGGATCGGGGGTCAAGATCGAATCTTCCCAAATCCAGAAATGAGACAGAAAAGTATCTTACCTGGAACGGAATTCATCACATCTGTCTAATTTGTCTCGGGTACATTATGTTCATGAAGAAGGTTAACATGACAAACTAGAATTTGGAGTTTAAGATGTCAGAACGTCAGAACAACCAAGATGAACACGTGTTCACAGTGCTCATTTTGACCAAGGCTAGCATGGTAAAGATTGCTACAAGTGACCAAGGTAAATTCAAAGACAACACCCAACAATGAAAAGCACTCACACGTAGGCGTATAGAACATAGGGTGGTTAAAGAAATAGAAAATTGATACCTTGGGATGAAGGAGAACTGGCTCACAAGCACACCAAAGGGGGAAATCTGAGAAAGACCATGATGATTATACTATGGAAAAAAAAAAGGGCTCAGAATAGGGAAGGCAAACACAAATAACACCTGAATACTCCACAACGAAAGGTGTCAGACTTTAGACAGACTCTTCTTGAACTTTTGAAAGTCAGAAAGTGTCACAAACCAAAAAACTGCAGCGAGGTAAAACCTGGGCTACCTGGAAAGGGTGGGTATGAGACTCCTCCAAACGTCCTATGAAACCCTGTGTCCATGAAGCTTGCCGGGAGAGCAGAGACACAATTGTGACAAATTCTCTGACATCGCTGTTGACCGAAAATACAAACTGTCTACATCTACTCAGTGCCAGAGTTGGGCTGAAGTAGCCTATTTAAGTCACATTCCACTCAAATGCAGGTTGCTGAGGGAACATGAATGGGGCTGGTCACTAAAGATTTGGGGAAGCCCACACACTCTGAGTTGGCAGCCAGGAGTTGGCAGGGTAGAATCCTGGGGGTAAACCTCCTCACCGCTGGTACAGCCATTCTTGGGCGGGAGTGGGAGATAATGTAGAGGCAGATGAGAAGCGACATTAGACAGAGCCACTCTTCCTCAGCAAATACAGGAGCATTACCAGCAGATGTGAGAACAGTGATAAATCTCTTTCAAAAGGAAACAAATTAAAAGTTGCAAAGAATAGGAAAATTGAACCTCAATAAAAAAGAAAAAGGATGCCAGTAAGAAGAATAAGATACCTAGGAATAACCTCACCCCAACAGGTGAAAGCTCTGTAAACAGAAAACTAGCAAACCTTTGAAGAAAGAAATGGGAGAGGACACAAGGAAGCGGAAGGATATTCCATGCTCTTGAAATGGAAGAATTAACACACTTGAAATGCCCACACCACATAGAGAAATCTCTTGATTCCATGCAGTCCCAGTCAAAGTTGCAGCAATATTTCTCACAGAGATAGAAGCGAGCATCCTAAAGTTCACATCCAGCAACAAAAGACCCCGAATAGCCAAAGGAATCCTGAGGAAAAAGAACAAAGCTCAAGGTATCACACTTTCTGATTTCAACATATAGGACGAAGAAATTGAAATGGAAACAGCGCAGGCTGGGATGCAAAACAGAGAAAGAGAACCATGGAACAGAATCAAGAGCCCAGAGGTATAGGGACACATATATGGACAGCCCATTTTCGACCAGGGCGCCAAGAGGAGACAGTGGAGAAAGGAATGTCTCTACAATGAACAGTGTTGGGAAGAGTGCAGAGTCTCATGTAAGACAAGGAGAGTAGACCATGGTGTTACACCAGGCACAAACACCAACTCGAAATGGATTAAAGTCTAGAATGTAATACTGGAAACCATGAGACTTCTGGAAGAAAACATAGGTAGGGTGCTCTTTGTCATTTTTCTTAGCCTCATATTTGGAAGAAGCATATCTGTCTGGGAAAGGGCAATAAAGGAAAGAAGAAACAAATGGGACTACATCAGACACAAAAGCTTCTGCATAGCCAAGGAAATCATTGATTCAATGCAAAGACAGCAAAACAACTGGGAGAGGATGTTTGCAAACCACACATTGGTGAAGGGGTGAATAGCCAAAAGATCCAATAAACTCATACGGCTCCACAAGAAAAAAAAAAAAACAAGCCCCATTAAAATCTGGGCAAAAGCTGGAAACAGACATTTCTCCCAGGAAGATAGAAAGATGGCCAACAGGCTGTATGAAAACATGTTAATCATCATTAAGTCTCTGGTCAGTGCAAATCTGAAAGACAATGAAATAGCAGCTCACGGCAGTCAGAATGGCTATAACGATGAAGACAGGAAATAAGTTTCGGAGAGGAGGTGGAGAGAAGAGAAGCCTCCTTCACTGCTGGAGGGAGTGTAAACAGGTGCAGCCACGACACAAAACGGTGTGGAATTGCCTTAGACATTTCCGAATACATCGACCATATGATCCAGCTATTCCTCTGTGGTGTGTTTATCCAAAGAACTTGAACACTCATACACAGAGATCGGTGCATACCTCTATTTACCCTGGCCTTATTCCCGATATCCAAGACTTGGAAGCCTGCCTGGTGCCCATCAAGGGATGAATGGAGAAGGAAGATGGGCTATAGCCACACAAAGGCATAGCACTCAGCTATAGGAACGGATTCAGGCCAGCCATTTGTGATCACCAGAATGGCTCCTGACGGTTTTAGGGGAACTGAAACAAGCCCCAGGGGTATGGTCAAATACCACAGGCTCTCACGTACAAGGAGAAGAGCAAGAACGGACCAAGAAACAGGTATCACATGACAATGGATTGGCATTTCCCAGAGGGAAAGTGGGGCAGTGGCCGGAGAGAGAAAGTGTTGATTAGGCACAGGTGTGTGGTTAGGGACAGTAATTAGGCTTACGTTGGTGAAGATGATGTAACCTACTCTGAAGTCTAAATCTATGTGGATGTAGATCTGAAAGCTATAGGTCATTATAATGTTGGGTTACGGCAATCAATTCACATAAAACCAAAACTCCCAAAAGAGATGCAGATTTACAACCGGAAGTTTTGGAGACAGAAAGAGGTTAGAGAAGATGAACTTCCAAGTATTGGTAATCACCTCAACATGCTCAATGTTGCTACAGAAAGGTAGTCCTTTGCAAAGAGATGAAGAGGAATACTACCAAGAGAACATGTTCCATGCTAAACTCATGAACCAACAGAAAACGTTACCGTTCATGATGTTACTGCTGATTCCTTCACGAATGATCGAAGCAGGCCAACATCTTCACAGGTCAGGTCAAAGGTTGGTCAAAAAGTGCAATTCAGGGCTGGCCCTGTGATGTAGCAGGTAGGTTCCTACGTTCCACTTGGGCGGCGCGGGCGTCACCAGCTAGCATCAGGGGTGCAGATCAGATTACTAGCATTAGGAAATATAGATTTCAAGGTATGGTGGACACAGAGATGATAAAGAAGGAGAAATTGTCACGAGACCTTAACAATATGCACCAGAAAAAGAACCATGAGTATATGACAATCTATGAACGCATCAGGAACACTTCCCCAAATGATGAAGGAAGGAAAACATGTGACCTGCCAAGTGGAATTTTTAGACTGCTAGGAGATCACACGATCATTGTGCATCAGGGGATTGCCTGGGCACCTTCCAATTGGGAGGGCCTCCAGGACTTTCTCTGAGGAAAGTCCACCCAATTGGGCATATACACAATGGATAAGATATAAAACAAGGGATAATCTTAAAGGAAAGGAACCGGTGGGTAGAGGGAATGTAGCATACCTTTCAAGTTCCACGAGAAAGTTAGAAACTGACAAGAAATCCAGAACAAGGAAAACTATCCTACCTGGAAAGATGGAGTCATCAGACTGATAAGAGATGGCTCTGAAACACTGTGTGCCTGGAGGTTATCAGGAAAACTTAGAATTCTGAGGGTGTTTATGACGTGACGGTGAATGTGTCACCCAAGATGGCAGCAAGTTTAGAGTCCGAGGATTGCCGTGGCTAGGATACCCACGTGAGAGATATCCAGAAACAGCTTTTCCAAACACAAACCGCACACAGAAACTTGAAGAGATCAAAGAGGCACTGATTCAAGGGATAAGAAAGGAATCATTGGGAAGAAGGGATACTAGAGGGGCAAGCACTGAGAGGAGAACATTGTTATCTACTCAAGTAGATGTGGAGGCCGTGCTGATTGAAGCTTGCAACTTTATTTGAAACAAGAGGCTGGACTTAGGGCATATCAGACCTACGTTTTCCTTCTGCCTTACTCATAATCCCAAGTCAAGAATGATCTCTTGAGGACATTGAAGAGAACAATTGAGGCCTTCTTTCCTAGGCCCGTAGCATTCTTTGAAGAGAGGTCTCCATTTGCATAGCTCTGGCGTCACAGGGTCTCACTGGGTACATGCTAATGTGTCCCAAGACATCTCTGTGAAGACTTAAAGGAATGGATGATGGTCATGCTTGGGGTGTGTCCTTTTTTTTGGAGGGCTGTAGAAGTGTGCTTAAAAGCACCCTTTTCGAGAGGGCTTCGTTCCTGTGTGAAGGCTGCCTTCCCAGGCTACAGTGCTCAGTTGGGCTCCAATGAAATTCTCTCCCCCACCTCTTGCCATGGAAACAGTATTGATTTCTTGTTCTGACAACATATGGAATGAGGTTTGCTGAAAATTAGAACATTGCCATTATGTTTAAATATAAATACACCTGCCAAAGTTCAGAATGAAAATCACACCAATAGGAAACCATGTAGAAATAAAAAGCCCAGTATACATACGTAATCTGTTGGAGCATTCAATGATCAGGGGTCAAGTTTGAAACTTCCCAAATCCAGAAAAGAGACAGACAAATCACTTACCTGGAGGGAGGAATTCATCAGATTTCTCTAATTTCTCTCGAAAACATAATGTCCGTGAAGGTGGTTGTCCGGACAACCTCGAATCTGGAGTTTCTGATCTGAGAATCTCAAACCTACCAAGACAACCATGTGTTCTCAGGGCTAAGTGTCACCTGGGCTGGGATAGCAAAGATTCCTACAAGTGACTGATGGAAATTGCAAGACCTCACCCAACAATCACGAAATGACTCACACCTCGGGCTACAGAACCTATGGTAATTAAAGACATACAAAACTCCTAACTTGGAAAGAAGGAGAACGCACTGATAAGCAAATCGAATGGAGATATCTCAGCAAGACCATAACAATTAGACTATAGAAAAGAAAAAAGGATCCCGGAATATGGAGGCCAACAGAAATGAAAGCTGACTAATCCACAGTGAAAGACGTCAGTCATTAGACACACTCTGAACGTTTGAAAGTCAGAGAAAGTCACAACGCCAAAAACAGCAGCAAAGGTCAAACTTGGCCTAAATGAGAAGGGTGAGTTATGAGACTGCTCCCTGCGGGCTCTGAAACCCTGTGTCCACGAAGCTATACCGGACAGCAGAGACACGATTCTGACAAATCACCCAACATCACAGTGGGCCAGAAAATCAAGCTGGCCTCATCGACACAGGGCCATAGTTGGGCTCAAGTAGCATATTCAAGTCACAATCTACTCAACTGCAGGTTGCCAATGGAACATGAAAAGGGCCAGCCAGTGGGGACGTGGTGAAGTCTGCACATTCTGGTTCAGCAGCCCAGGACTGGCAATGTGGAATCCAGGGGGTGAGCCACCTCACTGCTCGTCCAGCCATTCTGGGGAAGGCGTCTGACGTAGTGTAGAGGGAGATGGGAAGCGACGATAGACATCGCCATTCTTCCTCAGGAAATGCAGCAGCATGGCCAGCAGATGTGAGCACAGCCATAAACTTCTGTCAAAACAAAACCAATTGAATGTTGCAAAGAATAGAAAGACTGAACCTCAAAAAAGAAAGCATGCCAGTAGGAAGAAAAAGATATCTTGGAATAAACGTGGCCAAACAGCAGAAAGCTATGGAAACAGAAAACTTGCAAAGGTTTGGGCGAAGATATTACAGAAGACACAAGGAAACGGAAGGCTATTCCATGCTCTTCCAATGGAAGAACGAACATACTTCAAACGTCCATACCGCATAAAGCAGTGTCTGGATTGCATGCAGTCCCAGTCAAAGTTGCAACAATCATTCCCACAGAAATACAAGACAGAATCCTAAAGTTTCTATTCAGCAACAAAGGACCCGGAATAGCCAGAGGAATCATCAGGAAAACGAACAAAGCAGCAAGTCTCACACTTTCTGATTTCAACATATAGGACGAAGCCCTAGGTACGGAAACAGCACAGCCTGGCCCCCAAAATAGGCACACAGACTCATACAACAGAATGAGAGCCCGGAGGCCAACTCACACCTCTACTGACAGCGCATTTTCGAACAGTGAGCCTAGAGGAGAAAGTGGAGAAAGGAGAGTCTCCACAAGAAACGGTGCTGAGAAGACTGCACACCAACAGGTAACACAATGAGAGTAGTCCATGATGTTACACCAGACATACGCACGACCTCGAAATGGATTAAAGCCTTGAATGGAATACTTGAAACCGTGCAACTTGTAGGAGACAACCCAGGCAGCTTGCTCTTTGCCATCTGGCTTGGCTGCCTATTTGGAAGAAGCACGTATCAGTGGGCAAAGGCAACAAAGGAAACAAAAAACAAGCGGGACTCCATCCAATGCAGAAGCTTCTGCCCAGCCAATGACTCCATCGACTCAATGCAAAGACAGCACAACTGCGACAGGCTGTTTGCAAACCACACATCGGAGAAGGGGTGAGTAGCTAAAAGATCCAATGAACTCATACGTCTTCACAGGAATAAAAACAACGAGCCCAATAGAACCTGGGCAAAAGATGGAAACAGACATTTCTCCCAGGAAGATAGGAAGATAGCCAACAGGCTGTATGAAAACATGTTCATCATCATTAAGTCTCTGGTCAATGCAAATCCGAACGGCAATGAGATAGCAACACACAGTGGTCAGAATGGCTATAAGGATGAAGACGGGAAACAATAAGTTTCACAGAGGAGGTGGAGAGAAAGGAAGCCTCCTGCACTGCTGGTAGGAATGTGAACCAGTGCAGCCACTACACAAAGTGGTGTGGAATTGCCTCAAAAATTTCAGAATCCACCTACAACATGATCCATCTATTCCTCTGTGGCGTATATATCCAAACATCATGGAAACACTAATGCACAGAGATCGATGCACTGCTGTGTTCACCACAGCCTTACTCCCGATATCCAAGACTTGGAAGCGTCAGTGGTGACCATCAAGAGATGAATGGAAAAGGAAGATCGGCTATAGCCACACGATGGTATAGCTCTCAGCTGTAGGAATGGATGCAGTCCAGCCATTTGTGACCACCAGAATGGCTCCTGATGGTCTTAGGGGAACTGAAGCAAGGCCCAGGGATAAAGTTGAATACCACAGGATCTCATGTACAAGGAGAAGAGGAAAAACGGAGCAACAAAAAGGTAGGACGTGACATGGGATTGGTAGTTCCCAAAGGGAAATGGATGCGGGGATCTGAGGGAGAAAGAGTTGATTAGGCACAAGTGTGATGAGGGCCTGTAATTAGGCTTACAGTGGTGAAGATGATGTAACCTACACAGAAGTCTAAATCTATGAGATTGTAGATGTGAAAAGCTATAGGATGTTATAATGCTGGGTTACGGCAATCAATTCACATAAAATCAAAACTCCAAAAAACGGTGCAGATTTACGGCCTCAGCTTTGGAGGCTGAAAGAGATTAGAGAAGATGAACTTCCAAGGATTAGTAATCACCTCCAAATGCTTAGTGATGCTACAGAAAGGTAGACCTTAGCAAAGAGATGAAGCGGAATACTAGCAAGAGAATATGTTCCATGCTAAACTCATCAACCAAAGGTAAATGTTACCGTCATTCATGTTACTACTGATTCCCTTCACGAATAATCGAAGCAGGCTAACATCCTCCCACGATCAGGCCAAAAGTTGGTCCAGAAGTCCAATTCATTGGCGGACCTGTGATATAGCAGGTAAGTGCCCGCGTTCCACTTGGGCGGCCTGAGCTTCACAGGATAGCACCACGGTTTTGGATCAGATTACTAGCGTTAGGAAATCCAGATTTCACGGTCTGGTGGGCAAAGACATCACAAAGAAGTAGAAGTGGTGAGGGAAACTGAGCAATATGCACCAGAAAAAAACCATGTGAATATTACAATCTATGGACGCATCAGCTACACTTCCCCAAATGATGAAGGAAGGAAACATGTGACTTGCCTGGTGGAATTGTCAGACTGCTAGGAGATGACATGATAAGTGTGCATCAGGGGATTGCCTGAGCAACTTCAACTTGGGAGGGAGTCCATGACTTTCTCTGGGGAAAGTCCACCCATTTCACCATATCCACAAAACATAAGAGATAAAATCTTTGATATTCTTAACGGAAAAAGACTGGTGTGTAGAGGGAATGTAGTAGACCTTTCAAAGTTCGAGGAGAAAGTTAGAAACCGACAAGAAATCCAGAGAAAGGAAAACTATCCTACCTGGAAATGGGGAGTGGTCAGACTGGTATGCGATGGCTCTGAAACACTGTGTGCATGGAGGTTGTCAGGACAACTTAGAATTCTGAGTGTGTTTATGAACATGTCACCCAAGATGGCCACATCTATACAGTCCGAAGATTGGCCATTGTGTGGCTATAGATCGTCTTCCTTCTCCATTCGTCACTTCATGGGCACCACGTAGGCTTCCAAGTCTTGGATATTGGGAATAAGGCTGTGGTGAACACAGTGGTGCATGGATCTCTGAGCATTAGTGTTTCCAAGTTCTTTGGATATATATGCCACAGAGGAATAGCTGGATCATATGGTAGATGGATTCTGAAAATTCTAAGGCAATTCCACAGCACTTTGGGTAGTGGCTGCACCTGATTACACTCCCCCCAGCAATGCAGGAGGCTTCCCTTCTCTCCACCTCCTCTCCGAGACTTGTTGTTCCCTGTCTTCATCCCTATAGCCATTCTGACCACTGTGAGCTGCTATCTCATTGCCGTTCGTATTTGCATTGCCAAAGATTTAATGATGATGAACATGTTTTCATACAGACTGTTGGCCATCTTTTATCTTCCTGGGAGAAATATCTCTTTCCATCTTTTGCCCACGTTTTATGGGGCTCATTGTTTTTTTATTGTGGAGACATATGAGTTCATTGGATATTTTGACTAATCACCCCTTCTCCGATGTGTGGTTTGCAAACATCCACTCGCAGTTGTTGTGCTGTCTTTGCATTGAGTCGATGGAGTCGTTGGCTGTTCGGAAGCTTCTGCGTTGGATGGAGTCCCGCTTGTTTCTTGTTTCCTTTGTTGCCCTTGCCCAGTCACACATGCTTCTTCCAAATAATCGGCTAAGCCAGATGGCAAAGGTCAAGCTGCCTGCGTTTTCTCCTAGAAGTTGCATGGTTTCAAGCCTTCCATTCAAGGCCTTAATACATTTCCAGGTGGTGTGTGTGGCTGGTGTAACATCATGGTCTACTCTCATTGTGATACATGTGGCTGTGCAGTCTTCCCAGCACCGTTTCTTATCGAGACTCTCCTTTCTTTTTTTTTTTTTGAAATTTAAAGAAAAAATTTATTGAAGATCTTAAAAACAATTCCTAGAAGATTGACTTTTCCAGAAAACTGCAGCTACACAATGCATTGCGTCTATCATGTTAAAACGTGCATTAGACACAAATACAAAAACCATGAAACAAGCCACCATTCTTCAACAATCTTAGCAAAGATAGAATGCCTAAGAAACGACATGGATGACTTGCAAAGGATGGGCTCTTTACTTTAAGCACCATTTAAAAAAAAGCACAAATGGGTGAGTGTGTTCAGTTATATACACTGAATTGAACCTTTGGCACTAGGAATCAGAGCATTTTGTCATATAGCATTAACACATATTATAAAAGTGCGTAGTGTCAAAGGAATAGAACCACCAGCATTCAAAAGCACCTTTGTCAACTAGGCAATAAAACACTCTACAGTATGTCTCTCCATTGTCCATCATGAATACACTGGTAGTAACTTTGAAATGAAAAAAAAAAAAGGAGCTGTAACCCCTTTTATTTTCTCTGTTTAAAATCAAACAGAAAACAAACAAACATCAATTCTGTTATACACTGACATTTTCAAAGTACATCATTTGTACAAGAGAAGGACTAAGAACAAAAATGTGTTTACAGAGATCCAAACATAAGTGAGTGTCAGCGCCTCTCACACAGCTTTCCGGTGGTACTCAGGGGGAGCCACTTCATAATCGCTGGCACTAAACAAAGTTGCAGAATTCTTTGCCAGGTATTTGAGGAAATCATGAAGATAATTCAGTAATAAAGCAAGGCTCTTCTCATCCAGAGGTGTATAGGCCAACATTGCTCCAATTCGTACAAATAATCTCAGTAGATGTGGCACTCCATACACCTGAGACATGGGAGCATCAGGGTGTTCTCAAGGATTTCAGCATACTGTGGTCTCTCAAATTTGTAGAATAGCTGAGTGCCCAACATTACATTGAAGTATTCCTTTATCCCTGCCACAACTTCGTTAACAGCATACTCCTTATTGTCTGTGTTTCCTCGAGATTTCTTATAATTTGCATAATCCTCTAGAATGGAATCCACATTCTTCTTGGCAGGAAGATAAAAAAGCTGTTTTTGCCGGGTAATTAAGTCCCAGTCATCAACAAGCCATGGTTATAGTTCTTCAGGAATCTTGACTTTAACTTCAACTCTGTTCATGAATGTTTCCTCATTTTCAACAGTAGGATCTACTCGAGCCCTTTTCTTGAGAGGAGGCTGAGGTGTCTCACTGGTACTGCCACCATCTCCATTTCCAGGTGTTTTCTGCTTGTTCTTTTTTGTTTTCACTTCAACGTTTTTCTGCTGCAGCCCAGATGTCTTCTTTCCTGGAGCAGCCCCTCTCATCTTCCCCTCTGCATAATGCTCCTGATTGGCTTTTTGAAGTTCTCGCTGTTTCTGCAGATTGGTGTCCACGTATTTGAGTACTCGGCTTTCTGGAACCCATTCATCCCAATTTTTATTCCAACCACTGTAATGTATAAAATATTTCACTTGCTTGTCCTTTATGGCAACCTTTACACACTTTGCATCATAAAGAAGAGGTCCATGAAAGCACAGCACTCGCTCACCCTCCTGGAATTTAGGCTTCGGGTCCTGCTTCGGCGCCATTTATCCGAGACTCTCCTTTCTCTGCTGTCTCCTCTTGGCTCCTTGGTCTAAAATGGGCTGTCAATATATGTGGGAGTTGACCTCTGGGCTCTCGATTCTGTTCCTTGTGTCTGTGTGCCTGTTTTTGTGGCCAGCCTTTGCCGTTTCAGTACCTAGCAGTTCGTCCTATATGTGGAAATTCGAAAATGTGGTACTTGCTGAGTTGTTCATTTTCCTCAGGATTCCTTTGGCCTTCACTGCTCCTTTGTTGCTGGATAGAAACTTTAGGATTCTCTCTTCTATTCCTGTGGGAAAGATTGCTGAAACTTCGATGGGGCTTGCGTGGAATCCAGAGATTGCTTTATCCAATATGGACGTTTCAAGTGTGTTCGTTCTTCCATTTGAAGAGCGGTGAATAGACTTCCGTTTCCTTATGTGTTCTTTAATTTCTTTCCGCAAAGCTTTCCAGTTTGTTGGTCCTTGTTTGTCTCTTCTCCTTGTAAGTGAGCTCCTACGGTACTTGAGTTTCTCCCTGCGAGCTGTTTCACTTCCAATGAAACCCTCAAGAACCATCCTTCTGGTCACTAATGGCTGGATTCTCTCTTTTGTTATGGCTCAGAGATATGCCATTGTGTTCATAAAGCCCAGCTTCCTTCTCCAATCTTCTTTCTCTATTCGTCCTTTGGCTTGATGGGCATCAGGGCGGCTTCCCAGTCTTGGATAACGGGAGTAAGGCCAGGGTGAACACAGGGGTGCACATATATCAGTGCACAACTTCTTCGAAGGTCTTTGGATAAACCCGCCACTGAATAATAGCTGGATCATATGGTAGAATCCATCTACCATGGATGGATTCTGACATGTCTGAGGCAATTCCACACTGATTTGCATCGTGGCTGCACCAGCTTACACTCACAGCAGCACTGTAGGAGTCTTCCCATCTCTGCAGCTCCTCTCTGACACTTGTTTCCTGACTTTTTACCTATAGTCATTCAGACCACAGTGAGCTGCTATCTCACTGCCATTTGGATTTCAATTGCCCTGAGTCTTGATGATGATTAACATGTTTTCATACACCTGTTGGCCATCTCTATCTCTTCTTGGGTGAAATCTCTGTTTCCACCTACTGCCCAGGTTTTAATGGGCTTATTTTTTTTTCTCTTGTGGACACATATGAGTTCACTGCATCTTTTGGCTGTTCACCCGTTCACCGATGTGTGGTTTTCAAACATCCTCTCCCAGTGGTTGTATTGTCTTTTCATTGAGTCGATGGTTTCCTTGGCTTGGCAGAAGCTTTTGCATTTGATGTAGTCCCATTTGTTTCTTGTTTCCGTTGTTGCCCCTGCCCAAGCAGACATGCATCTTACTTATAGGAGGCTAAGACAGATGTCAAATAGCATGCTGCCTAGGTTTCCTTACAGAAGTCTCGTGGTTTGCAGTCTTACATTCAAAACTTTAATCCATTTTGTGTTGGTGTTTGTGCCTGGTGTAACATCGTTCTCTACTCTCCTTGTCTTACATGAGGCTCTGCAGTTGTCCTAGCACCGTTTATTGTAGAGACTTTCCTTTCTCCACTGTCTCCTCTTGGTTCTGTGGTCGAAAATGGGCTGTCCATGTATGTGTGCGTATACCTCTGGGCTCTCGATTGTGTTCCATGGTTCTGAGTGTCTGTTTTCATCCCAGCCTGCGCCATTTCCAATCCTATTTCTTCATCCTATATGTTGAAATGAGAAAGTGTGATACATTGAGCTTTGTTCGTTTTCCTCAGGATTCCTTTTGCCATCCGTGGTCTTTTGTTGCTGGATGTGAACTTTAGGATGCTCGCTTCTATCTCTGTGAGAAATATTGCTGCAACTTTGCCTGGGACTTCATGTAATCTAGAGATTGCTTTATCCGGAGTGGAGGTTTCCAGTGTGTTAATTCTTCCATTTCAAGAGCATGGAATATCCTTCTCCTTCCTTGTGTCTTCTCCCATTTCTTTCCACAAGGTTTGCTAGTTTTTGATTTACCAAGCTTTCACCTGTTGGGGCGAGGTTATTCCTAGGTATCTAAAGCTTCTCACTGACATTTTTTTTTTGAGGTTCAATTTTCCTATTCTTTGCAACTTTTAATTTGCTTCCTTTTGACAGAAGTTTATCGCTGTTCTCACATCTGATGACAGTGCTCCTGTATTTGCTAAGGAAGAGTGGCCCTGTCTATCGTCACTTCTCATCTGCCTCTACACTCCTTCCCACGTCTGCCACAGAATGGTTTGGCCAGCGGTGAAGAGGTTTAACCCCAGTATTCCACCCTGTCAACTCCAGGCTTCCGACCCAGAATGCACGGACTTCCCCAATTCTCCACTGGCTGGCCCCTTTCATATTCCTTTGGCAGCCTGCAGTTCAGTATAATGTGACTTAAATATGCTACTTCAGCCCAAGTCTGGCACTGAGTAGACGTAGCCAGTTTGCATTTTTGGTCAACTGCGAAGTCAAACAATTTGTCAAAATTGTGTCTCTGCTGTCCAGGCAAGGTTCATGGACACAGTGTTTCTGAGCACGTTTGGAGCAGTCTCATTCTCACCCTTTCCACGTAGCCCAGGTTTTACCTCACTGCGGTTTTTTGGTTTGTGACACTCTCTGACTTTCAAAAGTTCAAGCATAGTCTGCCTAAAGTCTGACATCTTTCCTTGTGGATTATTCAGGTTTGATTTGTGTTTGCTTTCCCTTTTCTGAGCCCATTTTGCTTTCCATAGTATAATCATCATGGTCTTTCTCAGATTTCTCCCTATGGTATGCTTTTCAGTCAGTTCTCCTTCATCCCAAGGTATTAATTTTCTATTTCTATAATCACCCTATGTTCTATAGGCCTACGTGTGAGTGCTTTTCATTTTGGGTGTTGTCTTTGAATTTACATTGGTCACTTGTTGCAATCTTTGCCATGCTAGCCAAAGTCAAAGTGAGCTTGAGAACACGTGGTCATCTTGCTTGGTCTTACCTCCTGAGATCTTAAACTCCAAACTATAGGTAGTCATGGCAACCTCCTTCATGAACATAATGTATCTGAGACAAATTAGACGAATCTGATGAATCCGCTTCAGGGAAGGTACTTTTCTGTTTCATTCCTGGATTTGGGAAGTTTCGAACTTGACCACCGATCGTTGAACGTTCCCTTAGACTACGTGTAGATATTGGTTTACTTTATTTCTATAGGGTGTGTTGTTTGTTTGATGTACATCCTCAGATCTGGCATGTTTATTTTTCTATAAAGATAATGGTAATGTTCTAATTTTGAGCCAACCTCCTTACATATGGTGTCAATACACGTTATCAATAATCGTTCTACTCTAAGAGATGGGGGAGAGTATTTCATTGGAGCCAAAGTGAACACACTAGCCTGGCAGTGCAGCCCTCACAAAACAACGAAGCCATCTGGAAAAGGGTGTTTCTCAGCACACTTCTGGCGCCCTGCCAAAAAATGAGGCATACTAGAAGCATGACGGGGTTCCATTCCTTCATGGGTTCCAAGAGATGTATTGTGACACATTAGCATGTACCCAGTTGGCCTCCGTAATGCCAGAGCTATGGAAAGTGAGACTTCTCCTCAATTAATGCTAGAGGCAAAGGAAAGGAGGCATCAATCCTTCTCTACAATGTCCTCAGGACACCATTCTTGATTTTGGATTATGATTAAGGCAGGAGAATTTGTACGTCTGATAAGCCCCAAGTCCAGCCTCTGGTTTCAAATCAAGTTTCAAGCTTGAATCAGCATGGCCTCGCCATATACTTGAGTAGATGACCATGGTCTCCACTCAGTGCTTGTCCCTGTATTATTGCTTCATCACGATGACTTCTTTCTTACCTATTTAATCAACGTCTATTCTATCTCTTCAAGTTTCAGTGCTTGGTTTCTGTTTTTAAATTCTTTTCTGGGTATCTCTCACTTGAGTATCGTATCCCAGGATAATCCTCAGACTATAAAGATGAAGGCATCTTGGGTGACACGTTCACTGTGGTGTCATAAACACCCTCAAACTTCTAAGTTGTCCCGGCGTCTTCCTTGCACACAGTGTTTCAGAGCCATCTCATACCACTCTGACACTCACCCTTTCCATTTCCTGGATTTCTTGTCGGTTTCCAACTTTATCCTTGAACGTTTAAATGTCTAGTACATTCTCTCTAGACACTGGTTTCTTTATTTTAAGTTTATCCTGGGTTTTATCTGTTACATTTTGTGGATATGGCCGAGTGTTTAGACTTTCCCCAGTGAAAGTCTTGGAGTCCCTCCCAAGTGGAAGCTGCCCAGGCAATCCTCTGACGTGCAATGATCGTGTCATCTCGTGCAGGCTGACAATTCCACCTATGCAGGTCACATCACTTTCTTCCCTCTGTATTTAGGGAAGTGTACCAGATGTGTCATAGATTCCAATATTTTCATGTTTTTTTCCTGGTGCATATCTATAAGGTATGCTCACAATTTCCACTTATTTATGATCTCTATCTGCACCATACCATGAAACCTATCTTTCCTAATGTTACTAATGTGATCCGTACGTGTCATACGAATCCATGAATCCCAGGCCGCCCACTAGTAACATGGACTCTTACACACCAGAACACATGGCTGGCCCTGAATTTTACTTTGGGACCAATTTTTTGCCTGAACTTGGGAAGAAGCTGGCCTGCTGTGATTATTCATGAAGGTAATTAGTAGTAACCTCATAGACGGTAACATTTTCCCTTGGTTCATGAGTTTAGCATGGAAGACGTTCTCTTCATAGTAGTCCTCTTAATCTATTTGAAATGGTCTACCTTTCTGTATCATCATTAAGCATTTGGAGGAGATTCACAATCCTTGGAAGTTTATTTTCTCTAATGTCTTTCAGCCTCAAAAGCTTTTTGCCACAAATCTGCATGCCTTTTTGGATTTTTTCTTTCCCTCTGGGAAACTCACATCCAAAGTGAAGGCTGCTATCCAAAGCTAGAATGCTCAGTGGCCCCAGTGCAATTCTCTCCCCCAATGTATTGCCATAGAAGAGTATTGATTATGTGTTTTGACACCATAATGAGGAAGTTGGCTGAAAATTACAACATTACACTTATATTTAATGACAAATAAACATGCCAGAGCAGAGGATGTAAATCAAACAACTAACAAATCCTACAGAAATAAAGTAAACCAGTATCTAGACATAATCTACCCGAACGATCAGGGATCCGGACTCAAGTTCGAGCCTTCCAAAATTCAGAAAAGAGACATAAAAATATCTTACCTGGAGAGAGGAATTCATCAGATTTGTCTAATTTGTCTCAGAAACATTATGTCCATAAGGTGGTTGCCAGGACAACCTAGAATTTGGAGTTTCTGAACTCAGAATGTCAAACCAACAAACATGACCACGTGTTCTCAGTGCTCGGTTGGACCTAGGCTAGCTTAGCAAAGATTCCTTCAAGTGAACGATTGAAATTCAAAGACAATACGCAACAATCAGGAAATCACTCATACATCAGGCTGGAGAACACATGGTGATGAAAGAAATACAAAATTTATAACTTGAATGAAGGAGAATGGACTGATAAGCATATCTATGGGAGATAGCTGAGAAAGCCCATGACGATTGATGTGGATTAAGGCTGCCCCAGTTCGAAAAGCCCAAGGTTACCTGGCCTACATGCCAAACTACATGACGCGGTGAATCATTTTTTGGTATGAATTAGAGGTGCCCCAGTGAGAGAAGCCCAGGTCATGCTCACCTACATGCCTATCTATACGGCCAGATTCGTATCTAATGTTATCCGACCACACAATAACCAGACCCCAACTGAACTGGAATCATTTCATGACATTTAACATCATCTTTTCTTTTTCCAGCAAAAGTAAGTCACGTAACTATGCTTATAAAATTAGCACTTACCCTGTACTCAGGGCAGCAGCAGGAGCTGTGACTGCCCATGGGTCCTGTCCCCATGCAGCAACTCTTTAGTGCCCATGGGTCCTGTCCGCATGTCTGAAGCTCTTCACTGCCCATAGCTCCTGCCCCCATGCTATCCTGTACCGTTGTCTAAATAAAAGAGCATCACTGCCAGACCTTGAGAGTCCAACAAATCTTTCTTTTGACTCTTCAGTTCGCCAACCCCGCATCATATCTTGTGGCCCGTACGGGGATTTTGCTTCATCGGTTTGTGAGATGACTTCTGGTAAATGCCCTTTCCTTCCTTGTGCCTCTCTCCTTTTCGAGGATGGATCTAAATTCACTTCTCCATCAGGAACTTTCTTGGATAGCTGTATGAATCCACGTTTGCTGCCCATGGCTACTCTGTGGGGCAAATCATGGCATTCGGCTTGAAGAGAATCAGTACCTTAAGCCTAAGGGTGATGTAGAATGAATTAATCCGTTCCTTCCTGACTCTATCTCTAATATATAAATTTTACTTGGGCACGCGTTGGCCACTTAAGTCATTAGGATGGTTGGGAATCTGCAAGACTCCCATGGAAGGTTTCTTTTCCTCAGGCTGTATTGAGATACCTCCCATGGCACCTGACCATGCTCTGAACTGTGTGAATGTCCCAATTGGGACTCCAGTTCAAGGAAAGTAAGAAAGTCTAACCTTTGGTTGAGTATGGAAAACTCTTCTCGGAGAATGCCTCCAACACGCAATTGGGTAAAATGTCCCCCAAAGCGGCGGAAAATTCCTCACTATTTTTCTCAATCCTGTTCTCTCTTAAACTTCTCCTTTTCTCTCAGGGACAATTCACCAGGCATCTATTGCTGCCAGGCAGAATAGGAAAGATGTTCACCAGGCACCTGTTACTGCCAGGCATCCGAGGGAAGGTACACAAGGGATGCAATGCTGGTGGACTCCCCCATCACCCATTGCTATAGGAACCCCACATTAGGAATGACAGGTGGGATGCTGCCCTAGGTTCACAGGGGATTGTCAAGGTAATGGACGTGTCTCTTTCATCTTTGTTAGAGTTACACGGGCCATTTTCATCTCCTTTTGAGCTTTGCAACCGGAAAACAGAAGAATCGTTGAAGAGTCAAGGCCTCCACGCCTGGGAGCCCCAACTTTGGCTTTCTACCCTGATCACCAGGGCAACACCAAGTAGGGTGCCCTTTTTTGGCAGATGACTGATTGAGGATTTTAGTCACCTACTGAGTTGGCTATGAGGGTAGCAGACCTGTGATTTATTCTGTGAACTGTCGTGCTAGGGTAGTGTGCCCTAGCACGGGAACTGTTGTGTGACTCTTATCTTGATAACCCTCTGGGAGTGGCCATGAGGGTGAGGTCTGGTGTCTTCTTTTGCTTTCTTTGCTTTGCTCATCATGTAATCTGTTGTCACCAAGTCGAGCTTAAGTTCAGGCTGAACCTGACCAGAACCTGGACCTTCTGTAAAATCGAAAAACTTGAAAACACTTTGCAAGGGACTTAACTCTCAACCCGGCTGCTTGGAGCCCTGACCTCCAGCCAGTTCCCGGCTTCTGTGGGCACTGCACCCTTTTCCAGTCCACTATCAGTCAGACACTGGCTTTACTACCATGGGGAATGCCGTATGCATCCCCAGAGACTCACCACTCAAAATCCTTCTAACTAATTAGAAACACTTTCAATTGTATGGGTGATGCCCCAGAAACTCCAACTAGGAGAAAATCTGCGATTTTTCTCTGTGCCTTTCTGGTGCAGTTGGACAGGTGGATCAACCTAAAAGGACCGTCAAGTTACAGTGCAGTTTCTGGGAAATAAAGAGCAACTGTCCTTACAAAATCCTTGCAAGACTGGAAAGACAGCTCTAGAGGCAGTTCAGATTCCACCTAGTTCCTTTATCATGAAAAAGATTATCATCCTCCCTCTCCAGGAACTACTGTCCAGTCCATCACTCATTCTTAGACTGAAAAACAAAAAAGGAGGGGAAAGGTTAAATGAACATAAGTGTGTCTTTGCCAAAAGTCTAGCATGTCAAAGGTCTTCTCCATAAGTATTAGTAAAAAGGCTCAAAACAAAGTTTGGATTCATAACTTGTGAGCTCAATATTATTGTTCCTGACTCACAGCAGTAGTTTTTAAAAGGATGGTTGTACAGTCTCTCTGTAGGTGTGTCTATGTGTATGTTATAGGTGTGATACTTTTATCCTGGATGCTATGGCCAAAATTAAGATTTCTGTTTAGTTGGCTTAAAGTAAGTGCTTTACTAAATTCTAAATGTAGTAGAAATTAACTCAGTGCCTTTCAAAGTAAACGAGATGTGAATTAACCTATGTTAAATGAAAACTTGTTTAAGTTTGTTGGTTTGATTGAAAATAGTCTTCTTGTCAGAGTTGTCGGTATTTGCATAGTATGCAGGCATTCATCCTGGGTTTACTAGTCACATAAGTTCACGTTGTCTGTTAAATTTGTCAGCAAAATAATAGCTGTAAACGATGACCAGTTTTTTCAAATGCCTCATGAGGTTTCCGTAGGTAATCTGAACATAATTGTCGGAAAAAAATGGTTTAAATACATAAAACTCACAATAACTTTTACAGTCTGTATACTTGGGGAAAAAAACAGCTTCGAAATTCTTTTTGGTAACAATATTGAGTTTTGCCAAGTTAAGTTAAATGATAAAAATCTGAATACCTGGGTCATTTTTGGATAGGATGAAACACTGAAACATTATTAATAAACATAGCTAAGTTATCTGATTTTGGCTTCTTAGTGAAGAGGCTAAAAGCGTTTGGGTGTATTAAGAAGCATGCCTTGTGTTTTGTTGTAAAGTACCACGTTTCTAAATTTATGAAGTGTTTAGAATGCTGATATAAAAGACAATTCATAATTGTTTACATTTTTAGTGTTTACTAGGTCTGTTAAGGTTTAAATGTTCTAATTAACCTATGGAATTAAAGCTACTGGAAATTAATAAGTAAAAGAGCTGTGTATTCAAGGAAGTTAAAATGGATGTTTTCAGTAAAAAAGGTATAAAGAATGGAAATATTTTTGTTTGATAGGTTAAGAAACATAAATTTGTCCTGATGTACTAGAAAGGAAAAAGAAAGACTTTGGGACAAAGTTGTAGAATGCTTGTGAAGGAGAAATTCTGAAAGGAGTTTTATGCCTGGTCAAGTAGACTAAAGTAAGTTCAATTAAGTGCATGAGTTTGAATGTTAAAAATAAGTAGGTGCAGAAATTCAAATTTGGTTTTCTCTGAAAGGATACTTTTTCTTGAACTTTTGATCTGCTCTTGATAAAGAGGTTATAAAAGCTATTCCTTTCAGTAAGTCTACCTAAGAGACAAATCTGTTTTGTGAAAATAATGAGTGAGGTCACTCTTAAGATTTTTCACTCTTTCTGTTATCACTTTGAATAGATAGCTGAGCATTGTTTCACAGTGAGTGTTGTTTCCTATTTGAAGAAGCACTTTAAAAACTTTTGATATGTTTTGACAAGTTTCTCCCTGAAAAATATTCAAATCCTGAATGAAGGCTTTCTTTTGACCTGGTAGACAGAAGAAAAATTACTCTGAGGATTTTCAGAGGCCCCCTGAGTCGTCTCAAAGAAATTTTCTCTCTCTTCCTATAAGGAGGAAAATACCAAACTAGCTAGGCTTATTTGGTCTATTAAATTACATGGAAAACATTGGGAAATAAGTGAAGATAGACTTTCTTAGGTGGTATTAGATGGGTAAATGTTATTAATATAGATGTCTTAAAATTATATGGCATTCTTAAGATTCTGATCTGTCCTGGTTATCAGTCATAAGTCCAATTATTATCTGGAAGTGTTATATGTCACAGAAGTAGCCAAGTTTCTTTGGCAATTGCCCTTTTGAGTCCTTTGTCCATTTGCAGATAGCTGTTGTTTTACTCTGATGCTTTTTTCTTTTGCAAATCTCTTTCATCCTCCAAGAAATTCTTGGAAAGGATTCTGACACAGAGGTTCTAAACTACACGTTTCTGACAAACTTTCAGATTGTAAAACTGAGCTGAGTAAGAAATTACAGAATTCTAACAGAAACTAAGTTCATCAATCTGCTGACAGAAGATTCAGCTCAAGAGTTGATTATACAGGACTGTGTGAACTGATGAGGATGATTATAATTTTTTAGGACATCTGTTTGAAATATTGTTGAGTTTTGATGTGTTGTTTTGTTTTCTCACAATGAAGGAAACTAACTTTGACTTACAGCCGTTTGGTGAAATTATGCCTTTATGAGAAAAACTGAAACATTTATCTTTTTCTCCCTACCTTATCCCTCTGGAATTGGGAAACCCTTTGTGACCGAGTATGGTTATGTAGTGGCAATATTTGCATAAGTTCCATAAGAATCTGTTCTCCTTATAACAGGACACATTGGTTATATTACCAAGGCTTTGACTGGAATGTCATATTTGAAACACACAGGCTCAGATATGACAAGACAGCATTTCAGGAACAAAGATTGGACTGTCTGGAATACAGCCACTTGGAAACATGGGCCTGGTACCTTGTTTACAGAGATTCTGGCAATGTTACCCAGTAAGTAAGGAAGCTTGCTTATCTGACAGGTGTAAGGAACTCCGAATATTTTGGGGGACCTCAAAGAGAACACCACTCAAATTTGTAGGTACTTCAGGCCAAATCTGATGGCAAGTCCTTGGCTTGGCTTTTCTAGACTCTAGAGGCCTTCACAGTTGAATCTGAGATTCCTCATAAAAAAGTCCAGCAAAGCAGATTTAAAAAAGCCTGTATAAGCAATTACTATTCTTGCTCCTCTTATGTAAATAATTGGAGCAAGTTGTATTGAAGCTACACTTTATCTGCAAACCAGTTCATCCTAATTTGGCTATCTTTTGTAAAAATGAGGGTGATTTATAGAGAAAAAATACGTTTATGTAGAAGCTATAGTAGGTATTCCTGGATATTAGATTCTAGCTGTTTTCTTTTGCAAGATTCATCTATTGCTAATCATAATGTCTCCTTGTGGCCATCTATCTCTGACACCTGGGAGTTCCCTGGCCACCATCAAACATTTACCTTCAATACTACTGCCCGAATACTAAATAGATTTGCTTTGTCACGGGTGGATCCTAAACAACATGTTCCAAATTTAAAGTCCCCAGCTTATCAAGACACAGGATGGACCATATCAAATTTGGAATGAATATATTTGGTTCACTCCTACTAGTCGTCAACCCAGTAAAAGATCACTCTCTGTTGGGAACAAACCAATCACACCTGTGATACATGGCCTAATAGCACTCGACATATAGGGAAAATTCCCTGTTATTTGTGTTCTCGTATCATAGCCTTAAGAAAATACTGACTGGTCTGGGACTGACTGGGATAGACGGCCCAGCACGTTTTGGTTCGCCCCTAATGGTGCTCAGTGTTGATGTGGGTCCAATTTATGGCCTTGGCTGCCACCTGGATGGATTGGATGATGCACCCTAGGCTTTGTCTGCATGCAAGGTAGAACTACATTTAATATATCTCCTCCTGCTAACCTACCCAACTGCAACAGCGCTGGACCAGCTGTGTCTTCCACTGGTATTTCCATCTTTACTCAATTATCCTTCACCAATTAGGAATTGAAAATGCTGTCTTGCACATGGAAGTCCTAATCAAATTCAGTAGGAAGGCATTAAATGAGGCACAACATAGCATTTCGCTGCTCAATTTAGAAGTATCCCAAATGTGTAAGGCAGTCCTCCAAATCCATATGGCACTGGATGTCTTGACAGCAGTACAAGGGGCCACCTGTGCCATTATAAAAACTGAATGTTTTGCCTATATTCTTGACTACCATCAAAATATTTCTGGCTTCCTACCCCAGCCACCAAATTAAATCCATGTCTGACCAACCCTAACTCTAAACGATTGGTTGAACTCCCAGTCAGTACCAGGTTTCTGCACTACTTCAAAACCTTATTCATTGGGTTAAACATACTGCTTGTATTTCTACTTGTAGTTTGTTGTCTATTTCGTTGTTTGTCTTCTGCATGCCAAAATATTTCATCTCTTGGAGCACATCTCGTCAAATGATTCTCTCCTCTCCAGGGGCTCTGTATAACTTAGCCTTGGACTCCACAGGTGAAGACTTCTGGTCCACTGAGCTTCTACCTGTGCCTATGGCCCCATTTAGGGACACCTCTACAACATTGTACAGCCAGAAGTATTTACAGAAGAGTGAACATCGTCCATATCCCCAAATATTTCCGGTCCAAATGGGTTCGAGGGGGGTTATGTCGTGGATTGAGGCTGCTCCAGCTAGAAAAGCCCAAGGTGACCTGGCCTACATTCCAATCTATATGACCCGGTGGATTTTTTGTTGATATGAATTAGGGCTGTCCCATGGAGAGCATCTCAGGGCATACTAACCTACATGGTAATATATATGGGCAGATTCGTATCTAAAGTTATGTGACCGCACAATAACCAGACCCCATCTGCACTGAAATCATTTAAAGACATTGAACATCATCCTTTCTTTTTCCAGTAAAAACAAGTCATGTACCCATGCCTTATAAAATTATCACTAACCCTCAACTGAGGGATGCAGCAGGAGCTCTGACTGCTCATGGGTCCCATCCCCAGGGAGCAGCAGCAGCTCTTCACTGCCCATGGGTCCTGTCCCCATGCCATCCCGTACTATTCTCTAAATAAAAGAGCACCAATGCCAGACCTTGAGAGTCCAAGAAATCTTATATTGGAGTGTTCAGCTCGCCAAGCCCATATCAACAATTATACCATGGAAAAGAGAAAACGGTCACAGAAATTGGAAGGCACACAGAAATCACATCTGAATAATCCACAATGAAACAATTAAGTTTTAGTCATACTCTGAACGTTCGAAAGTCAGAGAAAGTCACATCCACAAAAACTGGAGCAAATGTCATACTTAGGCTAATTGGTAAAGGTGAGTTATCACACTGCTAACATCGGGCTCTGAAAACCTGTGTCAATGAAGTGTGCCAGGACAGCAGAGACAGAATTCTGACAAATCTTCTGACATCACAGTGGAGAAGAAAAATAAACTGGCCTCATCTACACAGTGCCACATTTGGCCCAAGTAGCCCATTCAAGTCACATTCCACTCAACTGCAGGTTGCCAATGGAACATGAAAGGTGCCGGCCAGTGGTGTAGTGGTGAACACTGCATGTTGTGGTCAGCAGCCCCGGGCAGGCCATGCGGAATCCTGGGGGTGAACCTCATCACAGCTGGTCCAGCCATTCTGGGGCAGGCGTCTGAGGTAGTGTAGAGGCAGATGGGAAGCAACGTCAGACAGCGTCAATCTTCCTCAGAAAGTACAGCATCATCGCCAGCAGATGTGAGCACAGCCATGAACATCTGCCAAAACAAAACCAATGAAAAGTTGCATAGGATAGAAAAACTGAACCTCAGAAAGAAAAAACATGCACGTAAGAACAATACGATTTCTAGGAATTAGCTTAGACAAACAGGTGCAAGCAATGGAAACCGAAAACTAGCAAAGCTTTGGCGAAAGCAATTGCAGAAGACACAAGCAAACGGAAGGGTATTCCATGCTCTAGGAATGTAAGAACTAAAACAACTGAAATGGCCATAAAGGATAAATCAATCTCTAGATTCCATGCAATCCCAGTCAAAGTTGCAGCAATCTTTCCCACAGAAATAGAAGAGAGAATCCTAAAGTCTCTATACAGCAACAAGAACCCTGAATACCCAAAGGAATCCTGAGGAAAAAAGCAGGACGAACAAAGCAGGATGTAAAACACTTTCTGGTTCCAACATGTAGGACGAAGAGCTAGGTACCGAAACATAGCCTGCTCCCAAAAACAGGCACACAGACCAATGGAACAGAATCCAGAGCCCAGAGGTCAACTCGCCCATATATGAACAACTCATTTGCAACGAGGAAGGCAAGAGGAGACAGTGGAGAAAGGTGAGTCTCTAAAAGAAACGGTGCTGGGAAGCCTGCACAGCCACATGTAACACAATGAGAGTAGACCATGATGTTACACCAGGCACACACCCCACCTCGAAATGGATTAAACCCTTCAACTTAAGACTTGAAACCGTGAAACTTCTAGAATAAAACCCAGGGAGCTTGCTCTTTGCCATCTGGCGTAGCCGCCTATTTGGAAGAAGCATGTGTGACTAGTCAAGGTCAACAATGGAAACAAGAAACAAACGGGACTCCATCCAATGCAGTAGGTTCTGTCCAGCCAAGGAAACCGTCGACTCAATGCAAGGACAGCACAACAGCAGGAAGAGAATATTTCAAACCGCACATCGGAGAAAGGCTGAATAGCCAAAAGATCCAATGACCTCACACGTCTCGACAAGAGAAAAAACAACAAGCCCATTAAAACCTGGGCAAAAGATGGAAACAGAGATTTACACCAAGAAGACAGAAAGGTTGCCAACAGCTTTATGAACTCATGTTCATCATCATTGAGTCTAATGCCAATGCAAATCCAAACGGCAATGAGATAGCAGCTCACTGTGGTCAGAATGGCTATAAAGAACAAGACAGGAAACAACAAGTGTCGGAGGGGAGGTGGAGAGATGGGAAGAGTTCTGCACCGCTGGTGGGAGTGCAAACCAGTGAAGGCACTAGGCATAGCCTTGTGGAATTGCCTCAGAAATTTCAAAATACATCTACCATATGGTCCAGCTATTCCTCTGCGGCGTGTTTATCCAAAGAAATTGGGAACACTACTGCACAGAGATCCGTGCAGCGCTGTGTTCACCACAGCCTTCCTCCCGATATGCAAGACATGGAAGTTCCTCTGGTGCCCATCAAGGGACCCATGGAGAAGGAAGGTGGGCTATATCCACACAATGGCATAGCACTCAGCTGTAAGAAAGGGTGCAGTCCAACCATTTGTGACACCAGAATGGCTACTGAGTGTACGAAGGTAACTGAAACAATCCCCAGGGAGAAAGTCAAATACCATAGGATCTCACTTACAAGGAGAAGGTTAAAACAAGGAGCAACAAACAGGTAGCATGTGACAGGGGATTGCTGGTTCCCAGAGGTAACGGGTGGCAGGGGACGGAGGGAGAAACAGTTGATTAGGCACAAGTGTCTGGTGCGGGCCTGTAATTAAGCTTAGAGTGGTCAAGATGACGTAGCATACACAGAAGTCTAAATATATGAGGATGTAAATCTGAAAGTTATAGGATGTTATAATGCAGGGTTCCGGAAACCAGTTCACATAAAATCAAAACTCCATAAAGGCAAGCAGGTTTATGGCATAAAGATTGCAGGCTGAAAGAGTTTAGAGAAGATGGGCTTCCATGGATTGATAATCATCTTCAAATGCTTAATGATGCTACAGAAAAGTAGACCATTGGAAAGAGATGAAGAGGAACACTACCAAGAGAACACGTTCCATGCTAAGCTCATGAGAGAACGGAAAATGTAGCTGTCTATGATGTTACAACTAATAACCTTTACGAATAATCAAAGCAGGCCAACATCTTCCAAAGTTCAGTACAAATGTTGGTTCAAAAGTCCTATTCAGGGTCGGCCCAGTGGTGTAGCGGGTAAGTGCCCATGTTCTGCTTGGGTGGCCTGGGCTTTGCTGGCCGGCATCACGGGTCCGGATCAGATTAGGAGCATTTGGAAATATAGATTTCAAGGTATGATGCAGACAGAGATCATGAAGAAGTAGAAATTGTGAGGATACCTTATGAATACACACCAGAAAAAGAACCATGAGAATATCAGAATCTATGAATGCATCAGGTACACTTTCCCACATGATGAAGGAAGTAAAACATGTGACCAGCCAAGGTGGAATTGCTAGAGTGTTATGAGATGACACGATCATTGTGCATCAGAGGATTGCTGGGAACATAAAGTTGGCAGGGACTCCAGGACTTTCTCTGGGGAAAGTCCACACATTTGGCCACATCCACAAATGATAAGAGATAAATCCCAGGACGATCTTAAAGGAAAGAAACCAGTGTCTAGAAGGAATGTAGTAGACCTTTCAAGGTTCGAGGATAAAGTTAGAAACCGACAACAAGTCCAGAAAAAGGAAAACTGTCCTACCTGGAAAGGGAGAGTAGTCAGACTGGCATGAGATCGCTCTGAGACTCTGTGTGCATGGAGGTTGTCAGGACAACTTAGAATTCTGAGGGTGTTTATGACATCATGGTGACCATGTCACCCAAGTTGGCTGAGGTTTCCAGCCCGAGGATAGGCCTAGGACAGTATATTCAAGTGACAGTTACCCAGAAACAGCTTTTCCAAACAGAATCCTGGCACAGAATCTTGAAGAGATCAAAGAGACGCTGATTTAAGAGTTGAGAAAGGAATCATTGGGAAGAAGCGATACTAGAGGGGGAAGCACTGAGAGGAGAACAGTGTCATCTACTCAAGTAGATGGGGAGACTGTGCTGATTCAAGCTTGAAACTTGTTTAGAAAAAAGAGGCTGGACCTGGGGCTTATCAGACCTACGTTGTCCTTCTGCCTTACTCATGATCCAAAGTCAAGAATGATCACTTGAGGACATTGAAGAGAAGAAGCGTGGCCACCTTTCTTAGGCCTCAGCAAACTTTCAAGACAAGTCTCCCTTTCCATAGCTCTCAAGTCACGGGGGCCCACTGGGTACATGCCAATGTGTCTCAAGAGATCTCATTGAAGCCTGGAAAGAATGGCCCCCTGCCATGTTTGGGTATGTTGCTTGGTTTAGAAGGGCTCTAGAAGTGTGCTGAAAAGCACCTTTACTAGAGGGCTTTGTTCCTTTGTGAAGGCTGCCCTCCCAGGCTAGAGTGTTCAGTTGGGATCAATGAGATTCTCTCCACCCTCTCTTGCCGTAAAAGGAATATTGATTACGTGTTTCGATACCACACGTAAGGAGGTTTGCTGAAAATTAGAACATTACCATTTTATTTAAAGAAAAATAAACTCGCCACAGCTGAGGAGGTAAATCAAACACATAACAAAACCTGTAGAAACAAAGTAAGCCAGTATCTAGCCATAATCTAGTGGAAAGTTCAAGCATCAAGGGTGAAGTTTGAAACTTCCCAAATCCAGAATAGAGACAGAAGGTCTCTCACCTGGACAGAGGAATTCATCAGATTCATCTAATTTGTTTCAGAAGCATTGGGTTCCTGAAGGTGGTTGCCAGGACAACGTCATACCTGGAGTTTCTCATCTCACAATGTCAAACGAACCCAGATGACCACGCGTACTCAGTGCTCAGTTGCACCTAGACTAAGAGAGCAAAGACTCCCTCAAGTGACCGATGGAAATTCAAAGACGACACCCAGGAATCATGAAAGCACTCACACATAGGCCTACAGAACATATGGTGATTAAAGAAATACAAAATTCCTAACTTGGAATGAAGGAGAATGTACTGACAAGCATCTCGAAGGGACATACCTCAGAAAGACCATGACGATTAGACTATGGAAAAGAAAACAGGGTCCCAGAAAATGGAAGCCCAACAGAAATCACACCTGAATGATCCACAGTGCAATACGTCAGTCTTTAGACAGACTATGCTTGAACGTTGGAAAGACCGAGAAGGTCACAACCCCAAAACTTGCAATGAAGGTCAAACCTGGGCTAACTGGGAAGGGTGAGTTGCGAGACTGCTTCAAGCGGGCTCTGAAGCCCTGTGTCAATGAAGCTTGCCGGGACAGCAGAGACACAATTCTGACAAATCCTCTGACATCACAGTGGACTGGAAAGAAAACCAGGCCTAGTCTACACAGGGCCAGATTTGGGCTTATGTAGCATATTTAATTCACATTTCACTCAACAGCAGGTTGGCAATGGAACATGAAAGGGGCCAGCCCGTGTTGTAGCAGTGAAGTCCGTGCATTCTGGGTTGGAAGCCCACGCTAGGCCACGTGGATTCCTGGGGGTGAGCCTCCTCACCGTTGGCCCAGCCATTCTGGGGCAGGCGTCCGAGGTAGTGCAGAGGCAGATGGGAAGAAGCGTTAGACCGGGCCACTCTTCTTCAGCAAATACAGCTGCAGTGTCAGCAGATGTGAGCACAGCCATAAACGTTTGCCAAAACAGAACCAATTAAAAGGTGCAAAGAACATAAATACTGAACCTCAAAAACAGAAGCATACTAGTAAGAAGACTAAGATATCTATGAATGACCTTAACCAAACGGGTGCATGCTATGTAACACGAAAGGGAAGAAAGCTTTTGGGAAATAAATTCCAGAAGAGAGAAGGAAACGGAAGGCTACACCGTACTCTTGGAATGGAAGAACTAACACACTTGAAAAGTTCGTAACAGATAAAGCAATCTCTGGATTCCATGCAATCCCAGTCAAAGTTGTAGTAATTTTTCCCACAGAAATAGAAGAGAGAATCCTAAAGTCTCTATCCAGGCATAAGGGACACTGAATAACCAACGGAATCCTGAGGGAAATGAACAAAGCTGGACGTATCCCCCTTTCTGATTTCACCATACAGGACGAAGCACTAGGTACTGAAACAGCACAGTCTGGGCCCAAAAACAGGCACACAGACGAATAGAACACGATCAAGAGCACAGAGGTCTACTCACACAAATATGGACAGCTCATTTTCGACCAGAGGGACAAGAGAAGACAGCGGAGAAAGGAAAGTCTAGAGAAGAAATGTTTCTTGGAAGACTGCACAACCACAGGTAACAAAATGAGAGTAGGACATGATGTTAAACGAGGCACATGCCACCTCGAAATGGATTAAAGCCTTGAATGGAAGACTTGAGTCCGTGGAACTTCTAGGAGAAAACCCAGGCAGCGTGCTCTTTACCATCTGGCTTAGCTGCCTATTTGGAAGAAGCATGTGTGACTGGGCAAGGGCAAGAAAGGAAACAAGAAACAAGCGGGACTCTATCCAACGCAGAAGGTTCTGCCCAGCCAAGGAAACCATAAGTCAATGCAAAGACTGCACAGCAACTGGCAGTGGATGTTTGCAAACCACACATCAGAGAAGGGCTGAATAGCCAATCCAATAACCTCACACGTCTCCACAAGAGGAAAAACAACAAACCCAGTAAAACCTGGGCAAAAGATGGAAACGGAGATTTCTCCCAAAGAGAGAAAGATGGGCAACAGCTGTATGAAAACATGTTCACCATCATAAATTCTCAGGCCAGTGCAAATCCAAACGGCAATGGGATAACAGCTCCCTGTGGTCAGAATGGCTATAAGGAACAAGACAGGAAACAACAAGTGTCAGAGAGGAGGTGGAGACAAGGGAAGCCTCCTGCACCACTGGTGGGAGTGTAAACCGGTGCAGCCAGTAGGAAAAGCAGTGTGGAATTGCCTCAGAAATTTCTACCATATGATCCAGCTATTCCTCGGCAGCTTGTATATCCATAGAACTTGGAAACACTAATGCATAGAGATCCGTGCACCACTGTGTTCACCACAGCTTTACTCCCGAGATACAAGACTTGTAAGCCGCCCTGGTGCCCATCAAGGGACGAATGGAGAAGAAAGATGGGCTATATCCACACAATGGCATAGCACTCAGCTGTAGGAATGGATGCAGTCCAGTCATTTGTGACCACCAGAATGGCTCCTGAGGGTATGAGGGGAATTGAAACAAGCCCAGGGAGAAGGTCAAATACCATGCGATCTAAGTTACAAAGAGATATAGAAAAAAAGGACAAACAAGCTGGAATCACGTGAGATGGAACCGGTGGTTCCCAGAGGGAATGGGAGCCTGGGCCCGGAGGGAGACATAGTTGAATAGGCACAAGTGTGTGGTGAGGGCCTGTAATTAGGCTTATGGTGGTGAAGATGATGTAACCTACACAGAACTTTAAATCTGTGAGGATGTAAATGTGAAAGATATAGGATGTTATAATGCAGGGTTACGGCCACCAATTCACATAAAATCAAAACTCCAAAAAGGGGTGCAGATTTACGGCCTAAGGCTTTGGAGGCTGAAACAGATTAGAGAAGATGAACTTCCAAGGATTGGTAATCACCTCAAAATGCTTAATGATGCTACAGAAAGGTAGACCTTTGCAAAGAGATGAAGCGGAATACTAGGAAGAGAACATGTTCCGTGCTAAACTCATGAAACAACGGAAAATGCTACCTTCTATGTTGTTACTACTGATTCCCTTCATGCATGATCCAAGCAGGCCAACATCTTCCCAATTTCAGGCCAAAGTTTGGTCCAAAAGTCCAATTCAGGGCCTGCCCTGTATTGCAGCAGGTAAGTGCCCACGTTCCGCCTCGGTGGCCGGGGATTCATTGGCTAGCATCACGTGTGTGGATCAGATTACTAGCATTAGGAAATCCAGATTTCATGGTCTCGTGGGCACAGAGATCATAAAGAAGTAGAAAGTCTGAGATGACCTTATCAATACTCACCAGAAAAAGAACCATGAGAATATTACAATCTATGAACGCGTCAACTACACTTGCGCAAATGATGAAGGAAACAAAACATGTGAGATGCCAAGGTGGAATTGTCACACCGCTAGGAGATCACACGATCATTGTGCATCAGGGGATTGCCTGGACAACATCAACTTCTTACGGAGTTCAGGACGTTCTCTGAGGAAGTCCATTGGCCATATCCACAAAAGATGAGAGATAAAACCAGGGATGATCTTTAAGGGAAGAAACCGGTGTCTAGAGGGAATATAGTAGACCTTTCAAAGTTCGAGGAGAAAGTTAGAAACTGACAAGAAATCCAGAACAAGGAAAACTATCCTACCTGGAAAGGGGGAATAGTCAGACTGGTATAAGATGGGTCTGAACCACTGCGTGCATGGAGGTTTTCAGGACAACTTAGAATTCTGAGGGTGTTTATGACATCGCGGTGAACATGTCACCCAAGATGGCCGCATGTTTCCAGTCCTAGCATTGGACTAGGCTAGGATAGTCAAGTGAGAGATACCCAGAGACAGCTTTTACAAACAGAAACCAGGCACAGAATCTTGCAGCGACCAAAGAGACGCTGGTTCAAGGGATAAGAAAGGAATCATTGTGATGATACGTCATGATTTCTTTGTTTTCCTCAAGATTCCTTTGGTTCTTCAGGGTCTTTTGTTGCTGGAGAGAAACATTAGGATTCCCTCTTCTATTTCTGTGGGAAAGATTGCTGCAACGTTGACTGGGATTGCATGGAATCCAGAGATTGCTTTATCCAGTACGGACGTTTCAAATGTGTTACATCTTCCATTCCAAGAGCACTGAATGCCCTTCCAGTTCCTTGTGTCTTGTGGAATTTCTTTCCTCAAAGCTTTGCTATTTCTCGGTTTACATAGCTTTCACCTGTTTGGCTCAGGTTATTCCTAGATACCTTAATCTTCTAAAGCATGCTTTTATTTTTTTTTTAAGGGTAAGTTTTTCTATCATTTGTAACTTTTAATTGCTTTTGTTTAGGCAGAAGTTTATCGCTGTGCTCACATCTGTTGGCAATGCTCCTGTATTTCCTGATGAAGAGGGCCCTGTCTAACGTCTCTTCCCATCTGTCTCTACACTACCTCGGACGCATGTCCCAGAATGGCTGGACCAGCCGTGAGGAGGTTCACGCCAGGATTCTATGCGGCCACCACTGGCTGCCGACCCAGAGCGCGTGGACTTCACCGTTGAACCACTGGCCGGCCCCTTCATTTTCCATTGACAGCCTGCAGTTGAGTGGAAGGTGACTCGAGTATGCTACTTGAGCCCAACTCTGGCCCTGTGTAGATGAGGCCAGCTTGTTTATCTGGTCCAGTGTGATGTCAGAGGATCTGTCAGAATTGTGTCTCTGCTGTCCCGGCAAGCTTCATGGACACCGGCTTTCATAGCCCGCTTGGAGCAAACTCGTAACTCACCCTTCCCAGGTAGCCCAGCTTTGACCTTCGCTGCAGTTTTTGGGGTTGTGAATTTCTCGGACTTTCAAACATTCCAGCAGAGTCTGTCTAATGAATGACATATTTCATAGTGGATTATTCAGGTGTGATTTCAGTTTGCCTTCCATTTCGGGGACCTTGGTTTCATTTCCACAGTCTAATCATCATGGTCTTTCTCAGCTATCTCCCCTACATATGCTTATCAATCCGTTCTCCTTCATGCCAAGTTATTAATTTTGTATTTTTTTAATCACCATATTTTCTCTAGGCCGAGGTGTGAGTCCTTTCGTGATTGTTGGGTGTTGTCTTGGAATTTCCATCTGTCACTTGAAGGAATCTCTGCTATCCTAGCCTAGGCCAAACTGAGCACTGAGAACATCAGGTCCTCTTGGATGGTTTGACATTCTGAGATCAGAAACTCCAGATTCATGGGTGTCCTGGCAACCACCTTCACGGAAATGATGTTTCCGAGACAAATTAGACAAATCTGATGACCTCCTCTCTCCAGGCAACAGATTTTTCTGTCTCTTTTCTGGATTTGGGAAGTTTCTAACTTGAGCCCTGATCCTTGAACATTCCACTAGCTTACGTCCAGATACTGGCTTGCTTTATTTCTATAGGGTTTATTTGTTTGATTTACATCCTCAGATCTGGCATGTGTAGTTTTCTTTAAATGTCACTGTAATGTTTAATTTTCCACCAACTCCTTACATAAGGTGTCAAAACACATAATCAATACTCCTTCTAGGGTCAGAGATATGGGGAGAGAACTTCATTAGAGTCCAATGGAGCAATCTAGCCTGGGAGGGCAGCCTTCACAAAGGAACGAAGCCCTCTGGAAAAGGGTGCATTTCAGCACACTTCTGGAGCCCTTCCAAACAAGGAGACATACCCCAAGCATGACAGGTGCCCACGCCTTCAGGGCTTCAAAGAGTACTCTTGTGAGACATAACCGTCTACCCAGTGGGCCCCCGTGATGCCAGAGCTATGGAAAGGGAGACTTCTCCTCAAAGAATGCTAGGGGCCCAGGAAAGGAGGCATGGATTCTCCTTTTTGATGTCATGAAGACTTCATTCTTGACTTTGGATTAAGATTAAGTCAGAAGGACAAAGTCGGTCTGATAAGCCCCAAGTCTGGCCTCTTGTTTCCAATCAAGTTTCAAGCTTGAATCAGCATGGTCTCCCCATCTACTTGAGTAGATGACAATGTTCCCCTCTTGGTGCTTGTCCTTCTATTATCGCTTCTTCCCAATGATTCCTTTCTTATCCCTTGGATCATAGTCTCTTTGATCTCTTCAAGATTCTGTGCCCGGTTTCTGTTTGTAACAGCTGTCTCTGGGTATCTCTCACTTGAATATCCTAGCCTAGTCCAACACTCCGACTGGAAATATGCGGCGATCTTGGGTGACATGTTCACCGTGATATCATAAACACCCTCAAAGTTACAAGTTGTCCTGACAACCTCCCTGCACACCATGTTTCAGAGCCATCTCATACAAGTCTGACCACGCACCTTTTCCAGGCAGGATAGTTTTCCTTTTTCTGGATTTCTTGTCGGTTTCCAACTTTATCCTCCAACTTTGAAAGGTGTACTACATTCTCTCTAGACACCGGTTTCTTTCCTTTAAGATTATCCTAGGTCATCTCTCATAATTTGTGGCTATGACCAAATGGGTGGACCTTCCCTATAGAAAGACCTGGAGTACTTCCCAAGTTGAGGTTGCCCAGGCAATCCTCTGATGCGCAATGATCGTTTCATCTCATAGCAGTCTCACAAGTCCACCTTGGCAGGTTAAAAGTTTTCCTTCCTTCTTCATTTGGCAAGTGTACCAGCTGCGTTCACACATTGTAGTACCCTCATGTTTCTTTTTCTGGTGCATATTGCTAACACATCCTCACAATTTCTACTTCTTTATGGTCTCTGTCTGCACCATACCGTGAAATCTACATTTCCGATTGCTACTAATCTGATCCCCACACCTGATGCGAACCACTGAAGCCCGGGCCGCCCAAGCGGAACGTGGGCACTTACCCCCTACACCACAGGGCCGGCCCTGAATTGGACTTTTGGGCCAATCATTGGCCTGAACTTGGGAAGATGTTATCCTCCTTTGATTATGGGTGAATGGCATTACTAGCAACATCATGGACGGGAACATTTTCCGTTGGTGCGTGAGATTAGCACGGAACATGTTCTCTTGGTAGTATTCCTCATCATCTCGTTGCAATGGTCTACCTTTCTGTAGCTCTATTAAGCATTTGGAGGTGATTGTCAATACTTGGAAGTTTATCTTCTCTCATCTCTTTCAGAGTCCAAAGCTTTATGCCGTAAATCCACACGCCTTTCTGGATTTTGGATTTTATGTTAGTTTATTGTTGTAACCCTGCGTTATAACATCCTGTAGCTTTCAGATTTCCACCCCCAGAGATTTAGACTTCTGTGTAGGTTATATCATCCTCCCCTCCGGAAGCCTCATTACAGGCCTGAACCACATGCTTGTGGCTAATCTTCTCTTTCACCCTCCCTCCGCCCCCCAGTCCCCTTGGGAACCACCAATCCACTGTCCCATGGTACCTGTACATTAGCCCATGTTTTTCTGTTCTCCTTGTAAGTGAGAACCTATGGGATTTGACTTTCTCCCTGTGACTGGTTTCACTTCCCATAAGACCCTCAGGAGCCATTCTGGAGGTCACAAAGGGCTGGATTACATCCTTACTTATAGCTGAGTAGTATGCACTTGTGTCGCTATAGCCCATCTTCCTTCTCCATTGGTCCCTTGATGGGCACCAGGGCAGCTTCCAAGTCTTGGATATCAGGAGCAAGGCTGTTTTGAACACAGTGGTGCAGGGATCTCTATGCATTGATGTTTCCAAGTTCTTTGGAAAAATACACCAGCGAGGAAGAGCTGGATCATATGGTAGATGGAATCTTAAATTTCTGAGGCAAGTCCACACTGCTTTGTGGAGTGGCAGCATCGGTTTACACTAACACCAGCCGTGCTGGAGGCTTCACTTCTCTCCACCTCCTCTCAGACACTTGTTTCCTGGCTTGTTACTTAGGGCCATTGTGACCACAGTAAGCTGCTATCTCATTGAAGTTTGGATTTGCACTGGCATGGGACTTCCTGATGAGGAACTTGCTTTCATACAGCCTATTGGCCATCTTTCTATCTTCTGGGGAGAAATCTCTGTTTGCATCTTCTGCCCAGGTTTTAGTGGGCTTGTTGTGTTTTCTCTTTTGGAGCCGTATGAGGTCATTGGATCTTTTGGCTCTTAACCCCTTCTCTGATGTGTGTTTTGAAAACATCCTCTCCCAGTTGTTGTGCTGACTTTGCACTGAGTCGATGGTTTCCTTGTCTGGGCAGAAGCTTCTGCAGTGTATGAAGTCCCGTTTGTTTCTTGTTTCCTTTGTTGCCCTTGACTAGTCAAACATGCTTCTTCCAAATAGGTGGCTAAGCCAGATGGCAAAGAGCAAGCTGCCTGGGTTGTCTCCTAGAAGTTGCACGGCTTCAAGTCTTCCATTCAAGGCTTTAATCCATTTCGAGGTGGTGTGTGTGCCTGGTGTAACATCATGGTCTACTCTCATTGTGTTACATGTGGCTGTGTAGTCTTCCATGCACCGTTGCTTGTCGAGACTCTCCTTTCTCCACTGTCTCCTCTTGGTTCCCTTGTCGAAAATGGGTTGCCCATATGTACGTAAGTTGACCTCTGGGCTCTCGATTCTGTTCCATGTGTCTGTGTGCCTGTTTTTGGACCCAGACTGTGCCATTTCGGTTCGTTGCGCTCCGTCCTACATGAGGAAATCAGACAGTGTGATATGTCATGCTTTGTTCGTTTTCCTCAGGATTCCTTTGGGTATTCAGATTCCTTTGCTGCTGGATAGAGGCTTTACTATCCTCTCTCTATTTCTGTGAGGAAGATTGCTGCAACTTGGACTGGGATTGCCTGGAATCCACAGATTGCTTTATGGGGTATGGAGGTTTCAAGTGTATTAGTTCTTCCATTTGAAGAGCATGAAATAGCCTTCCGTTTCCTTAGGTCTTCTGGAATTTCTTTCCGCAGAGCTTTGCCAGGTTTTAGTTTACATAGCTTGCATCTGTTTGGTGAAGCATAGTCTTAGATATCTTATTTCTCCTACTGGCATGCTTCCCTTTTTGAGGTTCATTATTTCTATTCTTTGCACCTTTTAATTGGTTCTGTTTGGGTAAACGTTTATTGCTATGCTCACATCTGCTGACAATGCTGCTGTACTTGCTGAGGATGAGTGGCACTGTCTAACGTCGTTTCCCAACTGCCTCTACACTACCTCGGACGCCTGCCCCAGATGGCTGTAACCACCATGAGGAGGATGACCACAGGATTCCACGCTCCCGACCGCGGCCGGCCGACCAAGAACACGTGGACTTCACCCCTGCAACACTGGCCGGCCCTTTACATGTTCCATTGCCAACCTGCAGTTGAGTGGAATGTGACTTGAATATGCTACTTGAGCCCAACTCTGGCCCTGTGTCGACTAGGCCAGGTTGTTTTTCCGGTGCAATGTGATTTCACAGGATTTGTCAGAATTTTGTCTCTGCTGTCCCGGGAAGCTTCATGGACACACGGTTTCAGAGCCCGTTTGGAGCAGCCTGAGAACTCACCCTTCTCAGTTAGCCCAGGTTTGACCTTCACTGCAGGTTTTGGGGTTGTCACTTTCTCAGACTTTCCAACATTCAAGCAGAGTCTGTCTAAAGACTGACGTTTTTTACTGTGGATTATTGAGGTGTGATTTCTGTTGGCCTTCCATTTTCTGGGACCATGTTTTCTTTTCCATACTCTAATTGTCATGGTCTTTCTGAGCTATCTCCCTTTGACATGCTTATGATTGCATTCTCCTTCATTCCAAGTTAGGAATTTTGTATTTCTTTAATCACTGTATGTTCTGTAGGCTGGTGTGTCAGTGCTTTTGTGATTGTTTGGTGTTATCTTTGAATTTCTATTGGTAACTTGAAGTAATCTTTGCTATGCTAGCCTAGGTGCAACTGAGCACTGAGTACATGTGGTCATCTTGGTTCGTTTGACATTGTGAGATGAGAAACTCCATGTTGTCCTGGCAACCACCTTCAAGGACCCAAGGGTTTCGAGACAAATTAGATGAATCTGATGAATTCCTCTCTCCAGGGGGGAGATCCTTCCATCCCTTTTCTGGATTTGGGTGGTTTTGTACTTCACCCCTCATCCCTGAACGCTCCACTAGATTACGTGTAGATCGTTTCTTACTTTATTTCTACAGGGGTTTTTTATTTGTTTGAGTTACATCCTCAGCTGTGGCATGTTTATTTTTCTTTAAATATAATGGAAATGTTCTACTTTTTCAGCCAACCTCCTTACATGTAGTTCGAAACACATAATCAATACTCCTTCTAAGATAAGAGATGCGGGAGAGAATCTCATTGATCCCAACTGAGCACTCTTGCCTGGGAGGGCAGCCATCACCAAGGAACAAAGCCCTCTGGAAAAGGGTGCTTTATAGCACACATCTAGAGCCTTTCCAAAGCAAGAAACATAGCCAACCATGGCAGAGATCCATTCCTTCCAGGCTTCAATGAGATCTCTTGAGACACATTGGCATGTACCCAGTGGACCCCTGTGAAGCCAGAGCTATGGAAAGAGAGACTTGTCTTCAAGATGCTAGGGGCCTAGAAAAGGAGGTCTTGATTCTTCTCTTCAATGTCCTCAAGTGATCATTCTTGACTTTGGATTATGAGTAAGGCAGAAGGACAACGTAGGTCTGATAAGCCCCAGGTCCAGCCTCTTTTTTCTAAACAAGTTTCAAGCTTGAATCAGCACAGTCTCCCCATCTACTTGAGTAGATGACACTGTTCTCCTCTCAGTGCTTCCCCCTCTAGTATTGCTTCTTCCCAATGATTCCTTTCTCAACTCTTGAATCAGCGTCTCTTTGATCTCTTCAAGATTCTGTGCCAGGATTCTGTTTGGAAAAGCTGTTTCTGGGTAACTGTCACTTGAATATACTGTCCTAGGCCTATCCTCGGGCTGGAAACCTCAGCCAACTTGGGTGACATGGTCACCATGATGTCATAAACACCCTCAGAATTCTAAGTTGTCCTGAAAACCTCCATGCACACAGTGTTTCAGACCCATCTCATACCAGTCTGACTACTCTCCCTTTCCAGGTAGGACAGTTTTCCTTTTTCTGGACTTGTCGGTTTCTAACTTTATCCTCGAACCTTGAAAGGTCTACTACATTCCTTCTAGACACTGGTTTCTTTCCTTTAAGATCGTCCTGGGATTTATCTCTTATCATTTGTGGATGTGGCCAAATGTGTGGACTTTCCCCAGAGAAAGTCCTGGAGTCCCTGCCAACTTTATGTTCCCAGCAATCCTCTGATGCACAATGATCGTGTCATCTCATAGCACTCTGGCAATTCCACCTTGGCTGGTCACATGTTTTACTTCCTTCATCATGTGGGGAAGTATACCTGATGCATTCATAGATTCTGATATTCTCATGGTTCTTTTTCTGGTGTGTATTCATAAGGTATCCTCACAATTTCTACTTCTTCATGATCTCTGTCTGCATCATACCTTGAAATCTATATTTCCAAATGCTCCTAATCTGATCCGGACCCGTGATGCCGGCCAGCAAAGCCCAGGCCACCCAAGCAGAACATGGGCACTTACCCGCTACACCACTGGGCCGACCCTGAATAGGACTTTTGAACCAACATTTGTACTGAACTTTGGAAGATGTTGGCCTGCTTTGATTATTCGTAAAGGTTATTAGTTGTAACATCATAGACAGCTACATTTTCCGTTCTCTCATGAGCTTAGCATGGAACGTGTTCTCTTGGTAATGCTCCTCTTCATCTCTTTGCAATGGTCTACCTTTCTGTAGCATCATTAAGCATTTGATGGAGATTATCAATCCATTGAAGCCCATCTTCTCTAAACTCTTTCAGCCTGCAATCTTTATGCCATAAACCTGCTTGCCTTTATGGAGTTTTGATTTTATGTGAACTGGTTTCCGGAACCCTGCATTATAACATCCTATAACTTTCAGATTTACATCCTCATATATTTAGACTTCTGTGTATGCTACGTCATCTTGACCACTCTAAGCTTAATTACAGGCCCACACCAGACACTTGTGCCTAATCAACTGTTTCTCCCTCTGTCCCCTGCCACCCGTTACCTCTGGGAACCACCAATCCCCTGTCAAATGCTACCTGTTTGTTGCTCCTTGTTTTAACCTTTTCCTTGTAAGTGACATCCTATGGTATTTGACTTTCTCCCTGGGGATTGTTTCAGTTACCTTCGTATACTCAGTAGCCATTCTGGTGTCACAAATGGTTGGACTGCACCCTTTCTTACAGGTGAGTGCTATGCCATTGTGTGCATATAGCCCATCTTCCTTCTCCAAGAGCCCTTGATGGGCACCAGGGAGGATTCCAAGTCTTGGATATCGGGAGTAAGGCTGTGGTGAACAAAGCAGTGCAGGGATCTCCATGCCTTAGTGAATCCAAGGTCTTTGGATAAACACGCTGGAGAGGAATAGCTGGATCATATGGTAGATGGATTCTGAAATTTTTGAGGTAATGTCACATGGCTTTACGTAGTGCCCACACTGGTTTACACTCCCACAAGTTCTGCAGGACTCTTCCCTTCTCTCCACCTCCTCTCCAACACTTGTTTCCTGTCTTGTTCCTTGTAGCCATTCTGACCACAGTGAGCTGTTATCTCATTGCCGTTTGGATTTCCATTGGCCTTAGACTTAACGATGATGAACATGTGTTTATATAGCTATTTCCCAACCTTTCTGTCTTCTTGGGGTAAATTTCTGTTTCCATCTTTTGCCCAGGTTTTAATGGGCTTGTTGATTTTTCTCTTGTGGACACGTGTGTGGTCATTGGATGTTTTGGCTATTCAGCCCTTCTCCGATGTGTGGTTTGAAACATCCTCTCCCTGTTGTTGTGCTGTCTTTGCATTCAGTAGATGGTTTCCTTGGCTGGACAGTAGGTTCTGCATTGGATGGAATCCCGTTTGTTTCTTGTTTCATTTGTTTCCCTTGCCCAGTCACACATGCTTCTTCCAAATAGGTGGCTAAGCCAGATGGTAAAGAGCAGGCTGCCTGCGTTTCCTCCAAGAAGTTTCACGGTTTCAAGACTTCCGTTGAAGGCTTTAATCCATTTCGAGATGGTGTGTGTGCCTGGTGTAACATCATGGTCTACTCTCATTGTGTTACATGTGGTTCTCCAGTCTTCCCAGCACTGTTTCTGTTAGTCTCTCCTTTCTCCACTGTCTCCTCTTGCCTTCCTCGTTGCAAATGTGCTGTCCATATATGTGTGAGTTGAACTCTGGGTTCTGGATTCTGTTCCATTGGTCTGTTTGCCTGTTTTTGAGACCAAACTGTGCCATTTCAGTACCTAGCACTTCGTCCTACATGTTGAAATCACAAAGTGTGATACGTCCTGCTTTGCTTGTTTCCCTCAGGATTCCTTTGGGTATTCAGCGTCCCTTTTCACTGGATAGAGACTTTAGGATTCTCTCTTCTATTTCTGTGGGAAAGATTCTGCAACTTTGACTGGGATTGCATGGAATCCAGAGATTGCTTTATCCATTATGGAAGTATCAAGTGTTTTAGTACTTACATTCCTAGAGCACGGAATACCCTTCCGTTTGCTTGTGTCTTCTGGAATTTCTTCCCCCAAAGCTTTGCTAGCTTTCGGTTTCCATAGCTTGCAGCTGTTTGGCTAAGCTTATTACTAGAAATCTTTTTGTTCTTACTGGCATTTTTTTTTTGAGGTTCAGTTTTTCTGTTCTTAGCAACTGTTCATTGATTTTGTTTTGGCATATGTTTATGTGTGTGCTCACATCTGCAGGCGATGCTGCTGTATTTTCTGAGGAAGAGTGATGCTGTCTGACATCAATTCCCAGCTGCTTCAACACTACCTTGGAGGCCTGCCGGTAAACGGCTGGACCAGCAGTGAGGAGGTTCACACCCAGGATACCACGTGTCCGGCCCCGGGCTGCCGACCCAGAACATGCGGACTTCACCACTGCGCCACTGGTGGCGCCTTTCATGTTTCATTGGCAACCTGCAGTTGAGTGGAATGTGACTTGAATATGCTACTTGAGCCCAACTCTGGCGCTGTGTAGATGAGCCCAGTTTGTTTTTCTTCTCCACTGTGATGTCAGAGAATTTGTCAGAATTGTGTCTCTGCTATTCCAGCAAACTTCATCAACACAGGTTTTCAGAGCCCGATTTTAGCAGTCTTGTAACTCACCCTTCCCAGTTAACCTAGGTTTGACCTTCGATGCAGTTTTTGGAGTTGTGACTTTCTCTGATTTTAGAACGTTCAGAGTATGTCCAAAATTGATGTCTTTCATTGTGCATTATTCAGGTGTGATTTCTGTGTGCCTTCCATTTTCTTGAACCGTTTTTTCTTTTCCATGATATAATCGTTGATAGGGGCTCGGCGAGCTGAAGACTCGAATGAAAGATTTCTTGGAATCTAAAGGTCTGGCATTGGTGCTCTTTTATTTAGAGAATAGTACGGGATAACATGGGGACAGGACCCATGGGCAGTCAGAGCTCCTGCTGTTGCCCTGAGTTAAGGGTTATGGCGAATTTTATAAGGCATGGGTACATGACTTACTTTCACTGGAAAAAGAAATGATGATGTAAAATATCCTTAAATGATTTCAGTGCAGAATGGGTCTGGTTATTGTGTGGTCATATAACTTTAGATACGAATCTGGCAATATAGATCAGCATGTACGTGATGATGCCCTGGGCTTCTCTCCCTGGCTTCTCAGCCCTAATTCATACCATAAAGAAATCCAGCTGGTCACATAGTTTGGCATGTAGGCCAGGTCACCTTGGGTTTCTCTAGCTGGGCCCGGCTTAATCCACATCATAAACCCCCCCTGAACCCATTTGGACCGGAAATCTTTGGGGATATGGACGATGGTCTGTCTTCTGTGACTACTTCTGGCTGTAGAAGGTCATAGAGCTGTCCCTAAATGGGACCATAGGCACAGGTAGGAAGTTCAGTGGACCGTAAGGCTTCACCCATGGTGTTCAAGGCTGACAAGGTATACAGAGCCTCTGGAGACAAGAGAATCATTTGACGAGAGGTGGTCCACGAGGTGAAACATTTTTGACATGCGGAAGACAAACAACGAAACAGATAAATTATCATAAGAAATACAAGCAGTATGTTTAGCCCAATGAATAAGGTTTTGAAGTAGTACAGAAAACTGATCCAGACTAGGAGTTCAACGAATCGTTTAGAGTTAGGGTTAAGACATCGATTTAATTTGGTGGTGGGGATAGGAAGCCAGAAATATTTTGATGGTAGTCAAGAATATGGACACAACATTCAGTTTTTATAATGGCACAGTGCTGCTCTTGTGCTGCTGTCAAGACATCCAGTGTCATTTGGATTTGGAGGACTGCCTTTCACATTTGGGATACTTCTAAATTAAGCAGTGAAGTGCTATATTGAGTGTCATGCAATGCCTTCATAATAAATTTGTTTAGGACTTCCATGTGCAAGACGACATTTTGGATTCCTAATGAGGGAAGGAAAATTGAGGAAAGATGGTCACACCAGTGGAAGACACAGCTGGTTCAGTGTTGCTGCAAGTTGGGTAGGTTAGCAGGAGGGGATATAGTAGATCTCGTTGTACCTTGCATCCAGACAAAGCCTAGGGTGCATCATCCAATTCATCCAGATGGCAGCCAAGGCTGTAAATTGGAGCCACATAGGCACTGAGCACAATTAGGGGCTAACCAATGTGTGCAGGGCCATCTATCCCAGTCAGTCCCAAACCCATCAGTATTTTTTTAAGCCTATGATATGAGAACACATATAACAGCGAATTTTTCCCATCGGTCAGGTGTTAATAGTTGATGTATCACAAGCGAGATTGGTTTGTTCCCAACAGAGAGTGACCTTTGACTGAGTTGACCACGAGTAGGAGTGAACCAAATATATTCATCCCAAATTTGATATTGTCCATCCTATGCGTATCAATAAGTTGGGGACTTTACATTTGGAACTTGTTGTTTCTGATCCACCTACGACAAGGCAAATCTAGTTAGTATTTGGGCAGTAGTATTGAAGAAAAATGTTTGATGATGGCCAGGGAACTCCCAGGTGTCAGACATAGATGGCAACAAGTAGACATTACAATTAGTAACAGATGAATCTTGCCAAAGAAAACAACTAGAATCTAGTATCCAGGAATGCCTATTATGGCTTCTACAGAAACATAATTTTTGTCTCTTAGATCACCCTCATTTTTACAAAAGATAGCCAAATTAGGATTAACTGGTTTTCAAATAAAGTGCAGTTTCAATACAACTTTCTCCAATTATTTACATAGAAGCAAGAATAGTAATTGCTCATACAGGCTTTTTAAAATCTGCTTTGCTAGAATTTTTTCTGACGAATCTCAGATTGAGCTGTGAAGGCCTCTCGAGGCCAGAAAAGCCAAGCCAAGGACTTGTCATCAGATTTTGCCTGCAGTACTTACAGATTTGAGTGGAGTTCTCCTTGAGTTCCCCCAAAATATTCGGAGGTTCCTTACACCTGTCAGATAAGCAAGCTTCCTTACTTACCGGGTGAGATTGCCAGAATCTCTGTAAACAAGGTACCAGGCCTATGTTTCCAAGTGGCTGTATTCCAGAAAGTCCAATCTTTGTTCCTGAAATGTTGTCTTGTCATATCTGAGCCTGTATGTTTTAAATATGACATTCCAGTCAAAGCCTTGGTAGTATAACAAATGTGTCCTGTTATAAGGAGAACAGATTCTTATGGAACTTATACAAATATTGCCACCAAATAACTATACTCAGTCACAAAGTGTTTCCCAATTTCGGAGGGATAAGATAGGGAGAAAAAGATAAAAGTTTCAGTTTTGCTCATAAAGGTATAATTTCACCAAATTGCTGTAAGTCATAGTTAGCATAAGAGAAAAGAGAAAAAGATTTCCCTCATTATGAGAAAACAAACAGCACATCAAAACTCAACAATATTTCAAACAGAAGTCCTAAAAATTTATAATCATCCTCATCAGTTCAGACAGTCCTGTATAATCAAGTCTTGAGCTGAATCTTCTGTCAGCAGATCGAGGAGCTTAGTTTCTGTTAGAATTCTGTAGTTTCTTACTCAGTTTAGTTTTACAATCTGAAAGTTTATCAGAAATCTGTAGATTAGATCCTCTGTGTCAGAATCCTTTCCAGAAATTTCTCAGAAGTTGAAACATATTTGCTAAAGAAAAAAGCAGCAGAGTAAAACAAGAACTAACTGAAAATTTGCAAAGGAATCAAAAGGGCAATTGCCAAAGAAACTTGGCTACTCCTGTGACATATAACACTTCCAGATAATAATTGGACTTATGACTGATAACCAGGACAGATCAGAATTCTAGGAATGCTATATAATTTTAAGACATCTATATTAATAACATTTACCCATCTAATACCACCTAAGAAGATCTATCATCACTTATTTCCCAATGTTTCCCATGTAATTTAATAGACCAAATAAGCCAAATTAGTTTAGTATTTTTCTTCCTTATAGGAAGAGAGAGCAAATTTCTTTGAGAAGTCTCAGGGGCCCTCTGAAAATCCTCAGAGTAATCATTCTTCTGTCTGCCATGTGAAAAGATAGCCTTCATTTAGGATTTGAATATTTTTGATGGAGAAGCTTGTTAAAACATATAAAAAGTTTTTAAAATGCTTCTTCAAATAGGAAACAATACTCACTGTGAAACAATGCTCAGGTATCTATTCAAAGTGATAACAGAAAGAGTCAAAAATATTAAGAGTGACCTCAGTCATTATTTTCACAAAACAGATTTGTCTCTTGGGTAGACTTACTCAAAGGAACAGCTTTCATTACCTCCTTATCAAGAGCAGATCAAAGGTTCAAGAACATTTATCCTTTTAAAGAAAACCAAATTTGAATTTCTGCACCTACTTATTTTTAACATTCAAACTCATTCACTTAATTGAACTTACTTTAGTCTATGTGACCAGGCATAAAACTCCTTTCAGAATTTCTCCTTCACAAACCTTCTAAAACTTTCTTTTTTGGTTTCAGATTTTGTCCCAAACTCTTTCTTTTTTCCTTTCTAGTACATTAGGACACATTTCTTAACCCATCAAACAAAAATATTTCCATTCTTTATACCTTTTTTACTGAAAGTGTAGACTTTAACTTCCTTGAATATGAGCTCTTTTCCTTAGTAATTTCCAGTAGCTTTAATTCCATAGGTTAATTAGAACTTTTAACCCTTAACAGACGTAGTAAACACTAAAAAGGCAAACAGTTATGAATCGACTTTTATATCAGCATTCTAAACACTTCATAACTTTAGAAACACGCCACTTTACAATAAAACACAAGGCATGCTTTTTATACACCCAAACGCTTTTAGCCTCTTCAATAAGAAGCCAAAAGTAGATAACTTAGATATGTTTATTAATAATGTTTCGGTGTTACATCCAATCCAAAAACAACCCAGATATTCAGATTTTTATCATTTAACTTAACTTGGCATAACTCAAGACTGTTACCAAAAAGAATTTTGAAGCTGTTTTTTTTTTCAACAAGTATACTGACCATAAAAGTTATTGTACTCATTTTTATGAGTTTTATGTATTTAAACCATTTGTTTCCAACAATTATGTTCAGATTACCTACAGAAACCTCATGAGGCATTAGACAAAACTGGTCAACATTTAAAGCTATTATTTTGTTGACAAATTTAACAGACAACGTGAACTTATATGACTAGAAAACCCAGGCTGAATGCCTGCATGCTATGCAAATACCAACAACTCTGACAAAAAGACTATTTTCAATCCTTAATCCACATCAATCGTCTTTTTCTTTCTCAGCTATCTCTCATAGGTATGCTTATCAGTCCATTCTCCTTCATTCCAAGTTATTAATTTTGTATTTCTTTAATCACCATATGTTCTGTAGGCCGATGCATGAGTGCTTTTGTGATTGTTATGTATTGTCTTTGAATTCCCATTGTTCACTAGAAGGAATCTTTGCTACCCTAGCCTAGATCCAACTGAGCACTGAGAACACATCGTCATCTTGGTTGGTTTGACATTCTGAGATCAGAAACTCCAAATGTTAGGTTGTCCAGCCAACCAACTTATGGACATAATGTTTCTGAGACAAATTAGACAAACCTGATGAATTCTTCTCTCCAGGTAAGATATTTTCATGTCTCTTTTCTGAATTTGGGAAGGCTCGAACATGATCGTTAGAGTAGATTACGTCTAAGGACTGCTTTACTTTAATTCTGTAGGGCTTGTTAGTTGTTTGATTTACATCCTCAGCTCTGGCATGTTTATTTTTCTTTAAATATAAGTGTAATGTTTCAATTTTCAGCCAACTTCCTCACATAGGTTTCAAAACACATAATCAATACTCTTCCAAAAAGGCATGCAGATTTGCACCATGAAGCGTTTGAGGCTGAAAGACGTTAGAGAAGATGAACTTCCAAGGATTGTGAATCTCCTCCAAATGCTTAATGATGATACACAAAGGTAGACCATAGCAAATAGATTAAGAGGAATACAACGAAGAGATCGTGTTCCATGCTAAGCTCATGAAGCAAGGGAAAATGTTACCATGAGTGAGGTTACTACTAATTACCTTCACGAATAATCACAGCAGGGCAGCTTCTTCCCAAGTTCAGGCAACAGATTGGTCCAAAAGTAAAATTCAGGTCCAGCCATGTGTTCTGGTGTGTAAGTGCCCACATTCCTAGTGGACGACCTGGGATTCATGGATTCAATGATGGGTGCTGATCAGATTAGTAACATTAGGAAAGATAGATTTCTGAATCTATCACCATGGTATGGTGCAGACAGAGATCAAAAATAAATGGAAATTGTGAGCATACCTTATAGATACGCACAAGGAAATAAACATGAAAATATTGCAGTCTATGACACATCTGGTACACTTCTCTAAATACAAAATGAAGGAAGTGATGTGACCTGCATAGGTGGAATTGTCGGACTGCACGAGATGACATGATCATTGCACATCAGAGGATTGGCTGGGCAACTTCAACTTGGGAGGGACTCCAGGACTTTCTCTGGGGAAAGTCTACACTTTTGGCCATATCTACAAAATGTAACAGCTAAAACCCAGGATAAACTTAAAGTAAAGAAACTAGTGTCTAGAGAGAATGTACTAGACGTTTAAAAGTTCAAGGATAAAGTTAGAAACTGACAAGAAATCTAGGAAATGGAAAAGTATTCTAGCTGGAAAGCGTGAGTAGTCAGACTGGTATGAGATCGCTCTGAAATGCTGTGTGCATGGAAGATGCCGGGACAACTGAGAAGTTTGAGGGTGTTTATGACATCACAGTGAACATGTCACCCAAGATGGCCTCATGTTAATAGTCCGAGGATTGTCTTAGGATACTGATACTCAAGGGAGAGATACCCAGAAGAGAATTTAAAAACAGAAACCAGGCAGTGAAACTTGAAGAGATAGAATAGACGCTGATTAAAGGGATAAGAAAGAAGTCATTGTGAAGATACAATAATAGAGGGACAATCACTGAGTGGAGACCACTGTGATCTACTCAAGTATAGGGGGAGGCCATGGAGATTCAAGCTTGAAACTTGATTTGAAACCAGAGGCTGGACTTGGGTCTTATCAGGCCTACATTTTCCTTCTGTGTTAATCATCCAAAATCAAGAGTGATCTCCTGAGGACATTGTAGAGAATGATTGATGCTTCCTTTCCTATGCCACTAGCATTCATTGAAGAGAAGTATCACTTTCCATAGCTCTGGCATTATGGAGCTCCAAAGGGTACATGCTAATGTGTCACAAGATATCTCTTTGAACCCATGAAGGAATGGACCCCCGTCGTGCTTTGCGTATGTCTCATTGTTTGGCAGGGCTACAGAAATGTGCTGAGAAGCACCCTTTTCCAGATGGCTTCGTTGCTTTGTGAGGGCCACCGTAACAGGCTAGTGTGCTCAGTTTGGCTCCAATGAAGTTCTATCCCCGTATCTCTTGGAGTAGAATGATTATTGATGACGTGTATTGACACCATATGTAAATAGGTTGGCTGAAAATTAGAACATTACAATTATCTTTATAGAAAAATAAGCTTGCCAGAGCTGAGGATGTAAATCAAACAAATAACACACCCTATAGAAATAAAGTAAGCCAGTATCTAGACGTAATCTAGAGGAATGTTCAAGGATGGGGGTCAAGATTGAAACTTCCCAAATCCAGAAATGAGACAGAAAAGTATCTTATTTGGAGTGGAATTCAGCAGATTTGCCGAATTTGTTTCGGATACATTATGTTCATGAAGGAGGTTGCCATGCCTACCTAGAATTTGGAGTTTAAGATCTCAGGATGTCAGACCAACCAAGATGAACACGTGTTCTCAGTGCTCATCTTCACCAAGGCTAGCATGGCAAAGATGGCTACACGGGACCATGTAAATTCAAAGACAACACCCAACAATGAAAAGCACTCACACATAGGCGTATAGAACATAGGGTGCTTAAAGAAATAGAAAATTGATACCTTGGGATGAAGGACAACCGACTGACAAGCATACCAAAGGGGGAAATCTGAGAACGACCATGATGATTATACTATGGAAAAACAAAATGTGCTCAAAAAAGGGAATGCAAACACAAATAACACCTGAATAATCCACAACAAAAGATGTCAGACTTTAGACAGACTCTGCTTGAACTTTTGAAAGTCAGAAAGTCACAAACCAAAAATCTGCAGCGAGGTAAAACCTGGGCTACCTTGAAAGGGTGAGTCTGAGATTGCTCCAAACCTGCTCTGAAACTCTGTGTCCATGATGCTTGCCTGGACAGCAGAGACACAATTATGACAAATTCTCTGACATCACAGTTGAGCAAAAATACAAACCGTCTACATCAACTCAGTGCCAGAATTGGGCTGAAGTAGCCTATTTAAGTCACATTCCACACAACTGCAGGTTGCAAGGGAACTTGAAAGGGGTCGGGCAGTGGAGAACTGGGGAATTCCGCGAGTTTTGGTTCGGCAGCCTGCACTTGGCTGGGTGGAATCCTGGGGGCAGACCTCCTCACCGCTGGTCCAGCCATTCTGGGGCAGGCGTGAGAGGGAGTGTAGAGGCAGATGAGAAGCGACGTGAGACAGGGCCACTCTTCCTCAGCAAATACAGGAGCACTTCCAGCAGATGTGAGCCCAGTGATAAACCTCTGTCAAATGGAAACAAATTAAAAGTTGCAATGAATAGGAAAATTGAACCTCAAAAAAAATGCCAGTAAGAATAATAAGATACCTATGAATAACCTCACCCCAACAGGTGAAAGCTCTGTAAAGCGATAACTAGCAAACCTTTGCAGAAGAAAAATGGGAGAAGACACAAGGAGGCAGAAGGATATTGCATGCTCTTGAAATGGAAGAATGAACACACTGGAAACCTCCACACCGGCTAAAGCAATCTCTAGATTACATGAAATCCCAGTCAAAGTTGCAGCTATATTTCTCACAGAGATAGAACCGAGCATCCTAAAGTTTACATCCAGCAACAAAAGGCCCCAAATAAACAAAGGAATACTGAGGAAAAAGAACAAAGCTCAATGTATCACATTTTCTGATTTGAATATAGAGGACGAAGAACTAGGAATGGAAACGGCACAGGCTGGGATGCAAAACAGACACACAGAACCATGGAACAGAATAAAGAGCCCAGAGGTATACACACACCTATATGGACAGACCATTTTCGACCACGGCGCCAAGAGGAGACAGGGGAGAAAGGAAAGTCTCTACAATAAATGGTGGTGGGAAGACTGCAGAGCCTCACCTAAGACAAGGAGAATAGACCACGGTGTTACACCAGGCACAAACACCAACTCGAAATGGATTAAAGTCTTGAATGTAAGACTGGAAACCATGAGATTTCTGGAAGAAAACGCTGGCAGCTTGCTCTTTGTCATCTGTCTTAGCCTCCTATTTGGAGGAAGCCTTTCTGTCTGGGCAAGGGCAATAAAGGAAACAAGAAACAAGTGGGACTACATCAAACGCAAAAGCTTCTACCCAGCCAAGGAAACCATCGACTCAATGCAAAGACAGTACAACCACTGGGAGAGGATGTTTGAAAACCACACATCAGTGAACGGGTGAATAGCCAAAAGATGCAGTGAACTCATATGGGTCCACAAGAGAAAAAAAAATAAGCCCATTAAAACCTCGGCAGTAGGTGGAAACAGAGATTTCAACCAAGAAGAGATAGAGATGGTCAACAGGTGTATGAAAACATGTTCATCATCATTAAGACTCAGGGCAATTGAAATCCAAACGGCAGCGAGATAGCAGCTCAATGTGGTCAGAATGACTATAGGTAAAAAGTCAGGAAATAAGTGTCAGAGAGGAGCTGCAGAGATGGGAAGACTCCTACAGTGCTGCTGTGAGTGTAAGCTGGTGCAGCCACGACGCAAAGCCCTGTGGAATTGCCTCAAACATGTCTGAATCCATCTACTATATGATCCAGCTATTATTCAGTGGCGTGTTTATCCAAAGACCTTGGAAAAGGTCGTGCACCAATATATGTGCACCCCTGTGTTCATCCTGGCCTTAGTCCCGTTATCCAAGACTTGAAAGCCGCCCTGATGCCCATCAAGGCAGAAGGAAGAATAGATAGGGAAGATTGGAGAAGGAAGCTGGGCTTTATGAACACAATGGCATATCACTGAGCCATAACAAAGTAGAGAATCCAGCCATTAGTGAGCAGAAGGATGGCTCCTGAGGGTTTCATTGGAAGTGAAACAACTCGCAGGGAGAAACTCAAATACCGTAGGAGCTCACTTACAAGGAGAAGAGACAAACAAGGACCAACAAACTGGAAAGCTTTGCACGAAGAAATTAAAGAAGACACAAGGAAACGGAAGTCTATTCCACACTCTTCGAATGGAAGAACAAACACATTTGAAACGTCCGTACTGGATAAAGCAATCTCTGGATTCAACGCAAGCCCCATCGAAGTTTCAGCAATCTTTCCCACAGAAATAGAAGAGAGAATCCTAAAGTTTCTATCCAGCAACAAAGGAGCAGGAACGGCCAAAGGAATCCTGAGGAAAACGAACAAGGCAGCAAGTACCACATTTTCGAATTTCCACATTTAGGACGAACTGCTAGATACCGAAACGGTAAAGGCTGGCCACAAAAAGAGGGACATAGACACAAGGAACAGAATCGAGAGCCCAGAGGTCAACTCCCACATATATGGACAGCCCATTTTAGACCAAGGAGCCAAGAGGAGACAGCGGAGAAAGGAGAGTCTCGACAAGAAACGGTGCTGGGAAGACTGCACAGACACATGTAACACAATGAGAGTAGACCATAAGGTTACACCAGCCACACAAACCACCTGGAAATGGATTAAGACCTTGAATGGAAGACTTGAAACCGTACAACTTCTAAGAGAAAACGCAAGTAGTTTGCTATTTGCCATCTTGCTTAGCCAATTATTTGGAAGAAGCGTGTGTGACTGGGCAAGGGCAACAAAGGAAACAAGAAACAAGCGGGAGTCCATTCAATGCAGAAGCTTCTGCCCAGCCAATGACTCCATTGACTCAATGCAAAGACAGCACAACAACTGCGAGTGGATGTTTGCAAACCACACATCGGAGAAGGGGTGATTAGCCAAAATATCCAATGAACTCATATGTCTCCACAGTAAAAAAACAACGATCCCCATAAAACCTGGGCCAAAGATGGAAACAGCTATTTCTCCCAGGAAGATAAAAGATGGCCAACAGGCTGTATGAAAACATGTTCATCATCATTAAGTCTTTGGCAATGCAAATACGAACGGCAATGAGACAGCAGCTCACTGTGGTCAGAATGGCTATAGGGATGAAGACAGGGAACAACAAGTCTCGGAGAGGAGGTGGAGAGAAGGGAAGCCTCCTGCACTGCTGGGAGGAGTGTAATCAGGTGCAGCCACTACCCAAAGTGCTGTGGAATTGCCTTAGAATTTTCAGAATCCATCTACCATATGATCCAGCTATTCCTCTGTGGCATATATATCCAAAGAACTTGGAAACACTAATGCTGAGAGATCCATGCAGCACTGTGTTCACCACAGCCTTACTCCCAATATCCAAGACTTGGAAGCCTACGTGGTGCCCATGAAGTGACGAATGGAGAAGGCAGACGATCTATAGCCACACAACGGCCAATCTTCGGACTGTATAGATGGGGCCATCTTGGGTGACATGTTCATAAACACCCTCAGAATTCTAAGCTGTCCTGACAACCTCCATGCACACAGTGTTTCAGAGACATCGCATACCAGTCTGACCACTCCCCATTTCCAGGTAGGATAGTTTTCCTTGTTCTGGATTTCTTGTCGGTTTCTAACTTTCTCCTCGAACTTTGAAAGGTCTACTACATTCCCTCTACACACCAGTCTCTTTCCGTTACGATTATCAAAGATTTTATCTCTTTTGTTTTGTGAATATGGTGAAATGGGTGGACTTTCCCCAGAGAAAGTCATGGACTCCCTCCCAAGTTGAAGTTGCCCAGGCAATCCCCTGATGCACACTTATCGTGTCATCTCCTAGCAGTCTGACAATTCCACCAGGCAAGTCACATGTTCCCTTCCTTCATCATTTGGGGAAGTGTAGCTGATGCGCTCATAGATTGTAATATTCTCATGGTTCTTTTTCTGGTGCGTATTGCTCAGTTTCCCTCACCATTTCTACTTCTTTATGATCTCTGTGCCCACCAGACCGTGAAATCTGGATTTCCTAACGCTAGTAATCTGATCCAAAACCGTGGTGCTATCCTGTGAAGCTCAGGCTGCCCAAGCGAAAGGAACGTGGGCACTTACCTGCTACATCACAGGTCCACCAATGAATTGGACTTCTGGACCAACTTTTGGCCTGATCTTGGGAGGATGTTAGCCTGCTTCGATTATTCGTGAAGGGAATCAGTAGTAACATGAATGACGGTAACATTTACCTTTGGTTGATGAGTTTAGCACGGAACATATTCTCTTGCTAGTATTCCGCTTCATCTCTTTGCTAAGGTCTACCTTTCTGTAGCATCATTAAGCATTTGGAGGTGATTACTAATCCTTGGCAGTTCTTCTCTAATCTCTTTCAGCCTCCAAAGCTTAGGCCGTAAATCTTCACCCCTCTTTGGACTTTTGATTTTATGTGAATTGATTGCCGTAACCCAGCATTATAACATCCTATAGCTTTTCACATCTACAATCTCATAGATTTAGACTTCTGTGTAGGTTACATCATCTTCACCACTGTAAGCCTAATTACAGGCCATCACCACACACTTGTGCCTAATCAACTCTTTCTCCCTCAGACCCCCGCATCCATTTCCCTTTGGGAACTACCAATCCCATGTCACGTCCTACCTTTTTGTTGCTCCGTTTTTCCTCTTCTCCTTGTACATGAGATCCTGTGGTATTCAACCTTATCCCTGGGGCTTGCTTCAGTTCCCCTAAGACCCTCAGGAGCGATTCTGGTGGTCACAAATGGCTGGACTGCATCCATTCCTACAGCTGAGAGCTATACCATCGTGTGGCTATAGCCGATCTTCCTTTTCCATTCATCTCTTGATGGTCACCACTGACGCTTCCAAGTCTTGGATATCAGGAGTAAGGCTGTGGTGAACACAGCAGTGCATCGATCTCTGTGCATTAGTGTTTCCATGATGTTTGGATATATACGCCACAGAGGAATAGACGGATCATATGGTAGGTGGATTCTGAAATTTCTGAGGCAATTCCACACCACTTTGTGTAGTGGCCGCACCGGTTCACATTCCTACAGCAGTGCAGGAGGCTTCCTTTCTCTCCACCTCCTCTGTGAAACTTATTGTTTCCCGTCTTCATCCTTATAGCCATTCTGACCACTGTGTGTTGCTATCTCATTGCCGTTCGGATTTGCATTGACCAGAGACTTAATGATGATGAACATGTTTTCATACAGCCTGTTGGCTATCTTCCTATCTTCCTGGGAGAAATGTCTGTTTCCATCTTCTGCCCAGGTTCTATTTGGCTCGTTGTTTTTATTCCTGTGAAGACATATGAGTTCATTGGATCTTTTAGCTACTCACCCCTTCTCTGATGTGTGGTTTGCAAACAGCCTGTCGCAGTTGTTATGCTGTCTTTGCATTGAGTCGATGGAGTCGTTGGCTGCGCAGAAGCTTCTGCATTGGATGGAGTCCCGCTTGTTTTTTGTTTCCTTTGTTGCCTTTGCCCACTGACACATGCTTCTTCCAAATAGGCAGCCAAGCCAGATGGCAAAGAGCAAGCTGCCTGGGTTGTCTCCTAGAAGTTGCATGGTTTCAAGTATTCCATTCAAGGCTTTAATCCATTTCGAGGTCATGTGTATGTCTGGTGTAACATCATGGTCTACTCTCATTGTGTTACCTGTTGGTGTGCAGTCTTCTCAGCACTGTTTCTTGTGGAGACTCTCCTTTCTCCACTTTCTCTGCTAGGCTCACTGTTCGAAAATGCACTGTCAGTAGATGTGTGAGTTGACCTCCAGGCTCTCGTTCTGTTGCATGAGTCTGTGTGCCTGTTTTGGGGGCCAGGCTGTGCTGTTTCCGTACCTAGGGCTTCGTCCTATATGTTGAAATCAGAAAGTGTGAGACTTGCTGCCTTGTTCGTTTTCCTGAGGATTCCTCTGGCTATTCCGGGTCCTTTGTTGCTGGATAGAAACTTTAGGATTCTGTCTTGTATTTCTGTGGGAATGATTGTTGCAACTTTGACTGGGACTGCATGCAATCCAGACACTGCTTTATGCGGTATGGACGTTTGAAGTGTGTTCGTTCTTCCATTGGAAGAGCACGGAATAGCCTTCCGTTCCCTTGTGTCTTCTGTAATATCTTCACCCAAACCTTTGCAAGCTTTCTGTTTCCATAGCTTTATGCTGTTTGGCCACGTTTATTCTTAGACATCTTTTTCTTCCTACGGGCATGCTTTCTTTTTTGAGGTTCAGTTTTTCTATTCTTTGCAACTTTCAATTGGTTTTGTTTTGACAGAAGTTTATGGCTGTGCTCACATCTGCTGGCCATGCTGCTGCATTTCCTGAGGAAGAATGGCGATGTCTATCATCGCTTCCCATCTCCCACTACACTACCTCAGATGCCTTCCCCAGAATGGCTGGACGAGCGGTGAGGTGGCTCACCCTCAGGATTCCACATCGCTGACCCTGGGCTGCTGAACCAGAATGTGCAGACTTCACCACGGCCCCACTGGCTGGCCATTTTCATGTTCCATTGGGAACCTGCAGTTGAGTAGATTGTGACTTGAATATGCTACTTGAGCCCAACTCTGGCCCTGTGTCGATGAGGCCAGCTTGCTTTTCTGGCCCACTGTGATGTTGGGTGATTTGTCAGAATCGTGTCTCTGCTGTCCAGTCTAGCTTCGTGGACACAGGTTTTCAGAGCCCGCAGGGAGCAGTCTCATAACTCACCCTTCTCATTTAGGCCAGGTTTGACCTTTGCTGCTGTTTTTAGCGTTGTGACTTTCTCTGACTTTCAAACGTTCAAACAGAGTGTGTCTAATGACTGACGTCTTTCACTGTGCATTAGTCAGCTTTGATTTCTGTTGGCCTTCATATTCCGGGATCCTTTTTTCTTTCCTACAGTCTAATTGTTATGGTCTTGCTGAGATATCTCCATTCGATTTGCTTATCAGTGCGTTCTCTTTCTTTCCAAGTTAGGAGTTTTGTATGTCTTTAATTACCATAGGTTCTGTAGCCCGAGGTGTGAGTCATTTCGTGATTGTTGGGTGTGGTCTTGGAATTTCCATCAGTCACTTGTAGGAATCTTTGCTATCCCAGCCCAGGTGACACTTAGCCCTGAGAACACATGGTCGTCTTGGTAGGTTTGAGATTCTCAGATCAGAAACTCCAGATTCGAGGTTGTCCGGACAACCACCTTCACGGACATTATGTTTTCGAGAGAAATTAGAGAAATATGATGAATTCCTCCCTCCAGGTAAGTGATTTATCTGTCTTTTTTCTGGATTTGGGAAGTTTCAAACTTGACCCCTGATCATTGAATGCTCCACAAGATGACGTCTGGATACTGGGCTTTTTATTTCTACATGGTTTCCTACTGGATTGATTTTCATTCTGAACTTTGGCAGGTGTATTTTTATTTAAACATAATGGCAATGTGCTAATTTTCAGCAAACCTCATTCCATATGTTGTCAGAACAAGAAATCAATACTGTTTCCATGGCAAGAGGTGGGGGAGAGAATTTCATTGGAGCCCAACTGAGCACTGTAGCCTGGGAAGGCAGCCTTCACACAGGAATGAAGCTCTCTCGAAAAGGGTGCTTTTAAGCACACTTCTACAGCCCTTCAAACCAAAGGACACACCCCAAGTATGACAATCATCCATTCCTTTAAGTCTTCACAGAGATGTCTTGGGACACATTAGCATGTACCCAGTGGGACCCTGTGACGCCAGAGCTATGCAAATGGAGACCTCTCTTCAAAGAATGCTACGGGCCTAGGAAAGAAGGCCTCAATTGTTCTCTTCAATGTCCTCAAGAGATCATTCTTGACTTGGGATTATGAATAAGGCAGAAGGAAAACGTGGGTCTGATATGCCCCAAGTCCAGCCTCTTGTTTCAAATAAAGTTGCAAGCTTCAATCAGCACGGCCTCCACATCTACTTGAGTAGATAACAATGTTCTCCTCTCAGTGCTTGCCCCTCTAGTATCCCTTCTTCCCAATGATTCCTTTCTTATCCCTTGAATCAGTGCCTCTTTGATCTCTTCAAGTTTCTGTGTGTGGTTTCTGTTTGGAAAAGCTGTTTCTGGATATCTCTCACGTGGGTATCCTAGCCAGGGCAATCCGTGGACTCTAAACTTGCTGCTATCTTGGGTGACACGTTCACCGTGACGTCATAAACACCCTCAGAATTCTAAGTTGTCCTGAAAACCTCCAGGCACACAGTGTTTCAGAGCCATCTCATATCAGTCTGATGACTCCATCTTTCCAGGTAGGATAGTTTTCCTTGTTCTGGATTTCTTGTCAGTTTCTAACTTTCTCGTGGAACTTGAAAGGTATGCTACATTCCCTCTACCTACCGGTTCCTTTCCTTTAAGATTATCCCTTGTTTTATATCTTATCCATTGTGTATATGCCCAATTGGGTGGACTTTCCTCAGAGAACGTCCTGGAGGCCCTCCCAATTGGAAGGTGCCCAGGCAATCCCCTGATGCACAATGATCGTGTGATCTCCTAGCTGTCTAAAAATTCCACTTGGCAGGTCACGTTTTCCTTCCTTCATCATTTGGGGAAGTGTTCCTGATGCCTTCATAGATTGTCATATACTCATGGTTCTTTTTCTGGTGCATATTGTTAAGGTCTCATGACAATTTCTCCTTCTTTATCATCTCTGTGCCCACCATACCTTGAAATTTATATTTCCTAATGCTAGTAATCTGATCTGCACTCCTGATGCTAGCTGGTGAAGCCCATGCCGCCCAAGTGGAACGTAGGAACCTACCTGCTACATCACAGGGCCAGCCCTGAATTGGACTTTTGGACCAACCTTTGACCTGACCTGTGAAGATGTTGGCCTGCTTCGATCATTTGTGAAGGAATCAGTAGTAACATCATGAGCGATAAGTTTTCTGTTGGTTCATGAGTTTAGCACGGAACATGTTCTCTTGGTAGTATTCCTCTTCATCTCTTTGCAAAGGTCTACCTTTCTGTAGCATCATTGAGCATGTTGAGGTGATTACCAATACTTGGAAGTTCATCTTCTCTAACCTCTTTCTGTCTCCAAAGCTTCCGGTTGTAAATCTGCATCTCTTTTGGGAGTTTTGGTTTTATGTGAATTGATTGCCGTAACCCAACATTATAATGACCTATAGCTTTCAGATCTACATCCACATAGATTTAGACTTCAGAGTAGGTTACATCATCTTCACCAACGTAAGCCTAATTACTGTCCCTAACCACACACCTGTGCCTAACCAACACTTTCTCTCTCTGGCCACTGCCCTACTTTCCCTCTGGGATATGCCAATCCATTGTCATGTGATACTTGTTGTTGGTCCGTTCTTGCTCTTCTCCTTGCACGTGAGATCCTGTGGTATTTGACCATACACCTGGGGCTTGTTTCAGTTCCCCTAAAACCGTCAGGAGCCATTCTGGTGATCACAAATGGCTGGCCTGAATCCGTTCCTATAGCTGAGTGCTATGCCTTTGTGTGGCTATAGCCCATCTTCCTTCTCCATTCATCCCTTGATGGGCACCAGGCAGGCTTCCAAGTCTTGGATATCGGGAATAAGGCCAGGGTAAATAGAGGTGTGCACCGATCTCTATGTATGAGTGTTTCCAAGTTCTTTGGATAAACACACCACAGAGGAATAGCTGGATCATATGGCCGATGTATTCTGAAATGTCTAAGGCAACTCCACACCCTTTTATGTCGTGGCTGGACCTGTTTACACTCCCTCCAGCAGTGAACGAGGCTTCTCTTCTCTCCACCTCCTCTCCGAAACTTATTTCCTGTCTTCATCGTTATAGCCATTCTGACCGCCTTGAGCTGCTATCTCATTGCCTTTCAGATTTGCACTGACCAGAGACTTAATGATGATTAACATGTTTTCATACAGCCTGTTGGCCATCTTTCTATCTTCCTGGGAGAAATGTCTGTTTCCAGCTTTTGCCCAGATTTTAATGGGGCTTGTTTTTTTTTTTTTTCTTGTGGAGCCGTATGAGTTTATTGGCTCTTTTGGCTATTCACCCCTTCACCAAGGTGTGGTTTGCAAACATCCTCTCCCAGTTGTTTTGCTGTCTTTGCATTGAATCAATGATTTCCTTGGCTATGCAGAAGCTTTTGTGTCTGATGTAGTCCCATTTGTTTCTTCTTTCCTTTATTGCCCTTTCCCAGACAGATATGCTTCTTCCAAATATGAGGCTAAGAAAAATGACAAAGAGCACCCTACCTATGTTTTCTTCCAGAAGTCTCATGGTTTCCAGTATTACATTCTAGACTTTAATCCATTTCGAGTTGGTGTTTGTGCCTGGTGTAACACCATGGTCTACTCTCCTTGTCTTACATGAGATTCTGCACTCTTCACCACACCGTTCATTGTAGAGACTTTCCTTTCTCCACTGTCTCCTCTTGGCGCTGTGATCGAAAATGGGCTGTCCGTATATGTCTCCCTATACCTCTGGGCTCTTGATTCTGTTCCATGGTTCTGTTTCTCTGTTTTGCATCCCAGCCTGCGCTGTTTCCATTTCAATTTCTTCATCCTATATGTTGAAATCAGAAAGTGTGATACATTGAGCTTTGTTCTTTTTCCTCAGGATTCCTTTGGCTATTCGGGGTCTTTTGTTGCTGGATGTGAACTTTAGGATGCTCACTTCTATCTCTGTGAGAAATATTGCTGCAATTTTAACTGGGATTGCATGGAATCAAGAGATTTCTCTATGCGGTGTGGACATTTCAAGTGTGTTAATTCTTCCATTTCAAGAGCATGGAATATCCTTCAGCTTCCTTGTGTCTTCTCCCATTTCTTTCTGCAAAGGTTTGCTAGTTTTCTGTTTACAGAGCTTTCACCTGTTGGGGTGAGGTTATTCCTAGGTATCTTATTCTTCTTACTGGCATCCTTTTTCTTTTTTATTGAGGTTCAATTTTCCTATTCTTTGCAACTTTTAATTTGTTTCCTTTTGAAAGAGATTTATCACTGTTCTCACATCTGCAGGAAATGCTCCCGTATTTGCTGAGGAAGAGTGGCTCTGTCTAATGTCGTTTCTCATCTGCCTCTACATTACCTCCCACTCCCGCCCAAGAATTACTGTACCAGCGGTGAGGAGGTTTACCCCCAGGATTCTACCCTGTCAACTCCTGGCTGCCAACTCAGAGTGCGGGGACTTCCCCAATTCTTTACTGACCAGCCCCATTCATGTTCCCTCAGCAACCTGCTTTTGAGTGGAATGTGACTTAAATAGGCTACTTCAGCCCAACTCTGGCACTGAGTAGATGTAGCCAGTTTGTATTTTCGGTCAACTGCGATGTCAGAGAATTTGTCATAATTATGTCTCTGCTCCCCCAGCAAGCTTCATGGTCACAGGGTTTCAAAGGACGTTTGGAGGAGTCTCATACCCACCCTTTCCAGGTAGCCCAGGTTTTACCTCGCTGCAGATTTTTGGTTTGTGACACTTTCTGACATTCAAAAGTTCAAGCAGAGTCTGTCTAAAGTCTGACACCTTTCGCTGTGGATTATTCAGGTGTTATTTGTGTTTGCCTTCCTTCTTTTGAGCCCGTTTTGTTTTTCCATAGCATAATCACCGTGGTCTTTCTCAGATTTCCCCCTTTGGTATGCTTGTCAGCCCGTTCTCCTTCATCCCAAGGTATCAATTTCCTATTGCTTTAACCACCCTATGTTCTATAGGCCTACGTGTGAGTGCTTTTCATTGTTGGGTGTTGTCTTTGAATTTACATTGGTCACTTGTAGCAATCTTTACCATGCTAGCCTTGGTCAAAATGAGCACTGTGAACACGTGTTCATCTTGGTTGTTCTGACGTTCTGACATCTTAAACTCCAAATTCTAGTTTGTCATGTTAACCTTCTTCATGAACATAATGTACCCGAGACAAATTAGACAGATGTGATGAATTCCGTTCCAGGTAAGATACTTTTCTGTCTCATTTCTGGATTTGGGAAGTTTCAATCTTGACCCCCGATCCTTGAACGTTCCACTAGATTACTTCTAGATACTGGCTTACTGTATTTCTATAAGGTGTGTTATTTGTTTGATTTACAACCTCATGTTTATTTTTCTATAAAGATAATGGCAATGTTCTAATTTTCAGACAACCTCCTTTCACATGGTGTCAATACACGTCATCAGTAATCATTCTACTCCAAGAGATGGGGCAGAGTATTTCTTTGGAGCCAAACTGAGCACACTAGCCTGGTAGGGCATCCCTCACAAAGCAATGAAGCCCTCTGGAAAAGGGTGATTCTCAGCACACTTCTGGAGCCCTGCCAAACAATGCGCCATACCTGGAGCATGACGGGGTTCTAGTCCTTCAAGTGTTCAAAGAGACGTATTGTGACACATTAGCATGTACCCAGTGGGCCTCCATAATGCCAGAGCTATGGAAAGTGAGACTTCTCTTCAATGAGTGCTAGGGGCATAGGAAGGGAAGCATCGATCCTTCTCTACAATGTCCTCAGGAGATCATTCTTGATTTGGGATTATGATTAAGGCAGAAGGACAACGTGGGTCTGATAAGACCCAAGTCCAGCCTCTGGTTTCAAATCAAGTTGCAAGCTTCAATCAGCACGGCCTCCACATCTACTTGAGTAGATCACAATGTTCTCCACTCAGTGCTTGTCTCTCTGTTATTTATTGCTTCTCCACAATGACTTATTTCTTATCCCTTTGATCAGCGGCAATTCTAACTCTTCAAGTTTCAGTGCTGGTTTCTGTTTTTAAATTCTTTTCTGAGTATCTCTCACTTGAGTATCATAGCCTAGGACAATCCTCGGACTATAAAGATGAGGCCATCTTGGGTGACATGTTCACTGTGATGTCATAAACACCCTCACACTTCTCAGTTGTCCCAGCATCTTCCATGCACACAGTATTTCAGAGCCATCTGATACCAGTCTGATAGTTTTCCATTTCCTGGATTTCTTGTCTGTTTATAACTTTATCTTTGGACTTTTAAATGTCTACTACATTCTCTCTAGACACTGAATTCTTTACTTTAAGTTTATCCTTGGTTTTATCTGTCACATTTTGTGGATATGGCCAAATATGTAGGCTTTCCCCATAAAAAGTCCACGAGTCCCTCCCAAGTTGAAGTTGCCCAGCCAATCCTCTAATGTTCAATGATTGTGTCATCTTGTGCAGTCCGACAATTCCACCTATGCAAGTCACATCACTTCCTCCATTCTGTATTTGAGAAGTCTACCAGATGCGTCATAGATTGTAATATTTTTATGTTGTTTTCCTGGTGCATCTATAAGGTCTGCTCACAATTTCCACTTATGTATGATCTCTGCCCGCACCAGACCATGAAATCTATCTCTCCTGATGTTACTAATCTGATCAGCACCCGTGATGCGAATCCATGAGTCCCAGGCCACAGTCTAGGAACGTGGGCTCTTACACACCAGAACACATGACTGGCCCTGAATTTTACTTTTGGACCAATCTTTTGCCTGAAATTGGGAACAAGCTTGCCTGCTGTGATTATTCGTGAAGGTAATGAGTAGTAACCTCACAGAAGGTAACATTTTCCCTTGGTTCATGAGTTTAGCACGGAACATGTTGTCTTTGTAGTATTCTTCTTAATATATTTGCAATGGTCTACCTTTCTGTAGCATCATTAAGCATTTGGAGGACATTCACAATCCTTGAAAGTGTATCTTCTCTAATCTCTTTCAGCCTCAAAAGCTTTATGCCGTAAATCTGCACAGCTTTTTGGATTTTTTCTTTCCCTCTGGGAACCACCAATCCAAAGTCAAGGCTGCCGTGAAAGCTAAAATGCTCTGTTTGGCCCCAATGAAATTCTCTCCCCTTATCTGTTGTCATAGAAGAGTATTGATTATGTGGTTTGCCACCGTATGTGAGAAAGTTGGCTGAACATTAGAACATTACACTTATATTCAACGAAAAATAAACATGCCAGAGCTGAGGATGTAAACCAAACAACTAGCAAACCCTACGGAAATAAAGTAAACCAGTATCAGACGTAATCTACTGGAACAATGAAGGATCCGAAGTCAAGGTCTAGCCTACCCAAATTCAGAAAAAAAGACATAAAAATATCTTACCTGGAGAGAGGAATTAATCAGATTTGTCTAATTTGTCTCAGAAACATTATGTCCATTAGTTCGTTGCCAGGACAAAGTAGAATTTGGGTTTCTGATCTCAAAATGTCAAACCAACCAAGATGACCTCGTGTTCTCAGTGCTCAGTTGGACCTAGGCTAGGATAGCCAAGATTCCTTCAAGTGAACGATGGAAATTCAAGGACAAAACCCAACAATCACGAAAGCACTCACATCAGCCTAGAGAACATATGGTGATTAAAGAAATACAAAATTCCTAACTTGGATTGAAGGAGAACACACTGATGAGCATATCTATGGGAGACAGCTGTGAAAGACCATGAGGATTGATGTGCATTAAGGCTGCCCCCACTCGAAAGCCCAAGGTTAGCTGGTGAACATGCAGAACTATATGACCCATTGAATTTCTTTTGGTATGAATTAGATTTGCCCCAGTGAGAGAAGCCCAGGCCATGCTCACCTACATGCCTATCTATGGGGCCAGTTTCGTATCTAGTGTTATGTGACCACACAATATCCAGAACCCATCTGAACTGAAATCATTTAATGACTTTTTACATCATCTTTTCTTTTTCCAGGAAAAATAAGTCACGTACCCATGCCTGATAAAATTAGTCCTTAACCTCAACTCGGGCAGCAGCAGGAGCTGTGACTGCCCATGGGTCCTTTCCCAATGCAGCAGCAGCAGCAGCTCTTCACTGCCCATGGGTCCTGTCCCCATGCCTGAAGCTCTTCACGGCCCATAGGTCCTGTCCCTATGCTATCCTGTACCATTCTCTAAATAAAAGAGCACCACTGACAGACCTTGAGGGTCCAAGAAATCTTATTTTCAACTCTTGAGCTTGCCGACCCCACATCATATCTCGTGGCCCATATGGGGAACGTGCTTCATTGGTTTGTGAGCTCGAATTCTGGTAAGTGCCCTTTCCTTCCTTGTGCCTCTCTCTTTTTCGAGGATGGATCTAAATTCACTTCTCCATCAGGAACTGTCTTGAATAGCTGCATGAATTCATGTTTGCTGCCCATGGCTACTCTATGGTGCAAATCTGGCATTCAGCTTGAAGAGAATCAGTACCTTAAGCCTAAGAGTGATGTAGAATGAATTAATCCATTCCTTCCTGACCCTATCTCTAATACATAAGTTTTACGTGGGAATGGGTCAGCCATTTAAGTCATTAGGATGGTTGGCAATCTCCAAGACTCTCGTGGAAGGTTTCTATCCCTAAAGCTGGATTGGGATACCTCCCATGCACTTGACCATCTGAACTGTGTGAATGTCCCAATCGGGACTTCAGTTCAGGGAAAGTACCAAAGTCTAACCTTTGTCTGAGTATTGGAAACACTTCTTTGGAGAATGGCTCCAACAGGCAATTGGGTAGAATGACCCCAGCGTGGCGGAAACTTCTTCACTATTTCTCTCCATCATGTTCTCTCTTAAACTTCTCCTTTTGTCTTGGGGACCACTCACCAGGCACCTATTACTTCCAGGCAGAATAGGAAAGATGTTCACCAGGCACCTGTTACTGCCAGGCATAGCAGGGAAGGTATCCAAGGGATGCAATTCTGGGGGACACCCCCATCACCCCTTGCTATAGGCACCCCCACAGTAGGAACAACAGGTAGGATGCTTCCCTAGGTTCAGGGGGGATTTTCAGGGTAATGGACCTGTCTCTTTCATCTTTCTTAGAGTTACAATGGCCATTTTCGTCTCCTTTTGAGCTTTGCAACCGGGAAACAAAGAAATCTTTCAACAGTCAAGTCCTCCAACACTGGGAGCCCAAACTTTGGCTTTCTGGGCCTGATCACCCCGACGACCCCCAAGTAGGGTGCCCTCTGTTGGCGGTTGACTCATTGAGTATTTTAGTCACCTACTGAGTTGGCTATGAGGGTAGCAGACCTGTGATTTATTCTGTGAACTGTCATGCTCGGGTAGTGTGCCTCAGCATGGGAACTGTTGTGTGACTTTTATCATGATAACCCTCTGGGAACGGCCATGAGGGTGAGGTCTGGTGTCTTCTTTTAATTTCTTTGTTTTGCTCATCATGTCCTCTGTTGTCACCAAGTCGAGCTTAAGTTCAGGCTGGACTTGACCAGAACCTGGACATTCTGTAAAATTGAAAATCTTGAAAATATTTTGCAAGGGACTTAACTCTCAACCCGGCTACTGGGAGCCCCAGCCTCCAGCATGTTCCAGGCCTTTGTAGGCACTGCACCCTTGTCCAGTTCACTGTCAGTCCGACACTGGCTTTACTGCCATGGGGAATGACGTAAGCATCCCAAGAGACTCACCACTTAGGGTCATTCTAACTAATTAGAAACACTTTCAATTGTATGGGTATGCCCCAGAAACTTCATCTGGGAGAAAATTTGTGATGTATCTCTGTGCCTTTCTGGTGCAGTTGGACAGGTAGATCAACCTAGAACGTCCTTCAAGTTTCAGTCCAGTTTCTGAGAAATCAAGAGCAACTGTCCTTACAAAATCCTTGCAAGACTGGAAAGACAGCTCTAGAGGCAGTTCAGATTCCATCTACTTCCTTTATCATGAAAAGGATTCTCATTCCCCCTCTGAAGGAACTACTATGTAGCCCATCACTCATTCTTAAGACTGAAAAAAAAAAGGAAGGGAAAGGATAAATGGTCATAAGTGCGCCCTTGCAAAAAGTGTACCATCTCGAGGGTCTTCTCCATAACTATTAGTAAAAAGGCTCAAAAGAAAGTGTGGATTCATAACTGGTGAGCTTTATATTATTGTACCTGATTCACTGGAGTAGTTTTTAAAACAATGGTTGTACAGTCTCTGTCTATGTGTGTCTATGTGTACATTATACGTGTGATATTTTTACCCCTGGATGGTCTGGCCAAAATTAAGATCTCTGTTTAGTTGGCTTAAAGAAAGTGCCTACATAAATTCTAAATGTAGTAGAAATTAACTCAGTGCCTTGCAAAGTTAACGTGATGTGAATTAACCTTTGGTAAATGAAAGCTTGTTAAAGTTTGTTGGTTTGATTGAAAATTATCTTCTTGTCAGAGTTGTCGGTATTTGCATAGAATGCAGGCATTCAGCCTGGGTTATCTAGTCATATAAGCTCACTTTCTTAAATTTGTCAGTAAAATAATAGCTTTAAATGATGACCCGTTTTGTCTAATTCCTCATGAGGTTTCCATAGGTAATCTGAACATAGTTGTTGGAAACAAATGGTTTAAATACATAAAACTTATAAAGGTGAGTACAATAACTTTTATGGTCAGTATACTTGTTGAAACAAAACAGCTTCAAAATTTTTCTGTGTAACAATCTTGACTTTTGCAAAGTTAAGTTAAATGATAAAAAGATGAATATGCAGGTCATTTTTGGATAGGATGACACACTGAATCATTATTAATAAACATATCTAAGTTATCTACTTTGGGCTTCTTCTTGAAGAGGCTAAAAGCGTGTGGGTGTATCAAAAAGCATGCCTGTGTTTTATTGTAAAGCTACATGTTTCCAAAGTTATGAAGTGTGTAGAATGCTGATATAAAAGACAATTCATAATTGCTTACCTTTTTGTGTTTAGTAGATCTGTTAAGGCTTAAAAGTTCTAATTAACTTATGGAATTAAAGCTACTGGAAATTAATAAGGAAAAGAGCTCTGTATTCAGGGAAGTTAAAGTGTATGCTTTCAGTAAAAAAGGTATAAAGAATGGAAATATTTTTGTTTGATGGGTGAAGAAAGATAAATTTGTCCTAATGTACTAGAAAGGAAAAAAAGAGTTGACACATTCTGAAAATGAAAAAGAAAGTTGTAGAAGGTTTGTGAAGTAGAAATTCTGAAAAGAGTTTTATGCCTACTCAAGTAGACTAAAGTAAGTTCAATTAAGTGAATGAGTTTGAATGTTCAAAATAAGTAGGTGCAGAAATTGAAATTTGGTTTTCTCTAAAAGGATACTTTTTCTTGAACTTTGGATCTGCTCTTGATAAAGACGTTATAAAAGCTGTTCCTTTGAGTAAGTCTACCTAAGAGAGAAATGTGTTTTGTGAAAATAATGACTGAGGTCAATCTTAAGATTTTTGACTCATTCTGTCATCACTTTGAATAGATACCTGAGCATTGTTTCACAGTGAGTGTTGTTTCCTATTTGAAGAAGCATTTTAAAAATTTTGGATATGTTTTGACAAGCTTCTCCCTCAAAAATATTCAAATGCTTAATGAAGTCTTTCTTTTGACCTGGTGGACAGAAGAGAAATTACTCTGAGGATTTTCAGAAGGCCCCTGAGACTTCTCAAAGAAATTTGCTCTCTGTTCCTGTAAGGAGGAAAACATTAAACTAATTAGGCTTATTTTTTCTATTAAATTACATGGGAAACTGTGAAACAAGTGATGATAGATATTCTTAGGTGGTATTAAATGTGTAAATGTTATTAATATAGATGTCTTAAAATTATATAGCATTCCTAAGCTTCTGATCTTTCCTGGTTATCAGTCATAAGTCCACTTATTATCTGGAAGGGTCATATGTCACAGAAGCATCCAAGTTTCTTTGTCAATTGCCCTTTTGTGTCCTTTGTCCATTTGCAGATAATTGTTGTTTTTCTCTGATGCTTTTTTCTTTTGCAAATATGTTTCATCTTCCGAGATATTCCGAGAAAGGATTCTGACACAGACGATCTAAACTACAGGTTTCTGATAAACTTTCAGATTGTAAAACTGAGCTGAGCAAGAAACTACAGAATTCTAACAGAAACTAAGCTCCTCGGTCTGCTAAGGACAGATTTAGCTCAAGAATTGATTATACAGGACTGTGTGAACTGATGAGGACGATTATAATTTTTTAAACTTCTGTTTGAAATATTGTTGACTTTTGATGTGTTGTTTTGTTTTCTCATAATGAAGGAAATCTTTTTCTCTTTTCTCTTATGCTAACTTTGACTTACAGCAATTTGGTGAAATTATACCGTTATGATCAAAACTGAGACATTTATATTTTTCTCCCTGCCTTATCCCTAAGGAATTGTCAAACTCTTTGTTACTGAGTATGGTCATTTCGTGGCAACATTTGCATAAGTTCCACAAGAATCTGTTCTCCTTATAACAGGTCACGTTGGTTATATTACGAAGGCTTTTACTGGAATGTCACATTTGAAACATACAGGGTCAGATAAGACAAGACAGCATTTCAGGAACAAAGATTGGACTTTCTGGAATACAGCCACTTGGAAACATGGGCATGGTAACTTGTTTACAGAGATTCTGGCAATCTTACCTGTTAAGTAAGGAAGCGTGCTTATCTGGCAGGTGCAAGTAACCTCCGAATACTTTGGGGGACCTGAAAGAGAACTCCACTCAAATCTGTAAGTACTGCAGGCAAAATCTGATGGCAAATCCTTGACTTGGCTTTTCTGGCCTCTAGAGGCCTTCACAGTTCAATCCGAGATTCCTCATAAAAATTTCCAGCAAAGCATACTTTAAAAAGCCTGTATAAACAATTGCTATTCTTGTAGCTGTTATGTAAATAATTGGAGGAAGTTGTATTGAAACTACACTTTACTTGCAAACCTGTTAATCCTGATTTGGCTATCTTTTGTAAAAATGAGGGTGATTTAAGAGAGAAAAAATTATGTTTCTGTAGAAGCTATAGTAGGCATTCATGGATATTAGATTCTAGCTCTTTTCATCCACAAGATTCATCTATTACTAATCGTAATGTCTCCTTGTGCTCATCTATGTCTGACACCTGCGAGTTCCCTGGCCACAAGCAAACATTTTCCTTTAAAACTACTCCCCAAATACTAACTAGATTTGCCTTGTCACAGGTGGATCAGAAACAACAAGTTCCAAAGGTAAAGTCCCCAACTTATCGATACACACAGGTTGGACCATATGAAATTTGGGATGAATGTATTTGGTTCACTCCTACTAGTGGTCAACTCAGTAAAATTTCACTCTTTGTTGGGAACAAACCAATCACACGTGATACATGGCCTAATAACAGCCGACCTATGGGAAAAATTCGCTGTTACATGTGTTTTCTTATATCATAGTCTTATAAAAGTACTGATTGGCTTGGGACTGACTGGGATAGACAGCCCAGCACACTTTGGTTAGTCTCTAATGGTGCTCAGTGGCTATGCGGCTCCAATTTATGGCCTTTGCTGCCACCTAAGTGGATTGCACGATGCACAGTAGGCTTTGTCTGGATGCAGGGTAGAACTACATTTACTACATCTCCGTCTGCTATCCTACCCAACCTGCAGCAGCGCTGAACAGGTCTGTCTTCCACTGGTATGACCATCTTTCTGCAATTTTTCTTCCCCAATTAGGAATTGAAAGTGTCGTCTTGCACATGGAAGTCCTAAACAAATTTACTATGAAGGCATTAAATGATGCACAACATAGCATTTCTCTGCTCAATTTAGAAGCATCCCAAATGTGTAAGGCAGTCCTCCAAATCCAAATGACACTGGATGTCTTGACAGCAGCACAAGGGGGCACCTATGCCATTATAAAAACTGAATGTTGTGTCTATATTCCTGACTACCATCAAAATATTTCTGGCTTTCTATCCCAACCACCAAATTAAATCCGTATCTTATCAACCCTAACTCTAAACGATTGGTTGAACTCCAAGTCAGGACCAGGTTTCTGCACTACTTCAATACGTTATACATTGGGTTAAACATATTGCTTGTATTTCTTATTATAGTTTGTTGTCTGTTTCATTGTCTGTCTTCCACATGTGAAAAAAGTTTCACCTCCTGGACCACCTCTCGTCAAATGATTCTCTCGTCTCCAGAGGCTCTGTATACCTTGTCAGCCTTGAACTCCACAGGTGAAGGCTTCCAGTCCACTGAAAATCCTACCTGTACCTATGACCCCATTTAGGGACAGCTCTGCAACCTTGTACAGCCATAAGTAGTTACAGAAGACTGACCATCGTCCATATCCCCAAACCTCTCCAGTCCAAATGGGTTCAGGGGGTGTTTATGATATGGATTAAGGCTGCCCCAGCTAGGGAAGCCCAAGGTGATCTGGCCTACATGCCAAACTATATGAGCAGGTGGAATTAGGGCTGACTCAGGGAGAGAAGCTCAGGGCATCCTCACCTAAATGCTGATCTACAGGGCCAGATCCGTATCTAAAGTTATATGACAGCACAATAAGCAGACCCCATCTACACTGAAATCATTTAAAGACATTTTACCACATCATTTCTTTTTCCAGTAAAAATAAATCATGTACCCATGACTTATAAAACTAGCCCTAACCCTCAACTCAGGGAAGCAGCAGGAGCTTTGACTGCTCATAGGTCCCATCCCCAGAGAGCAGCAGCAACTCTTCACTACCCATGGGTACTGTCCCATGCTATCCCATACTATTCTCTAAATAAAAGAGCACCAGTGCCAGACCTTCAATATCCGAGAAATCTTTCATTCGAGTCTTCAGCTCGCTGAGCCCATATCAACAATTATGACATGGAAAACAAAAAACCGTCCCAGAAAATGGAAGGCACACAGAAATCACACCTGAATAATCCACAATGAAAGGTGTCCGTTTTGGACATTCCCTGAACGTTCGAAAGACAGAGAAAGTCAGAAACCCAAAAACTGTAGCAAATGTCAAACCTAGGCTAACTGGTAAGGGTGAGTTATGAGACTGTTAAAATCTGGCTCTTAAAACCTCTGTCAATGAAGTTTGCCGTGATAGCAGAGACACAATTCTGAGAAATCCTCTGACATCACAGTGGAGAAGAAAAGCAAAATGGCCTCGTCTACACAGTGCAAGATTTGTCCCAAATAGCACATTCAACTCACATTCCACATCAAATGCAGGTTTCCAATGGAACATGAAAGGTGCTGGCCAGTAGTGCTGTGGTGAAGTCCGCAAATTCTGGGTTGGCACCCAGGGCAGACCATGCAGAATCCTTGAGGTGAACCTCCTCACCGATGGTCCAGATATTCTGGGGCAGGCGTCCAAGGTAGTGTAGAGGCAGATGGGAAGCAACGTCAGACAGTGTTATTCTTGCCCAGCTAATACAACAGCATCACCACCAGATGTGAGCACAGCCATAAACATCTGCCAAAACAAAAGCAATGAAAAGTTTCAAAGAATAGAAAAACTGAACCTCTGGGAAAAAAATGCAAGTAAGAAGAATAAGATTTCTAGGAATAAGCTTAGACAAACAGGTGCAAGCTATGGAAACCGAAAACTAGCAACGCTTTAGGGAAAGAAATTCCAGAAAACACAAGGAAACAGAAGGGTATTCCGTGCTCTAGGAATGTAAGATCTGAAACACTTGAAACGTCCGTAATGGATAAAGCAATCTCTGGGTTGCATGCAATCCCAGTCAAATTTTCAGCAATCTTTCCCACAGAAACAGAAGAGAAAATCCTAAAGTGTCTATCCAGCAACAAGGGACCCGGAATACCCAAAGGATTTCTGAGGAGAACAAACAAAGGAGGACGTATCACGCTTTGATTTCAACATGTAGGACGAAGCACTTGGTACCGAACCACCACAGCCTGGCCCCCAAAACAGGCACAAACCCCAATGGAACAGAATGGAGAACACAAGGGTCAACTCACACATATATGGACAGCACATTTGCAATGAGGAAGGCAAGAGGAGACAGTGGAGAAAGGAGAGTCTCTAAAATAAATGGTGCTGGGAAGACTGCACAGCCACATGTAACACAATAAGAGTAGATCATGATGTTACACCAGGCACACACACCATCTCGAAATGGATTAAAGCCTTCACGGAAGTCTTGAAACAGTGAAACTTCTAGGAGAAAACACAGGCAGCTTGCTCTTTGCCATCTGGGGTAGCCGCCTATTTGGAAGAAGCATGTGTGACTGGGCAAGGGCAACAAAGAAAAGAAGAAAGAAGCCGGACTCCATCCAACGTAGAAGCTTCTGTCCAGCCGGGGAAACCATCCACTCAATGCAAAGACAGCACAACAACAGGGAGAGGATGTTTCAAACCACACATCTGAGAAGGGCTGAATAGCCAAAAGACCCAATGACCACACACGTCTCCACAAGAGAAAAAACAACAAGCCCATTAAAACCTGGGCAGAAGATGGAAACAGAGATTTACCCCAAGAAGACAGAAAGGTGGCCAACAGCTGTATGAACACATGTTCAACACTATTAAGTATAAGGCCAACGCAAATCCTCACGGCAATGAGATGACAGCTCCCTGTGTTCAGAATGGCTATAAGGAACAAAACAGGAAACAACAAGTGTCAGAGAGAAGGTGGAGAGAAGGGAAGAGTCCTGCACCTCTGGTGGGAGTGCAAACCGGTGAGGGGACTAGGCATAGCCATGTGACATTGCCTCAGAAATTTCCAAATACATCTACCATATGATCCAGCGATTCCTCTCCAGCGTGTTTATCCAAAGAACTGTGAAACACTAATGCACACAGATCCGTGCCCCACTGTGTTCACCACAGCCTTACTCCCGATATCCAAGACTTGGAAGCCGCCCTGGTGCCCATCAAAGGACCAATGGAGAAGGAAGTTGGGCTATATCCACACAAAGGCAAAACACTCAGCTGTAAGAAAGAGTGCAGTCCAGCGATTTCTGACAGCAGAATCACTCCTGAGGGTGGGAGGGGAACTGAAACAAGCCCAAGGGAGAAATCAAATACCATCGCATCTCACTTACAAGCAGAAGATTAAAATAAGGACCAACAAACAGGTAGAACGTGATATGGGATTGGTGGTTCCCAGAGGGAACGGGTGGCAGTGGACGGTGGGAGAAAGAGTTGATTAGGCACAAGTGTGGGGTGTGGGCCTGTAATTAGGCTTACTGTGGGGAAGAAGATGTAGCATACACAGAAGTCTAAATCTATGAGGATGTAAATCTGAAAGCTATAGGATTTTCTAATGCTAGGTTATGGAAATCAATTCACCTAAAATCAAAACTCCATAAAGGCAAGCAGGTTTAAGGGATAAAGTTTGCAGGCTGAAAGAGTTTAGAGATTATGAACTTCAAAGGATTGATAATCACCTCTAAATGCTTAATGATGCAACATAAAGGTAGACCATTGCAAAGAGATGAAGAGGACACTACCAACAGAACATGACCCGTGCTAAACTCCTGAGCCAACTGAAAATGCTGCTGTCCACGGTGTTACTGCTAATTACCTTTACGAATAATCAATGCAGACCAACATCTTCCCAAGTTCAAGCCAAAGGTTGGTCCAAAAGTCCAATTCAGGGCCAGCCCTCTGGTGTAGTGGGTAAGTGTCCGTATTCCACTTGGGCGGCCTGGGACTGGCAGGCTGGCATCTCAGGTGCAGATCCGATTAGGAGCATTAGGAAATATAGATTTCAAGGTATGGTGACGACAGAGATCATGAAGAAGTAGAAATTGTGAGGATACCTTATGAATACACACCAGGAAATGAACCATGAGAATATTACAATCTATGAAGACATCAGGTACACTTCCCCAAATGATGAAGGAAGGAAAACATCTGACCTGCCAAGGTGGAAACACCAGACTGCTATGAGTTGACATGATCATTGCTCATCAGAGGATTGCTTGGGTAACTTCAGCTTCACAGGGACTCCAGGACTTTCTGTGGGGAAAGTCCACACATTTGGCCACATCCACAAAAGATAAGAGATAAATCCCAGGACTATCTTAAAGGAAAGAAACCACTGTCTAGAAGGAATGTAGTAGATCTTTCAAGGTTTGAGGAGAAAGTTGGAAACCGACAAGAAGTCCAGAAAAAGGAAAACTATCACACCTGGAAAGGGGGAGTCGTCAGACTGGTATGAGATGGCTCTGAAACACTGTGTGCATGGAGGTTGTCAGGACAACTTAGAATTTTGAGTGTGTTTATGACATCACGGTGACCATGTCACCAAAGTTGGCCATAGGTTTCCAGCTCTAGGATTGGCCTGGGCTAGGATATTCAAGTGAGAGGTACACAGAAACAGCTTTTCCAAACACAAACCGGGCACAGAAACTTGAAGACATCAAAGAGACGCTAATTCAAGGGATGAGAAAGGAATCATTGGGAAGAAGAGACAATAGAGGGTCAAGTACTCAGAGGACAACATTGTCATCTACGGAAGTCTGGGGAGGCCATGCTGATTCAAGCTGGAAATGTGTTCTGAAAAACGAGGCCGGACCCGGGGCTTATCAGACCTACGTTGTCCTTCTGCCTTACACATAATACAAAGTCAAGAATGATCAATTGAGGACATTGAAGAGAAGAATCGAGGCCTCCTTTCCTAGGCCCCTAGCATTCTTGAAGAGAATTCTCACTTTCCACAGCTCTCAAGTCATGGGGGCCCACTGGGTAATGCCAATATGTCACAAGAGAGCTCATTGATGCCTTGAAGGAATGGACCCCTGCCATGCATGGGTATGTCTCTTGGTTTGGAAGGGCTCTAGAAGTGTGCTGAAAAGTACCCTTTTGCAGAGGGCTTCCATCCTTTGTGAAGGCTGGCCTCCCAGGTTACAGGGCTCAGTGGGATCAGTGAGATTCTCTCCCCATATCTCTTACCGTAGAAGGAGTATTGATAATGTGTTTCAAAGCCACACGTAGAGAGGATGGCAGAAAATTAGAACATTACCATTATACTTAAAGAAAAATAAACATGCCACAGCTGAGGATGTAAATCAAACAAATAACAAACCCTGTAGAAATAAAGTAAGCCAGTATCTAGACGTAATCTAGTGGAAAGTTCAAGGATCAGTGGTCAAGCTCGAAACTTCCCAAATCCAGAAAAGGGACAGAAGGTCTCTCACCTGCAGAGAGAAATTCATCAGATTCATCTAATTTGTGTCGAAACCATTGGGCCCGTGAAGGTGGTTACCAGGATAACCTTGAACCTGGAGTTTATCATCTCACAATGTCAAACGAACCAAGATGACCACGTGTAGTCAGTGCTCAGTTGGACCTAGGCTGGGATAGCAAAGATACCCTCAAGTGAACGATGAAAATTCCAGGACAACACCCAACAATCACGAAAGGACTCACACCTTGGCCTACAGAACATATGGTGATTAAAGAAATACAAAATTCCTAAAATGGAGTGAAGGAGAACGCACTGATAAGCATGTCAAAGCACAAGCCCATAAAGAACATGATGATTAGAACATTGAAAAGCAAACAGGGTCCCATAAAATGGAAGGCCAACAGAAATCACATCTCAATAATCCACAGTGAAAGATGTCAGTCTTTAGACAGCCTCTGCTTGAACGATTGAAAGTCCAGGAAAGTCACGACCCCAAAAACTGCAGGGAAGGTCTAACCTGGCCTAACTGGGAAGGGTGAGTTATGAGACTGCTCCACGCGTGCTCTGAAACCCTGTGTCCACCAAGCTAGACTGCACAGAGGAGACACGATTCTGAAAAATCCTCCGACATCACAGTGGGCCACAGAAACAACCTGGCCTCATTTACACAGGGCCAGAGTTGGGTTCAAGTAGCATATTCAAGTCACATTCCACTCAACCGCAGGTTGCCAATGGAGCACGAAAGGGTCCAGACAGTGGGCCAGCGGTGAAGTCCACGTGTTCTGGGTTGGCAGGCCAGGGTCGGCCACGTGGAATCCTGGGGGTGAGCCTCCTCAACGCTCGTCCAGCCATTCTGGGTCAGGCGTGCGAGGTAGTGTAGAGGCAGATGGGAAGCGATGTTAGACAGTGCCACTCTTCCTCAGCAAAGAGAGCAGCACAGCCAGCAGATTTGAGCACAGCCATAAACTTCTGCCAAACAAAACCAATTAAAAGTTGCAAAGAATAGAAAAGCTGAACCTCAAAAAAAACCCATGCCAGTGAGAAGAAAATGATATCTGCGAATAACCTTGGACAAACAGGAGAAAGTGATGGAAACCAAAAACTAGCAAAGTTTTGGGGAAAGAAATTCCACAAGACACAAGGAAACGCAAGGCTATTCCGTGCCCTTGGAATGGAACAACGGACACACTTGAAACGTCCATACGGCATAAAGCTGACAAATAAAAATGGGAAGCAATTGGATATATTGGACTACATGAGGAAGCCATTTGGTGTAAGCCTAATTCGGCCTGATTTTGTTTTTTCCAAAAGGGCCTGACTATGGCTATTTAGCATGCATTGCATATCTGCTTAGACATTTCCTATGGCCCTTGAGATAAAGGTGCAACTTCCCCCCACATTAGCATTTCTTTAGGGAGAAGCATTTCTCCCTAGGCTAGGAACTGATTGCTGCACTCACCTTTGACCACCCAGCTCACCTGTGACCAGTCAGCTGGTGACAACAGACTGCCACCCTACTGTGTTCACTGAGACAGAAGACCTACCTGCTATTTCCATCAATCGCTGTGCCAACAGAGCAGTCTCGCAACTATTGTAAATGGGACATTTCAATCCTATGTGAAACATCCTCTATGAGGGGAATACAACCAGTCTGTGCACCCCACTTCTATGATGCTCTTTCTTCCTTTGGGTAGAAAGGCCCTGGGTTATAATCCTCAGATTGAAGCTCAGAATAAGCTCACCCAAAGTTTCATTTACAGATTGGTTACAGATTACTTTTGTCAACAAAGCAATGTCTGGATTCCATGCAGTCCCAGTCAAAGTTGCAGCAATCTTTCCCACAGAAATAGAAGAGAGAATCCTAAAGTTTCTATCCAGCAACTAAGGACACTGAATAGCAAAAGGAATCCTGGGGAAAACAAACAAAGCAGCAATTATCACACTTTCTTACTGCCACATATAGGACGAAGAGCTAGGTACCAAAACAGCACAGCCTGGCCTGCAAAGGAGGCACACAGATGCATGGAACAGAATCGAGAGCCCAGAAATCAACTCACACACCTATGGACATCTCATTTTCGACCAGGGAGCCAAGAGGAGAAAGCGGAGAAAAGAGACTCTAGACAGGAAATGGTGCTGGAAAGACTGCACGGCCAAATGTAACACAATGAGAGTAGACCGTGATGGTATACCAGGCACACACACCACCTCGAAATGGATTAAGGCCTTGAATGGAAGACTTGAAACCGTGACATTTCGAGGAGAAAACGCAGGCAGCTTGCTCTTTGCCATCTGGCTTGGCCGCCTATTTGGAAGAAGCATGTGTGACTGGGCAAGGGCAACAAAGGAACAAGAAACAAGCGGGACTCCATCCCATGCAGAAGCTTCTGCCCAGCCAACGACACCATGGACTCAGTGCAAAGACGTCACAACAACTGCGAAAGCAGGTTTGCAAACCACACATCAGAGAAGGGGTGAATAGCCAAAAGATCCAATGAAGTCATATGTCTCCTCAGGAGAAAAAACAACGAGCCAAATAAATCCTGGGCAAAAGATGGAAACAGACATTTCTCCCAGGAAGATAGATGGCCCACAGGCTGTATGAAAACATGCTCATCATCATTAAGTCTCTGCTCAATGCAAATACGAACGGCACTGAGATAGCTCACAGTGGTCAAAATGGCTATAAGGATGAAGACAGGAACCAACAAGTTTCAGAGAGGAGGTGGAGAGAAGGCAAGCATCCTGCACTGCTGGTGGGAGTGTAAACCGGTGCAGCCACTACCCGAAGTGGTGTGGAATTGCCTCAGAATATTCAGAATCCATCTACCACATGATCCAGGTATTCCTCTGTGGCATATATATCCAAAGAACTTGGAAACGCTAATGCACAGAGATCCGTGCACCGCTGTGCTCACCACAGCCTTACTCCCGATATCGAAGACAGGGAAGCCTCCCTGGTGCCCATCAAGGGACGAATGAACAAGAAAGATGGGCTATAGCCACACAATGGCATAGCACTCAGCTGCAGGAACAGATGCCTTCCAGCCATTTGTGACCAACAGAATGGCTCCTGAGGGTTTTAGGGGAATGGAAACAAGCCCCAGAAGGTAGGTCAAATACCATAGGGTCTCACTTACAAGGAGAAGAGGAAAAAAAGGACCAAGAAACAGGTAGAACGTGACATGGGATTTGTGGTTCCCAGAGCGAAAGGTGGCGGGGCCCAGAGGGAGAAATACTTGATTTGACACAAGTGTGTGGTGAGGGCCTGTAATTAGGCTTACGGTGGTGAAGATGATGTAACGTACACAGAAGTCTAAATCTATGAGGATGTAGATCTGAAACGTATAGGATGTTATAATGCTGGGTTATGGCAAACAATTCATGTAAAATCAAAACTCCCAAAAGACGTTCAAGCAGACTCTTTGTAAACACTGACTTCATTCACTGTGGAGTATTCAGGTGTGATTTCTGTTTGCCTTCCATTTTCTGGGAGCTTGTTTTCTTTCCTTAGTCTAATCGTAGTGGTCTTTCTGTTCTATCTCCCTTCGATATGCTTATCAGTGGGTTCTCCTTCATTCTAGGTTAGGAATTCTGTATTTTTTTAATCACCATATGTTCTGTAGGCCGACGTGTAGGTGCTTTGGTGATTGTTGGATGTTGTCTTTGAATTTCCATCTGTCAGTTGAAGGAATCTTTGCTATCCTAGCTTACGTCCAACTGAGAACTGAGGACATGTGTCCATCTTGGTTCATTTGACATTGTGAGATGAGATACTCCAGGTTAGACGTTGTCCTGGAAACCACCTTCACGGACACAATGGTTCCGAGACAAATTCGATGAGTCTGATGAATTCCTCTCTCCAGGTGAGAAATCCTTCCGTCTCTTTCCCTGGATTTGGGAAGTTTCGACGTTCAGCCCTGAACCTTGAACGTTCCCCTAGATTACGTCTAGATACTGGCTTACTTTATTTCTACAGAGTCTGTTACTGTTTGATTGACATCCTCAGCTCTGGCATGTGTATTTTTCTTTAAATATCATGGTAATGTTCTAGTTTTCAGTCAATCTCCTTCCATATGGTGTCAAAACACAGAATCAGTACTCCTTCTACGGCAAGAGATGGGGGAGTTAATTTCATTGGAGCCCAACTGAGCACTGTAGCCTGGGAGGGCAGCCTTCACACAGGAATGAAGCCCTCTGGAAAAGGGTGCTTTTCAGCACACTTCTAGAGCCCTTCCAAACCAAGCTACATACCCCAAGCATGACAGGCGTCCATGCCTTCAAGGCTTCAAAGAGATCTCTTGGGAAACCTTAGCATGTAACCAGTGGGCCCCTGTGAGGCCAGAGCTATGCAAAGGTAGGGTTCTCTTCAAAGGATGTTAGGGGCCTATGAAAGGAGTCCTCGATTCTTCTCTTCAACGTCCCCAAGGGATCATTCTGTAGTTGGGATTATGAGTAAGGCAGAAGGACAATGTAGGTCTGATAAGCCCCAAGTCTGGCCTCTTGTTTCAAATCAAGTTCCAAGATTGAATCTGCACGACCTCACCATCTACTTGAGTAGGTGACAATGTTCTCCTCTCTGTGCTTGTCCATTTATTATCGCTTGTTCCCAATGATTCCTTTCTTCTCCCTTGAATCAGAGTCTGTTTGATCCTTTCAAGTTTTTGTTTGGAAAAGCTGTTTCTGGGTATCTCTCACTTGAGTGTCCTAGACTAGGCCAATCCTCGGACTGTAAACATGCGGCCATCTTGGGTGACATGTTCACCGTGATGTCATAAACACCCTCAGATTCTAAGTTGTCCTGACAACCTCAATGCACACAGTGTTTCAGAGCCGTCTCATCCCAATCTGACTAGTCCCCCTTTCCAGGTAGGATAGTTTTCCTTGCTCTGGATTTCTTGTCGGTTTCTAACTTTCTCCAAGGACTTGAAGGGTCTACTACATTCCCTCTAGACACCGGTTTCTTTCCTTTAAGCTTATCCCGGGTTTTATCTCTTATCTTTTGTGGATATGGCCGAATGGGTGGACTTTCCCCAGAGAACGTCCGGGAGGCCCTCTCATGTTGAAGTTGCCCAGGCATTCCCCTGATGCACACTGATCGTGTGATCTCTTAGCAGTCTGACAATTCCACCTTGGCAGGTCACATGTTTTCCTTCCTTCATCATTTGGGGAAGTGTACCTGATGCGTTCATAGATTGTAATATTCTCGTGGATCCTTTTCTGGTGTGTACTCATAAGGTCTCCTCACCATTTCTACTTCTTTATGATCTCTGTGACCACCAGACCTTGAAATCTGTATTTTCTATGCTAGTAATCTGATCCACACACACGATGCTAGCCGGTGAAGCCCGGGCCGCCCAAGCGGATGTGGGCACTTACCTGCTACACCACAGCCAGGCCCCAAATTGGGCTTTTGGACCAACCTTTGGCCTGAATTTGGGAAGATGTTGGCCTGCTTCGATCATTCGTGAAGGGAAGCAGTAGTAACATCAGGGACGGTAGCATTTTCCGTTGATTCATGATTTGGCTCGGACCATGTTCTCTTGGTAGTATTCCTCTTCATCTCTTTGCAAAGTTCTACTTTTCTGTATCATCATTAAGCATTTGGAGGCGATTGCTAATCCTTGGATGTTCATCTTCTCGAATCTCTTTCAGCCTCCAAAGCTTTAGGCCGTAAATCTGCACCCGTTTTCGGAGTTTTGATTTTATGTGAATTGATATCCGTAACCCTGCATTCTAACATCCTATAGCTTTCAAATCTACATGCTCATAGATTTAGACTTCTGTGTAGGCTACATCATCTTCACCACCGTAAGCCTAATTACAGGCCCTCACCACACACTTTTGCCTAATCAACTCTTTGTCCCTCCGTCCCCCGCACCCCTCTCCCTCTGGGAACTGCCAATCCTATGTCACGTGCTACCTGCTTGTTGGTCCATTTTTCCTCTTCTCCTTGTATGTGAGATCCTGTGGTATTTGACCTTACCCCAGGGCTTGTTTAAGTTCCCCTGATACCCTCAGGAGCCAATCAGCTGGTCACAAATGGCTGTACTGCATCTGTTCTTACAGCTGAGTGCTATGCCATTGTGTGGCTATAGCCCATCTTCCTTCTCCATTCGTCCCTTGATGGGCATCAAGGAGGCTTCCAAGTGTTGCATATGGCGAGTAAGGCTGTGGGGAATACAGTGATGCACGGATCTCTGAGCATTAGTGTTTCCAAGATCTTTGGATATATACGCCACAGAGGAATACCTGGATCATACTGTAGATGGATTCTGAAAATTCTGAGGCAATTCCACACTAGTGTGCGTATTGGCTGCACTGGTTTACACTCCCACCACCAGTTCAGGAGGCTTGCCTTCTCTCCACCTCCTCTCTGAAACTTGTTGGTTCCTGTCTTCATCCTTATAGCCATTCTGACCGCTGTGAGCTGCTATCTCAGTGCCGTTCGTATTTGCATTGAGCAGAGACTTAATGTTGATGAGCATGTTTTCATACAGCCTGTTGGCCATCTTTCTATCTTCCTGGGAGAGCTGTCTGTTGCCATCTTTTGCCCTGGTTTGATTGGGCTCGCTGTTTCTTTTCCTGTGAAGACGTATGAGTTCATTGGATCTTATGGCTGTTCACCCCTTCTCTGATGTGTGGTTTGCAAACATCTGCTGTCAGTTGTTGCACAGTCTTCGCAGTCAGTCGATGGTGTCGTTGGCTGGGCAGAAGCTTCTGCGTTGGATGGAGTCCCGCTTGCTTCTTGTTTCCTTTGTTTCCCTTGCCCGGTCACACATGCTTCTTCCAAACAGGTGGCTAAGCCAGATGGCAAAGAGCAAGCTGCCTGCGTTTTCTCCTAGAAGCTGCACGTTTTCAAGTCTTCTGTTCAAGGCTTTAATCCATTTCGAGGTGGTGTGTGTCCCTGGTGTAACATCACGGTCTACTCTCACTGTGTTCCATGTGGCTGTGCTGTCTTCCCAGCACCATTTCTTGTCGAGACTCTCCTTTCTCTGCTGTCTCCTCTTGGCTCCCTGGTCGAAAATGGGCTGTCCATATGTGTGTCAGTTGACCTCTGGGTTGTCGATTCTGTTCCATGGGTCTGTGTGCCTCTTTTGGGCGCCAGGCTGTGCTGTTTCCGTACCTAGCACTTAGTCCTATATCTGGAAATCAGAAAGTGTGATGCCTGCTGCTTTGTCCGTTTTCCTCAGTATTCCTTTGGCTATTCAGTGTCCTTTGTTGCTGGATAGAAACTCTAGGATTCTCTCTTCCATTTCTGTGGGAAATAGTGCTGCGACTTTGACTGGGACTGCATGGAATCCAGAGATGGCTTTATGCGGTATGAACGCTTCAAGTGTGTTAGTTCTTCCATTCGAAGAACACGGAATAGCCTTCCATTTCCTTGTGTCTTCCGAAGTTTCTTCCCCAGAAATTTTCTGGATTTCGGTTTCCATAGCTTTCTCCTGTTTGGCCAAGGTTATTGCTAGACATCTTTTACTTCTTACTGGCATGCTTTCTTTTTTGAGGTTCAATTTTTCAATTCTTTGCAACTTTCGATTGGCATTGTTTTGGCAGAAGTTTACGGCTGCGCTCACATCTGCGGGCCATGCTGCTGTATTTGCTGTGGAAGAGTGGAGCTGTCTAATGTCGCTTCCCATCTACCTATACACTACCTCACACATCTGCCCCAGAATGGCTGGACGAGCTGTGAGGATGCTCACCCGCAGGATTAAATGTGGCCGAAGCCAGGCTGCCGAACCAGAATGCGCGGACTTCACCACTTCCCCACTGGCCGGCCCCTTTCATGTTCCATTGGCAACCTGCATTTGAGTGGGACGTGACTTGGATATGCTACTTGAGCCCACCTCTGGCCCTGTGTAGATGAGGCCAGCTTCTTTTTCTGGCCCTCTGTGATGTCGGAGGATTTGTCAGAATCGTGTGTCTGCTGTCCTGTCTAGCTTCATGGATGCAGGCTTTCAGAGCCCGCGTGGAGCAGTCCAATAACTCACCCTTCCCAGTTAGTCCAGGTTTGACCTTCGCTGCAGTTTTTGGCGTTGTGACTTTCTCAGACTTTCAAACGTCCAGTCAGAGTCTGTCTAATGACTGTAGTCTTTCACTGTGGATTATTCAGATGTGATTTCTATTGGCCTTCCATTTTCAGGGATTTTTTTCTCTTTTCCAAAGTCTAATCGTTACGGTCTTTCTGACCTATCTCTCTTCGATATGCTTATCAGTCCGTTCTCCTTCATTGCAAGCTATGACTTTTGTATTTCTGTAATCACCATATGTTCTGTATGCCGAGGTGTGAGTCTTTTCGTGATTGTTGCGTGTTGTCTTGGAATTTCCATCGGTCACCTGTAGAAAACTGCTATCCTGGCCGAGGTGACACTGAGCCCTGAGAACACGTGGTCATCTTGGTTGCTTTGACATTCTGAGATCAGAAACTCCAGATTCGAGGTTGTGCTGGCAACCGCCTTCACGGACATTATTTTTCCGAGACATATTAGAGAAATCCGATGAACTCCGCTCCAGGTAAGATACTTTTCTGTCTCATTTCTGGATTTGGGAAGTTTCGAACTTTACTCCCAATCCTTGAGTGTTCCACTAGATTACGTCTAGATACTGGCTTACTATATTTCTATAGAGTGTTTTACTTGTTCGATTTACATCCTCAGCTCTGGCATGTTTATTTTTCTATAAACATAATTGTAATGTTCTAATTTTGAGCCAACCTCCTTACATATGCTGTCAATACACGATATTAATAATCATTCTACTTCAAGAGATACGGGGAGAGAATTTCATTGAAGCCAAACCAAGCATACTAGCCTGGTAGGGCAGCCCTCACAAAGCAATGAAGCCGTCTGGAATAGGGTGCTTCTCAGCACAATTCTGGAGCCCTGTCAAACAATGGGACATACATGAAGCATGACGGGGGTCCATTCCTTCAAGGGTTCAAAGAGATATCTTGTGACACATTAGCATGTACCCTTTGGAGCTCCGTAATGCCAGAGCTATGGAAAGTGATACTTCTCTTCAATGAATGCTAGGGGCATAGGAAAGGAAGCATCAATCATTGTCTACCGTGTCCTCAGGAGATCATTCTTAATTTTGGATTATGATTAAGGAAGAAGGACAATGTAGGTCTGATAAGCCCCAAGTCCAGCCTCTGGTTTCAAATCAAGTTTCAAGCTTGCATCAGCATGGCCTCCCCATACACTTGAGTAGATTACAATGTTCTCCACTCAGCGCTTGTCCCCCTATTATTGCTTCCTCACAATGACTTCTTTCTTACCCCTTTAATCAGCGTGTATTCTCACTCTTCAAGTTTCAGTGCCTGGTTTCTGTTTTTAAATTCTCTTCTGGGTATCTCTAACTTGAGTATCGTAGCCTAGGACAATCCTCAGACTATAACCATGAGGCCATCTTGGGTGACATGTTCACTGTGATGTCATAAACTCCCTCAAACTTCTAAGTTGTCCCAGCATCTTCTATGCACATGACTACTCTCCCTTTCCAGCTTGAATAGTTTTCCATTTCCTGGATTTCTTGTGGGTTTCTAACTTTATCCTTGAACTTTTAAATGTCTACTACATTCTCTCTAGACATGGTTTCTTTACTTTAAGTTTATCCTGGGTTTAATCTGTTACATTTTGTGAATATGGCCGAATGTGTAGACTTTCCCCAGTGAAAGTCCTGGAGTCCATCCAAAGTTGAAGTTGCCCACTCAAGCCTATGATGTGCAATGATTGTGTCATCTCATGCAGTCCGCCAATTCTACCTATGCAGGTCACATCACTTCCTTCAGTCTGTATTTAGGGAAGTGTACCAGATGTGTCATAGATTGCAATATTTTCATGTTTTTTTCCTATTGCCTATCTCTATGTATGCTCACAATTTCGACTTCTTTGTGATCTCTGTACACACCATACCATGAAATCTATCTTTCCCAACGTTACTAATCTGATCAGCACCAGTGATGCGAATCCATGAATCCCAGGCCACCCAATAGGAATGTGGGCACTTACACTCCTGAACACATGGCTGGCCCTAAATTTTACTTGTGGACCAATATTTTTCCTGAACTTGGGAAGAAGATGGCCTGCTGTGATTATTCGTGAATGTAATTACTCGTAACATCATAGACGGTAACATTGTCCCTTGGTTCATCGGTTTAGCACGGAACACATTCTCCTCATAGTACTCCCCATAATCTATTTGCAATGGTCTACTTTCTGTAGTATCATTAAGCATTTGGAGGAGATTCACGGTCCTTGGAAGTTCATCTTCTCTAATCTCTTTCAGCCTCAAATCCTTTATGCCCCAAATCAGCATGCCTTTTTGGATTTTTTCATTCCCTCTGGGAATCACCAATCCAAAGTGAAGGCTGACATCCAAAGCTAGAGTGCTCACTTTGGCACCAGTGAAAGTCTCACCCATCTCTGGCCGTAGAAGATTATTGACTATGTGTTTTGACAGCATATGTGAGGAAGTTGGCTGTAAATTAGAACATTACACTTATATTCAATGAAAAATAAACATGCCAGAGCTTAGGGTGTAAATCAAACAACTTATAAACCCTACAGAAATAAAGTAAAGCAGTATCTAGCTTAATCTACTAGAAGGACCATGGATCCAGGGTCAAGTTCCAGCCTTCCCAAATTTAGAAAAGAGACATAAAAATATCTTACCTGGAGACAGGAATTCATGAGATTTCTCTAATTTGTCTCAGAAACATTATGTCCATAAGGTGGTTGCCTGGACAACCTAGAATTTGGAGTTTCTGATCTCAGAATGTCAAACCAACCAAGATGACCTCGTGTTCTCAGTGCTTAGTTGGACCTAGGCTAGGATAGCAGAGATTCCTTCAAGTGAACGATGGAAATTCAAAGGCAATGCCCAACAATCATGAAAACACTCACACATCAGCCTAAAGAACATATGGTGATTAAAGAAACACAAAATTCATAGCTTGGAATGAAGGAGAACGGACTGATAAGCGTATCTATGGGAGATAGCTGAGAAAGACAATGACGATTGATGTGGATTAAGGCTGCCCCAGCTCGAAAAGCCCAAGGTTACCTGGCCTACATGTCAAAGCATATGACCCGGTGAATCTTTTTTGGTATGAATTAGAGGTGCCCCAGTGAGAGAAGCCCAGGCGATGCTCACCTACATGCCTATCTATATGGCCAAATTCGTATCTAATGTTATACGACCATACAATAACCAGACTCCATCTGTACTGAAGTCATTTAATGGCTTTTTACATCATCTTTTCTTTTTCCAGTAAAAATGTCACGTACCCATGCCTTATAAAATTTGCCCTTACCCTCAACTCAGGGCAGAAGCAGGACATCTGACTGCCCATGGCTCCTTTCCCCATGCAGCAGCAGCAGCTATTCACTGCCCATGGGTCCAGCTCCCATGCCTGCAGCTCTTCACTACCCATAGGTCCTGTCCCCGTGAAGCAACTCTTTACTCCCCATGGGTCCTGCCCCTACGTTATCCTGTACCATTCTCTAAATAAAAGCACCTCTGCCAGGCCTTGAGAGACCAAGAAATCTTTCTTCCGACTCATCAGCTCGCTGACCCACCATCATATATTGTGGCCCCCCTACCGGGAATTTGCTTCATCGGTTTCTGAGCTCAACTTCTGGTAAGTGCCCTTTTCTTCCTTGTGCCTCTCTCTGTTTCGAGGATGAATCTAAATTCACTTCTCCATCAGGAACTGTCTTGGATAGCTGTAAGAATCCACGTTTGCTGCCCATGGCTACTCTATGGGGCAAATCATGGCATTCAGCTTGAAGAGAATCAGTACCTTAAGCCTAAGGGCGATGTAGAGTGAATTACTCCATTCCTTCCTGACTCTATCTCTAATATACAAATTTTAGGTGGGCACGGGTCGGCCACTTAAGTCATTAGGATGGTCGGCAATCTGCAAGACTCCCCTGTAAGATTTCTTTTCCTAAGGTTGGATTGGGATACCTCCCATGGCACCTGACCATGCTCTGAACTGTGTGAATGTCCCAACTGGGACTCCAGTTCAAGGAAAGTACCAAAGTCTAACCTTTGGTTGCGTATGGGAAGCCCTCCAACACGCAATTGGGTAGAATGTCCCCCAGAGCGGCGGAAAATGCCTCACTAATTTTCTCCATCCTGTTCTCTCTTGAACTTCTCCCTTTGTCTTGGGGACCATTCACCAGGCACCTATTACTGCCAGGCAGAATAGGAAGGATGTTCACCAGGCACCTGTAACTTCCAGGCATACCAGGGAAGATATGCAATGGATGCAAGTCTGGGGGACACCCCCATCACCCCTTGTTATAGGATCCCCACAGTAGGAATGACAGGTAGGATGCTGCCCCAGGTTCAGGGGGGATTTTCAAGGTAATGGGCCTGTCTCTTTCATCTTTCTTAGAGTTGCAATGGCGATTTTCGTCTCCTTTTGAGCTTTGCAACAGGCAAGCAAAGAAATCTGTCAACAGTCATGACCTCCACCCCTGGGAGCCCAAACTTGGCATTTCTGGGCCTGATCACCCCGGAAAGCCCAAGTAGGGTGCCCTCTCTTGGGGTTGACTCATTGAGTGTTTTAGTCACCTACTGAGTTGGCTATGAGGGTAGCAGACCTGTGATTTATTCTGTGAACTGTCGTGCTAGGGTAGTGTGCCCCAGCACGGGAACTGTTGAGTGAGTCTTCTCTTGATAACCCTCTTTGAGCGGCCATGAGGGTGAGGTCTGATGTCTTCATTTCCTTTCTTTGTTTTGCTCATCATGTCCTCTGTTTTCACCAAGTCTTGGTTAAGTTCAGGCTGGACTTGACCAGAACCTGGAACTCCTGTAAAATCGGAAAACTTGAAAACCTTCTGCAAGGAACTTCATTCTCAACCCGGGTACTGGGAGCCCCGGCCTCCAGCCAGTTCAAGCCCTTTGTATGCACTCCACCCTTCTCCACTTCACTGTCAGTCAGACACTGGCTTTACTGCCGTGGGGAATGAGATAAGCATCCCTTAAGACTCATCACTCAGGGTCATTCTAACTAATTAGAAACACTTTAATTGTATGGGTTATGCCCCAGAAACTCCAGCTGGTAGAAAATGTGTGATGTTTCTCTCTGCCTTTCTGGTGCAGTTGGACAGGTAGATCAACCTAGAACGTCCTTCAAGTTACAGTCCAGTTTCTGAGAAATCAAGAGCAACCGTCCTTAGAAAATCCTTGCAAGACTGGAAATACAGTTCTAGAGGCAGTTCAGATTCCACCTTGTTCCTTTACCATGAAAAGGATTATCTTCCCCCCTCTCCAGGAACTACTATCTAGCATATCACTCATTCTTAAGACTGAAAAAAAAAAAAAAGGAGGGGAAAGGATAAATGGCCATAAGTGTGCCCTTGCAAAAAGTCTAGCATCTTGAGGGTCTTCTCCATAAGTATTAGTAAAAAGGCTCAAAACAAAGTTTTGATTTGTAACTGGTGAGCTATATATTATTGTACCAGATTCATGGCAGTAGTTTTTACAATAGTTGTACAGTCTCTGTGTATATGTGTCTATGTGTACATTATATGTGTGATATTTTAACCCCTGGATGCTATGGCCAAAATTAAGATCTCTGTTTAGTTGGCTTAAAGTAAGTGCTTTCTTAAATTCTAAATGTAGTCCAAATTAACAGAGTGACTTTCAAAGTTAACGTGACGTGAATTAACCTTTGGTAAATGAAAGCTTGTTTAAGTTTGTTGGTTTCATTGAAAATAGTCTTGTTGTCAGACTTGTCAGTATTTGCATAGGATGCAGGCATTCAGACTCGGTTTACTAGTCATATAAGTTCACGTTGTCTGTTAAATTTGTCAGCAAAATAATAGCTTTAAATGATGACCAGTTTTGTCTAATGCCTCATGAGGTTTCCGTAGTAATCTGAACATAATTGTTGGAAACAAATGGTTTAAATACATAAAACTCATAAAAGTGAGTACAATAACTTTTATGGTCTGTATACTTGGGGAAAAAAACAGCTTCGAAATCCTTTTTGGTAACAATCTTGAGTTTTGCCAAGTTAAGTTAAATGATAAAAAGATGAATATGCGGGTCACTTTTGGATAGAACGGAACTCTCACACATTATTGTTAAACATATCTAAGTTATCTACTTTTGGCTTCTTATTGAAGAGGCAAAAAGCGTTTGGGTTTATCAAAAAGCGTGCCTTGTGTTTTATTGCGAAGTGGCATGTTTCTTAAGTTGTGAAGTGTTTAGAATGCTGATATAAAAGACATTTCATAATCCTTTACCTTTTTAGTGTTTACTAGGTCCGTTAAGCGTTAAAGGCTCTAACTAACCTATGGAATTAAAGCTACTGGAAATTACTAAGCAAAAGAGCTCTGTATTCAAGGAAGTTAAAATGCATGTTTTCAGTAAAAAAGGTATAAAGAATGGAAATATTTTTGTTTGATGGGTTAAGAAAGATAAATTGCTCCTGATGTACTAGAAAGGAAAAAAGAAAGACTTTGGGACAAGTACTGAAAATGAAAAAGAAAGATGTAGAAGGTTTGTGAAGGAGGAATTCTGAAATGAGTTTTATGCCTGCTCAAGTAGACTAAAGTAAGTTCAATTAAGTGAATGAGTTTGAATGTGAACCATAAGTAGGTGCAGAAATTCAAATTTGATTTTCTCTAAAAGGATACATTTTCTTGAACTTTTGATCTGCTCTTGGTAAAGAGGATGTAAGAGCTGTTCCTTTGAGTACGTCTACCTAAGAGACAAATCTGTTTTGTGAAAATAATGGCTGAGTCTTAATATTTTTGACTCTTTCTGTTATCACTTTGAATGGATACCTGAGCATTGTTTCACAGTGAGTGTTGTTTGCTATTTGAACAACATTTTTAAAACTTTTGATATGTTGTGACAAGCTTCTCCCTCAAAAATGTTCAAATCCTGAATGAGGGCGTTCTTTAGACCTGGTAGACAGAAGAATGATTACTCTGAGGATTTTCAGAGGGTCCCTGAGACTTCTCAAAAAATTTGCTCTCTCTTCCTACAAGGAGGAAAATGCTAAAGTAATTTGGCTTATTTGGTCTATTAAATTAAATGGGAAACATTGTGAAATAAGTGACAATAGACTTCCTTAGCTGGTATTTGATGGGTAAATGTTATTAATATAGACGTCTCAAAATTAGATAGCATTCCTAAAATTCTGGTCTGCCCTGGTTATCAGTGATAAGTTCACTTATTATCTGGCAGTATTATATGTCACAGAAGTAGTCAAGTTTCTTTGCCAATTGCCCTTTTGAGTTCTTTGTCCATTTGCAGATAGTTGTTGTTTTACTCTGATGCTTTTTCCTTTTGCAAATATGTTTCAGCTTCCGAGAAATTCCTGGAAAGGATTCTGACACAAAGAGTCTAAACGACAGGTTTCTGATAAACCTTCAGATTGTAAAACTGAACAGAGTAAGAAATGACAGAATTCTAACAGAAACTATGCTCATCGATCTGCTAACAGAAGATTCAGCTCAAGAATTGATTATACAGGACTGTGTGCACTGATTAGGACGATTACAAATTTTTAGGACTTCCGTTTGAAATATTGTTGAGTTTTGAAGTGTTGTTTTGTTTTCTCATAATGAAGGAAATCTTTTTCTCTTTTCTCTTATGCTAACTAAAACTTACAGCCATTTGGTGAAATTATACCTTTATGAGCAAAACTGAAACATTTATCTTTTTCTCCCTACCTTATCCCTAAGGAATTTGGAAACCCTTTGTGACTGAGTATGGTCATTTAGTGGCAATATTTGCATAAGTTCCATAAGAATCTGTTCTCCTTATAACAGGACACATTGGTTATATTACCAAGGCTTTGACTGGAATGTCATATTTGAAACACACAGCCTCAGATATGACAAGACAGCGTTTCAGGAACAAAGATTGGACTTTCTGGAATACAGCCACTCGGAAACACAGGCCTGGTACCTTGTTTACTGAGATTTTGGCAATCTTACCCGGTAAGTAAGGAAGCTTGCTTATCTGGCAGGTGCAAGGAACCTCTGAATATTTGGGGAGACCTCAAAGAGAACACCACTCAAATCTGTAGGTACTTCAAGCCAAATCTGATGGCAAGTCCTTGGCTTGGCTTTTCTAGCCTCTAGAGGCCTTCACAGTTCAATCTGAGATTCCGCAGGAAAAGATCCAGCGAAACACATTTTAAAAAGCCTGTATGAACAATTACTATTCTTGCTGCTCTTATGTAAATAATTGGAGCAAGTTGTATTGAAACTACACTTGATTTGCAAACCCGTTAATCCTGATTTGGCTATCTTTTGTAAAAATGAGAGTGATTTAAGAGAGAAAAAATTATGTTTCTGTAGAATCTATAGTAGGCATTCATGGATATTAGATTCTAGCTCTTTTCTTCCGCAATATTCATGTATTATTAATAGTAATGTCTCCTTGTGGCCATCTACGTCTGACACCTGGGAGTTCCCTGGCCACAATCATTTTCCTTCACTACTACTGTCCAAATACTAACTAGATTTGCCTTGTCACAGTTGGATCGTACAGAACAAGTTCTAAAGGTAATGTTCCCAACTTATTAATACACACAGGATGGACAATACAAAATTTGGGATGAATATATTTGGTTCACTCCTACTAGTGGGCAACTCAGTAAAAGGCCACTTTCTTTTGGGGAAGAAAAATCACCCCTGTGATACAAGGCCTTATAGCACTCGACCTATGGGAAAAAATCCCTGTTAGATGTATTCTCATATCATAGCCTTAAAAAAAATACTGATTGGTTTCAGACTGACTGGGATACATGGCTCAACACGCGTTGGTTAGCCCCTAATGGTGCTCAGTGGATATGTGGCTCCAATTTATGACCTTGGCTACCACCTGCATGGATTGGACGATGCACTCTAGGCTTTGTCTGGATGCAAGGTGGAACTACATTTACTATATCTCCTCCTGCTAACCTACCCAACTTGACCAGCCCTGTCTTCCACTGGTATGACCATATTTCCGCAATTTTCTTTCACCAATTAGGAATCGACTTTTGTAGCATATTCAAGTCTTGCACATGGAAGTCCTAGACAAATTTACTATGAAGGTATTAAATGATACACAACATAGCATTTCGCTGCTCAATTTAGAAGTATCCCAAGTGTGTAAGGCAGTCCTCCAAATCCAAATGGCTCTGGATGTCTTGACAGCAGCACAAAGGGGCACCTGTGCCATTATAAAAACTGAATGTTGTGTCTATATTCCTGACTACCATCAGAATATTTCTGGCTTGGTATCCCAGCCACCAAATTAAATCCATGTCTGACCAACCCTAAATCTAAATGATTGGTTGAACTCCTAGTCAGGACAAGGTTTCTGCACTACTTCAAAACCTTACTCATTGGGTTAAACATACTGCTTGTATTTCTTATGATATTTTGTTGTCTGTTTCATTGTTTGTCTTATGCATGTCAAAAATGTTTCACCTCCTGGACCACCTCTCGTCAAAGGATTCTCTCGTCTCCAGAGGCTCTGTACAACTTGTCACCCTTGAAGTCCACCGGTGAAGACTTCTGGTCCACTGAACTTCCTACCTGTACCTATGGCCCCATTTTGGGGCAGCTCTACGACCTTGTACAGCCAGAAGTAGTAACAGAAGACTGACCATCATTCATATCCCCAAAGATTTCCGGTCATAATGGATTCAGGGGTGGTTTATGATGTGGATTAATGCTGCCCAAGCTAGAGAAGCCCAAGGTGACCTGGCCTACATGCCAAACTACATGACCTGGTGGATATTTTTATAGTATGAATTGGGGCTGCCGCAGGGAGAATAATCTCACATTGATCTGTGAAGGCCTCTAGATGCCAGAAAAGCCAAGCCAAGTACTTGCCATCAGATTTTGCCTGCAATACCTACAGATGTGAGTTGAGTTCTCTTTGAGGTCCACCAAAATATTTGGAGGTTCCTTGCACCTGTCAGATAGGCAAGCTTCCTTAGTGACTGGGAAAGATTGCCAGAATCTCTGTAAACAAGGTACCAGGCCCATGTTTCCTAGGGACTGTATTCCAGAAAGTCCAATCTTTGTTCCTGAAATGCTGTCTTGTCATATCTGAGCCTGTATGTTTCAAATATGACATTCCAGTCAAAGCCTTTGTAGTATAACCAATGTGTCCTGTTATAAGGAGAGCAGATTCTTATGGAACTTATGCAAATATTGCCACTAAATAACCATACTCAGTGACAAAGGGTTTCCAAATTCCTTAGGGATAAGGTAGGGAGAAAAAGATAAATGCTTCAGTTTTGCTCATGAAGGTATAATTTCACCATATGGCTGTAAGTCATTGTTAGCATAAGGGAAAAGAGAAAAAGATTTCCTTCATTATGAGAAAACAAAACATCAAAACTCAACAATATTTCAAACAGAAGTTCTAAAAAATTACAACCATCCTCATCAGTTCACACAGTCCTGTATAATCAATTCTTGAGCTGAGTTTTCTGTTAGCAGATCGATGAGCTTAGTTTCTGTTAGAATTCTGTAATTTCTTACTCCGTTTAGTTTTACAATCTGAAAGTTTATCAGAAACCTGTCGTTTAGAACCTTTGTGTCAGAAACCTTTCCTGGAATTTCTCGGAAGATGAAGCATATTTGCAAAAGAAAAAAGCATCAGAGTAAAACAACAACTACCTGGAAATGGACAAAGGACTCAAAAGGGCAATTGACAAAGAAACTTGGCTACTTCAGTGACATATAACACTTGCTGATAGTAATTGTAATTATGACTGTTAACCAGGAAAGATCAGACTCTTAGGAATGCTATATAATTTTAAGACACCTATATTAATAACATTTACCCATCTTATACCACCTAAGGAAGTCTATCATCACTTATTTCACAATGTTTCCCATGTAATTTAATAGACCAAGTAAGCCTAATTAGTTTAATATCTTCCTTCTTATAGGAAGAGAGAGCAAATGTCTTTGAGAAGACTCAGCGGGCCTCTGAAAATCCTCAGAGTAATTTTTCTTCTGCCTACCAGGTCAAAAGAAAGCCTTCATTCAGCATTTGAATATTTTTGAGGGAGAATCTCGTCAAAACATATCAAAAGCTTTTCAAATCCTTGTTCAAATAGAAAGCAACACTCACTGTGAATCAATGCTCAGGTATCTATTCAAAGTGATAACAGAAACAGTCAAAAATCTTAAGAGTGACCTCAGTCATTATTTTCACAAAACAGATTTGTCTCTTAGGTAGACTTACACAAAGGAATAGCTTTTATGACCTCTTTACCAAGAGCAGATCAAAAGTTCAAGAAAATGTATCCTTTTAGAGAAAACCAAACTTGAATTTCTGCACCTACTTATTTTGAACTTTCAAACTCATGCACTTAATTGAACTTACTTTAGTCTACTTGACCAGGCATAAAACTCCTTTCAGAATTTCTCCTTCACAAACCTTCTACAACTTTCTTTTTTGTTTTCAGAATTTGACCCAAAGTCTTTGCTTTTTCCTTTCTAGTACATCACGACAAATTTATCTTTCTTAACCCATCAAACAAAAATATTTCCATTCTTTATACCTTTTTTACTGAAAACATCCATTTTAACCTCCTTGAATACAAAGCTCTTTTCCTTAGTAATTTGCAGTAGGTTTAATTCCCTAAGGTAATTAGAACTTTAACCCTTAACAGACCAAGTAAACACTAAAAAGGTAAACAATTATGGATTGTCTTTTATATCAGCATTCTAAACACTTCATAAGTTTAGAAACACGCCGCTTTACAACAAAGCACAAGGCATGCTTTTTAATACACCCACATGCTTTTAGCCTCTTCCATAAGAAGCCAAAAGTAGATAACTTAGATGTGTTTATTAATAATGATTCAGTGTTTCATCCTATCCAAAAATGATCCAGATATTCACATATTTATTATTTAACATTACTTGGCAAAATTCAAGATTGTTACCAAAAGAATTTGAAGCTGTTTTTTTCCCCCAAGTATAGAGACCATAAATCTTATTGTATTCACTTTTATGAGTTTTATGTATTTAAACCATTTGTTTCCAACAATTATGTTCAGATTACCTATGGAAACCTCATGAGGCATTAGACAAAACTGGTCATCATTTAAATATATTATTTCGCTGACAAATTTAACAGACAACATGAACTTATATCACTAGTAAACTGAGGCTGAATGCCTGCATCCTATGCAAATACTGACAACTCTGACAACAAGACTATTTTCAATCAAACCAACAAACTTAAAGAAGCTTTCATTTACCAAAGGTTAATTCACGTGATGTTAACTTTGAAAGGCACTGAGTTAATTTCTACTACATTTAGAATTTATGAAAGCACTTTCTTTAAGCCAACTAAACAGATATCTTAATTTTGGCCATACCATCCAGGGGTAAAAATATCACATGTATAATGTACACATAGACACACATACACAGAGACTGTACAACTATTGTTTTAAAAGCTACTCCCGTGAATCAGGTACAATAATATAAAGCTCACCCGTTATGAATCCAAACTTTGTTTTGAGCCTTTTTACTAATGCTTATGGAGAAGACTCTCTAGATGCTATACTTTTTGCAATGACACACTTATGGCCATTTATCCTTTCCCCTCCTTTCTTTTTTTTTTTTTTTTGAGTCTTAAGACTGAGTGATTGGCTAGATAGTAGTTCCTGGAGAGGGGGGATGATAATTCTTTTCATGATAAAGGAACTAGGTCGAAACTGAGCTGCCTCTAGAACTGTCTTTCCAGTCTTGCAAGGATTTTCTAAGGACGGTTGCTCTTGATTTCTCAGAAACTGGACTATAACTTGAAGGACGTTCTAGGTTGATCTACCTGTCCAACTGCACCAGAAAGGCACAGAGAAACCTTACAAACTTTCTCCCAGCTGCAGTTTCTAGGGCATAACCCATACAATTGAAAGAGTTTCTAATTAGTTAGAATGACCCTGAGTGGTGAGTCTCTGGGGATGCTTATGGCATTCCCCATCCAGTAAAGCCAGTGTGCGACTGACAGTGGAGTGGAGAAGGGTGGAGTGCCTACAAAGGCCTGGAACTGACTGGGGGCTGGGGCTCCCAGTACCCGGGTTGAGAGTTAAGTCCCTTGAAAAATGTTTTCAAGTTTTTCGATTTTACAGAAGGTCCATGTTCTGATCAGGTCCAGCCTGATCTTAACCTCGACTTGGTGACAACAGAGGACATGATGAGCAAAACAAAGAAAGGAAAAGAAGACACCAGACCTCACCCTCATGGCCACTCTCAGAGGGTTCTCAAGATGAGAGTCACACAACAGTTCCATGCTGTGGCACACTACCATAGCATGACTGTTCACAGAAAACATCACAGATTTCCTACCCTCATAGCCAACTCAGTAGATGACTAAAATACTCAATGAGTCAACCGCCAAGAGAGGGCACCCTACTTGGGGGTCGCCAGGGTGATCAGGCCCAGAAAGCCAAAGTTGGGGCTCCCAGTGTTGGAGGACTTGACTCTTGAAAGATTTCTTTGTTTCCCAGTTGCAAAGCTCAAAAGGAGACGAAAATGGCCATTGTAACTCTAACAAAGATGAAAGAGACACGTCCATTACCTTGAAAATGCCCCCTGAACCTACGGCAGTATCCCACCTGTTGTTCTTACTGTGGGGTTCCTATATCAAGGGGTGACGGGGGTGTCTGCCAGCATTGCATCCCTTGTATACCTTCCCTCGGATGCCTGGCAGTAACAGGTGCCTGGTGAACATCTTTCCTATTCTGCCTGGCAGTAATAGGTGCCTGGTGAATGGTCTTCGAGACAAAAGGAGAAGTTTAAGAGAGAACATAATGGAGAAAAAGTGTGAGGAATTTTCCGTCGCTCTGAGGGACATTCTACCCAATTGCGTGTTGGAGTCATTCTCTGAAGAAGGGTTTCCCATACTCAAGCAAAGGTTAGACTTTGGTAGTTTCCTTGAACTCGATTCCCGATTGGGACATTTGCACAGTTCAGAGCATGATCAGGTGCCATGGGAGGTATCCCAATCCAGCCTTAGGAAAAGAAACCTTCCACTGGAGTCTTGCAGATTGCCGACCATCCTAATGACTTAAGTGGCCTACGTGTGCCCAGGTAATATTTATATATTAGAGATAGACTCAGGAAGGAATGGATTAATTCATACTACATCACCCTGAGGCTTAGGCTACTGATTCTCTTCAAGCTGAATGCCGTGATTTGCCCCATAGAGTAGCCATGGGCAACAAACATCAATTCATAGAGCTAACCAAGCAAGTTTCTGATGGAGAAGTGAGTTTAGATCCATCCTCGAAAAAGAGAGAGGCACCAGGAAGAAAGGGGCACTTACCAGAAGTTCAGCTCAAAAACTGACGAAGCAAGTTCCCCATACAGGACACAAGATATGCAGGCTCAGCGAGCTGAAGAGTTGAAAGATTTCTTGGACTCTCAACGTCTGGTAGTGCTGCTCTTTTATTTAGAGAATGTTACAGGATAACATGGGGACAGGACCCATGGGCAGTAAAGAGTTGCTGCATGGGGACAGGATCTATGGGCAGTGTAGAGCTGCATGCATGGGGACAGGACAAATAGGCAGTGAAGAGCTGCTGCTGCTGCTGCTGGGGAAAGGACCCATGGGCAGGCAGATGTCCTGCTGCTGCCCTGAGTTGAGGGTAAGGGCTAATTTTATGAGTCATGGGTACGTGACTTATTTTTACTGGAAAAAGAAAATATGAAGTAAACGTCATTAAATGATTTCAGTTCAGTTGGGGTCTGGTTATTGTGTGGTCATATAATATTAGATACTAATCTGGCCATATAGATAGACATGTAGGTGAGCATGACCTGGGCTTCTCTCACTGGGGCACCTCTAATTCATACCAAAAAAAATTCACCGGGTCATATGCTTTGACATGTAGGCCAGATAACCTTGGGCTTTTCGAGCTGGGGCAGCCTTAATCCACATCAGTTGTCGTGGTCTTTCTCAGCTGTCTCCCATAGATATGCTTATCAGTCCGTTCTCCTTCATTCCAAGTTATTAATTTTGTATTTCTTTAGTCACCATATGTTCTCTAAGCCGATGTGTGAGTGCTTTCATGATTTTTGCGTATTGTCTTTGAATTTCAATCGTTCACTTAAAGGAATCTTTGCTATCCTAGCCTAGGTCCAACTAAGCACTGAGAACACGAGGTCATCTTGGTTGGTTTGACATTCTGAGATCAGAATCTCCAAATTCTAGGTTGTCCTGGCAACCACCATATAGACATAATGTTTCCGAGACAAATGAGACAAATCTGATGAATTCATCTCTACAAGTAAGATATTTTTATGTCTCTTTTCTGAATTTGGGGATGCGCGAAGTGGATCCTGGATCCTTGATCATTCTAATAGATTACATCTGGATACTGGTTTACTTTATTTCTGTAGGATTTGTTAGTTGTTTGATTTACATCGTCATCTCTGTCATGTTTATTTTTCGTTAAATATAAGTGTAATGTTCTAATTTTCAGCCAACTTCCTCAAATATGGTTCAAAGCACATAAGCAATACTCTTCTATGGCGAGACATAGGGGGAGGGAATTTCATTGGTGCCAAACTGAGCATTCTAGCTTTGGATACCAGCCTTCCCTTTGGATTGGTGGTTCCCACAGGGAAAGAGAAAATCCTAAAAGGCGTGCATATTTGCGGCATAAAGCTTTTGATGCTGAAAGAGATTAGAGAGATGAACTTCTAAGGATTGTGAAGCTCCTCAAAATGCTTAATGATGCTACAGAATGGTCGACCATTGCAAATAGATTAAGATGAATACTACAAAGAGAATGTGTTCTGTGCTAAACTCATGAACCAAGGGAAAATGTTACCCTCTATGAGGTCACTACTAATTACCTTCAGGAATGATCGAAAAAGGCCAGCTTCTTCCCAAGTTCAGCGAAAGATTGCTCCAAAAGTCCCATTCAGGGCCGGCGCTGTGGTGTAGCAAGTAAGTGCCCACATACCTCTTGGGCAGCCGGGGCATCACTGCCTAGCATCATGGGTGGGGATCAGATTAATAGCAATGGGAAATCCAGATTTCATGGTCTGGTCGGCACAGAGATCATAAAGAAGTAGAAATTGTGAGGAGAACTTATCAATACGCACCAGAAAAGGAATCATGAGAATATTACAATCTATGAACGTATCAGGTACACGTCCCCAAATGATGAAGGAAGGAAGACATGTGACCTGACAAGGTGGAATTGTCAGACTGCCAGGTGATCACACGAGCCAGAGGATTGCCTGGGCAAATTGAACTTGGGAGTGACTCCAGGACTTTCTCTGTGGAAAATCCACCCATTTGGCCATATCCACAAAAGGTAAGAGGTAAAACCCAGGATAATCTTAAAGGAAAGAAACCGGTCTCTGGAGGGAAGGTAGTAGACCTTTCAATGTTTGAGGAGAATCTTAGAAACTGATAATAAATGCAGAACAAGGAGAACTATCCTACCTGGAAAGATGGAGTCTTCAGACTGGTATGAGATGGCTCTCAAACACTGTGTGCATGGACGTTGTCAGGATAACTTAGAAAAATCCGAGGGTGTTTATGACATCACGCTGAACATGTCACCAAAGATGGCCGCATGTTTCCAGGGCGAGTATTTGCTTAGGCTGTGATAGTGAAGTGAGAGATACCCAGAAACAGCTTTTCCCAACAGAAACCAGGCACAGAAACTTGAAGAAATCAAAGAGATGCTGATTCAAGGGATAAGAAAGGAATCATTGGGAAGAAGCGATAATAGAGGGACAAGCACTGAGAGGAGAACATTGTCATCTACTCAAGTAGATGGGGAGGCCATGCTGATTCAACCTTGAAACTTGATTTGAAACAAGAGGCCGGACTTGGCACTTATCAGTCCTACGTTGGCCTTCTGCCTTACTCATAATCCAAAGTCAAGAAGGATCTCTTGAGGACATTGAAGAGAAGAATCGAAGCCTCCGTCCTACGCCCCTAGCATCCTTTGAAGAGAAGTCTCCCTTTCCACAGCTCTGGAGTCATGGGGGCCCACTGGGTACATGCTAATGTGTCCCAAGACATCTCTTTGAAGCCTTGAAGAAATTTCCCTCCTGTCATTCTTTGAGTACGTCTGCTGGTTTGGAAGGGCACTGGAAGTGTGCTGAAAAGCACCCTTTTCCAGAGGGCTTCGTTCCTGTGTCGACTGGCCCCCAGCCTAGCGTGCTCAGTTGGACTCCAATGAAATTCTCTCCCATTATCTCTTGCCATAGAAAGAGTACTGACTCTGTGTTTTGACACCATATGGAAGGGGGTTGGCTGAAAATTAGAACACTACCATTATATTTAAAGATGTAAGTCAAACCAATAGAAAACCTTGTGGAAATAAAGTAAGCCAGTATCTAGAGCTAATCTGGTGGAGCTCCCAAGGATCAGGGGTGAAGTTCGAAATTTCCTAAATCCAGAAAAGAGACAGAAAAATCTGTTACCTGGAGAGAGGAGTTCATCAGATTTTGCTAACTTGTCTCAGAAACATAATGTCCATGAAGGTGGTTGCCAGGACCCCCACGAATCTGGAGTTTCTGATCTCAGAATGTCAAACCAGCCAAGATGACCACGAGTTCTCAGAGCGCAGTGTCAACTCGACCAGGATAGCAAAGATTCCCACAAGTGACCTATAGAAATTCCAAGACAACACCCAACAATCACGAAAGGACTCATACCTCGGCCTACAGAACATAAGGTGATTAAAGAAATGCAAAATTCATAACTTGGAATGAAGGAGAACGCACTGATAAGCATACCAAAGGGAGATACCTCAGAAAGACCATGACGATTGGACTTTGGAAAAGAAAATAAGGTCCTGTCGAATGGAAGGCCAACAGAAATCACAAGTGAATAATCCACAGTGATAGACGTCAGTCTTTAGACAGATTCTGCTTGAACGCTTGAAAGTCTGAGAAAGTCACAACCCCAAAAATTACAGCGAAGGTCAAACCTGGTCTAACTGGGAAGGGTGAGTTATGAGACTGCTCCCCGCAGGCTCTGAAGCCTGTGTCCACGAAGCTAGACTGGACAGAGGAGACACGATTCTGACAAATCCTCCGACATCACAGTGTGCCAGATAAACAGGCTGGCCTCATCTACACAGGGCCAGATTTGGGCTCAAGTAGCATATTCAAGTCCCATTCCACTCAACTGCAGGTTGCCAATGGAACATGAAAGGGGCTGGCCAGTGGGGCAGCATGGAGTCTGCTTCTTTTGGGTCAATAGCCCAGGGTCAGCCACGTGGAATCCTGGGGGTCAGCCTCCTCAATGATCGTCCAGCAGTTCTGGGCCAGGCGTGCGACCTAGTGTAGAGGCAGATGGGAAGCAACTTTAGAGAGCACCACTCTTCCTCAGCCAATACAGCGGCATGACCAGCAGATTTGAGCGCAGCCATAAACTTCTGCCAAACAAAACCAATTAAAAGTTGTAAAGAATAGAAAAGCTGAACCTCAAAATTAAAAAAACCCATGCCAGTGAGAAGAAAATTATATCTACGAATAACCTTTGCCAAACAGGAGAAAGCGATGGAAACCAAAAACTAGCAAATTTTTGGGGAAAGAAATTCCACAAGTCACAAGGAAACGCAAGGCTATTCTGTGCCCTTCGCATGGAACAACGGACACACTTGAAACGTCCATACCTCATAAAGCTGAGAAATATAAATGGAAAGCAATAGGATATATTGGAGTATATGAGGAAGCCATTTGGTATAAACCTAATTCGGCCTGATTTTGTTTTTTCCAAAAGGGCCTGACTATGGCTATTTAGCATGCATTGCATATCTGCTTAGACATTTCCTATGGCCCTTGAGATAAAGGTGCAACTTCTCCCAACATTAACATTTCCTTAGGGATAAGCATTTTGCCCTAGGCTATGAACAGATTGCTGCACTCACCTTTGACCACACAGCTCACCTGTGACCAGTCAGCTGGAGACAACAGACCGCCACCCTGCTGTGGTCACTGAGACAGAAGACCTACCTGCTATTTCCATCAATCGCTGTGCCAACAGAGCAGTCTCGCGACTATTGTAAATGGGAGATTTCAATTCTATGTGAAACATCCTCTATGAGGGGAATACAACCAGTCTGTGCACCCCACTTCTTTGATGCCCTTTCTTCCTTTGGGAAGAAAGGCTCTGGGTTATAATCCTCAGATTTAAGCTCAGAATAAGCTCACCCAAAGTTTCATTTATAGATTGGTTATGGATTATTTTTGACGACAAAGCAATGTCTGGATTACATGCAGTCCCAGTCAAAGTTGCAGCAATCTCTCCCACACAAATAGGAGAGAGAATCCTAAAGTTTCTATCCAGCAACAAAGGACCCTGAATAGACACAGGAATCCTGAGGAAAACGATCAAAGCAGCAATTATCACCCTTTCTGATTGCCACGTATAGAACAAAGAGCTAGGTCCTGAACAGCACAGCCTGGACCCCAAAATAGGCACACAGACCCATGCAACAGAATCGAGACCCCAGAAGTCAACTCTCACATCTATGGACAGCCCATTTACGACCAGGGAGCCAAGAGGAGACAGCAGAGAAAGGAGAGTCTCGACAAGAAACGGTGCTGGGTAGACTGCACAGCCGCATGTAACACAATGAGAGTAGACCATGATGTTACACCAGGTACACACACCACCTCGAAATGGATTCAGGCCTTGAATGGAAGACTTGAAACCGTGACACTTTGAGGAGATAACGCAGGCAGCTTGCTCTTTGCCATCTGGCTTGGCTGCCTGTTTGGAAGAAGCATGTGTGACTGAGCAATAGCAACAAAGGAAACAAGAAACAAGCAGGACTCCATCCAACGCAGAACCTTCTGCCCAGCCAATGACACCATCAGCTCAATACAAAGACAGCACAACAACTGCGACAGGATGTTTGCAAACTACACATCGGAGATGGGGTGAATAGCCAAAAGATCCAATGAACTCATATGTCTCCAGAGGAAAAAAAACAACGAGCCCAATACAACCTGTTAAAAAGATGGAAACAGACATTTCTCCCAGGAAGATAGAAAGATGGCCATCAGGCTATATGAAAACATGCTCATCATCATTAAGTCTCTGGTCAATGTGAATCTGAACGGCAATGAGACAGCAGCTCACAGTGGTCAGAGGGCTATAAGGATGAAGACAGGAAACCACAGGTTTCGGAGGAGGTGGAGAGAAGAGAAGCCTCCTGCACTGTTGGTGGGTGTGTAAACCTGTGCAGCTACTAGGCAAAGCTCTGTGGAATACCCACAGATATGTCAGAATCCATCTACCATAAGTTGCAGGTAGTCCCTGGCAGCATATTTATCCAAAGAACTTGGAAACACTAACGCATAGAGATCCGTGCACCACTGTGCTCACCACAGCCTTACTCCCGATATCCAAGACTTTGAGGCCGCCCTGGTCCCCATGATGTGACGAAAGAAGAAGGAAGATGGGCTATAGCCACACAATGGCATAACACTCAGTTGTAGGAACGGAGGCAGTGCAGCCATTTGTGAACACCAGAAAGGCTCCTGAGGGTATTAGGGGAACTGAAAAAATCCCTGGGGAAAGGTCAAATACCACAGGATCTCATGCACAAGGAGAAGAGGAAAAATGGACCAACAAACAGGTAGCACATGACATAGGATTGGTAGTTCCCAGAGGGAAATGGGGGCGGCCACCGGAGGGAGAAAGAGCTGATTAGGCACAAGTGTGTGATGAGGGCCTGTAATTAGGCTTACGGTGGTGAAGATGATGTAACTTACACAGAAGTCTAAATCTATGAGGATGTAGATCTGAAAGCTATAGGATCTTACAATGTAGGGTTTTGACAATCAATTCACATAAAATCAAAACTCCAATGAGGGGTGCAGATTTACGGCCTAAAGCTTTGGAGGCTAAAAGAGATTAGAGAAGATGAACTTCCAAGGATTGGAAATCACCTCCAAATGCTTAATGATACTACTGAAAGGTAGACCTTTGCAAAGAGATGAAGAGGAATACTAGCAAGAGAACATTGTCCGAGCCAAACTCATGACCCAATGGAAAATGTTACCGTGCATGATGTTACTACTGATTCCCTTCACAAATGATCGAAGCAGGCCAACATATTCCGAAGTTCAGGCCAAAGTTTGGTCCAAAAGTCCAATTCAGGGCCAGCCCTGTGGTGTAGCGGGTAAGGGCATATGTTCCGCTTGAGCTGACCGCGTTTCAAAGTTTAGCATCACGGGTGTAGACCATATTACAAGCATTAGGAAATCCAGATTACACGGTCTGATGGGCACAGAGAACATAAAGAAGTAGAAATGGTGAGGAGACCTTATCAATACACACCAGAAAGAGAACCTTGAGAATATTACAATCTGTGAACGCATGAGGTACACTTCCCCAAATGATGAAGGAAGGAAAGCATGTGACTTGCCAAGGTGGAATTGTCAGACTGCCGGGAGATCACATGATCATTGTGCATCAGGCAATTGAATGGGCAACTTCAGCTTGGGATGGCCTCCATGACTGTCTCCGGGGAAAGTCCACCAGTTTAACCATATCCACAAAAGATAAGAGATAAAACCAAGAATAATCTTAAAGGAAAGATACCTGTGTGTAGAGAGAATGTAGTAGACTTTTCAAAGTTAGAAGAGAAAGTTAGAAAACAACAGGGACATGGTCACCGTGATGTCATAAAAAAACCTCAAAATTCTAACTTGTCCTGACAACCTCCATGCACACAGACTTTCAGAGCCACCTCAGACCAGTCTGACTCCTCACCCTTTCCAGGTTGGATAGTTTTACTTTCTCTGGATTTCTTGTCGGTTTCTAACTTTCTTCTCAAACTTTGAAGGCCTGCTCCATTCTCTCCAGACACTGGTTTCTTTCCTGTAAGATTATCCTGGGTTGTATCTCTTATATCTTGGGTAGATGGCCAAGTGGGTGGCCCTTCACCAGAGAAAGTCCTGGACTCCCTTCCAAGTTGAAGTTGCCCAGGCAATCCTCTGATGCGCAATGATCGTGTAATCTCCTAGCACTCTGCAAATTCCACCTTGGAAGGTCACATGTTTTCCTTCCTTTCTCCTTTGGGGAAGTGTACAAGATGCGTTCATAGATTGTAATACTCTCATGGTTCTTTTTCTGGTGCGTATTCATAACGTATCCTCACAATTGCAACTTATTTATGATCCCTGTCCGCATAGTGCCATGAAATCTATATTTCCTAACACTGCTAATGTGATGTGCACCCATGATGTCAAACAGTGAGGCCAAGGCCGCCCAAGCGGAATGTGGGCACTTACCCGCTCCACCACAGAGACGGCCCTGAATTGTGCTTTTGGACCAACATTTAGCCTGAATTGGGAAGACGTGGGCCTGTTTGGATTATTTGTGAAGGTGATTAGTAGTAAAATCATGGAGGGTAACATTTTCCGTTGGTTCGTGGGTTTAGGACGGATCATGTTCTCTTGGTAGTATTCCTCTTCATCTGTTTGGAATGATCTACCTTTCTGTAGCATCAGTAAGCATTTTGAGAGGATGTTCCATCCTTGGAAGTTCACCTTCTCTAATCTCTTTCAGCCCCCAAAGCTTTATGCCGTCATTCTGAACCCCTTTTTGGATTTTTGATTTTAGGTGAATTTATTGCCATAACGCTGCAATAGAACATCCTATATCTTTCAGATTTGTATCCTCATCGGTTTAGACTTTTGTGTAGGTTACATCATCTTCACCAGAGTAAGATGAATCACCGGCCTTACCACACACTTGTGCCTAATCATCTGTTTCACAGTACCCCACCTCCCTGCTTTGCCTCTGGTAACCCTTAATCCAATGTCCCGTGCCAATAGTTGGTTACTGCTTGTCTTTTCTTCTCCTTGTAAGTGAGATCCTACAGTATTTGACTTTCTCCCTGGGGCTTTTTTCACTTCCCCTAAAACCTTCACAGCCATTCTGGTGGTCACTAATGGCTGGATTACATCATTTGTTCTGGCTAAGAGGTATGCCATTGTGTGGGTATAGCCCATCATCCTTCTCCATTAGTCCCTTGCTGGGCACCAGGGCGGATTCCAAGTCTTGGATAGCGGGAGTAAGGCTGTGGTGAACTCAGTGGTGCACATGTCTTTATGCAGTAGTGTTTCCGAGTTCTTTGGATAAACACGCCACACAGGAAGCTGGATCATATGGGACATGGATTCTTAAATTTCTGAGGCAGTTCCACAGCGCTTGGAGTACTGACTGCACAGGTTTACACTCCCACCAGCAGTACAGGAGGCTTCGCTTCTATCCACATCCTCTCTGACACTTGTTTCCTTTCTGCTTCATTCTAGCCATTCTGACCACAGTGAGCTGCTGTGTCCTTGCAGTTTGCATTTGCATTGGCCTGAGACTTAATGATGGTGAACATGTTTTCATGCACCTGTTGGCCCTCTTTCGATCTTCTTGGGAGAAATCTCTGTTTCCATCTTTTGCCCAGGTTTTCATTGGCTTGTTGTGTTTCTTGTGGAGACGTGTGAGTTGATTGTATCTTTGGGCTTTTCACCCCTGGTCCGATTTGTGGTTTGCAAACATCCTCTCCCAGTTGTTGTGCTGTCGTTGCATTGAGTCAATGGTTTCCTTGACTGGGCAGAAGCGTGTGCATTTGATGTGGTCCCGTTTGTTTCTTGTTTCCTTTGTTGCCCTTGCCCAGTCAGATATGCTTCTTCCAAATAGGCGGCTCAGAAAGATGGCAAAGAGCACTCTGCCTAGGTCTTCGTATACAAGGTTCATGGTTTCAAGTATGCCATTCAAGGCTTTAATCCATTTCGAGGTGGTGTGTGTGCCAAGTGTAACATCATGGTCTACTCTCGTTGTGTTCCATGTGGCTGTGCAGGCTTCCCAGCACCGTTTATTGTAGAGACTCTCCATTCTCCGCTGTCTCCACTTGGCTCCCTGGTCCAAAATGGGCTATCCATGTACGTTTTACTTGGGCTCTGGGCTCTCGATTCTGTTGCATGGGTCTGTGTGCCTGTTTTTGGGCCCAGACTGTGACGTTTCGGTACGTATCACTTCGTTCAATATGTTAAAATAAGAAAGTGTGACACGTCCTGCTTTGTTCTGCTTCCTGAGGATTCCTTTGCCTATTCAGGTTCTCTTGTTGCTGGCTAGAAACTTTCAGATTCTCTCTTCGAACTCTGTGGCCAATATTGCTGCAACTTTGATTGGGATTGCATGGAATCCAGAGATTCCTTTCTCTGGAATGGACGTTTCAAGTGTGTTAATTCTTCCATTCCTAGAACCTGGAATATCCTTCTTTCTCCTTGTGTCTTCTTGAATTTCTTTCCCCACACGTTTGCTAGTTTTCGATTGACATAGCTTTCACCTGTTTTGCTAAGGTTCTTCATAAAGATCTTATTCTTCTCACTGGCAAGGTGTTTTTTTTTTTTAGCTTCAGTTTTTCTATTCTTTGCAACATTCACTTGGTTTTGTTTTGGCAGAATTGCATTGCTGTCCTCACATCTGCTGACAATGCTCCTGTGTTTGCTGTGGAAGTCTGGCCCAGTCTAACGTCCCTTCCTATCTGCCTCTACACTACCTCGGACGCCTGCCCCAGAATGCCTGAAGCAGAGGTGAGCAGGCTCAGCCCCATAATTCCACCCGGCCCACTCTGGGCCACTGACACAAAAGGTGCAGACCTCACCGCTGCACCACTGGCCAGCCCCTTTCCTGTTCCATTGGCAACCTGCAGTTGAGTGCAATGGGACTTGAATATGCTACTTGAGCCCAACTCTGACACTGTGTAGATGAGGCCAGGTTGTTTTTCGGGTCCACTGTGATGTCAGAGGATTTGTCATAATCGTCTCTCTGCTGTCCAGGCAAGTTTCATGGACACACGGTTTCCTGGCCCGCTTGGAGCAGTCTCATAACTCACCCTTCCCACTTAGCCCAGCCTTGACCTTCGCTGCCGTCTTTTGGCTTGTGAATTTCTCTGCCTTTCAAACGTTCCAGCAGAGTCTGGCTAAAGACGGACATCATCTTTCATTGTGGATTATCCAGGTGTGATTTCTGTCTGCCTTCCATTTTCTGGGACCTTTTTTTCTTTTCCATAGTATAATCGTCATGGTATTTCTCAGCTATCCCCCTTAGACATGCTTATCAGACCATTCCCCTTCATTCCAAGTGATTCATTTTGCATTTCTTGAATCACCGTATGTTCTCTAGGCCGAGGAGTGAGTGCTTTCGTGACTCTTGGTTGTTGTCTTTGAATTTGCACCGGTCACTTGAAGGAGTCTTTGCTGTCTTAGCCTAGGTCAAACTAAGCACTGAGAACACGTGGTCATCTGGGTTGGTTTGACATCCTGAGGTCAGAAACTCCAAATTCGAGGTGGTCCTTGCATCCCCCTTCACGGACACAAGATTTCCAAGACAAATTAGACAAATCTGATGAATTCCTCTCTCCAGGAAACATATTTTTCTGTCTCTTTTCTGGATTTGGGAAGTTTCGAACTTGACCTCTGATCCTTGAACGTTCCCCTAGATTCCGTCTAGATACGGGCATTCTTTATTTCTATAAGCTGTGCCATTTGTTTGCATTACATCCTCTGCCCTGGCCTGATTATTTTTCTTGAAACAGAATTGTAATGTTCTAATTTTCAGCCCACTTCCTTACATATGGTGTGAAAACACATAATCAATGATCCTTCTATGGCAATAGGTGGGGAGAGAATTTCGTTGGAGGCAAACTGAGCACTCTAGCCTGGGAGGGCAGCCTTCACGAAGGAACGAAGCCCTGTGGAAAAGGGTGCTTTTCAGCACCCTTGTAGAGCACTTCCAAACAAAGAGACATAGCCCAAGTGTGACAGGGCTCCATTCCTTCGAGGCTTCCAAGACATCTTTTGGGACACATTAGCATGTACCCAGTGGGCCCCCGTGACGCCAGAGCTATGGAAAGTGAGACTGATCTGCAAAGAATGCCAGGGGCCTAGGAAAGGAGGCATCGAGTCTTCTCTTCAACGTCCTCAACACATCATTCTTGACTTTGGCTTATGCTTAAGGCAGAAGGACCATGTAGGTCTGATAAGGCCCAAGTCCGGCCTCTTGCTTCCAATCAAGTTGCAAGCTTGAATCAGCATGGCCTCCCCATAGACTTGAATAGATGACAACGTTCTCCTCTCAGTGCTTGTCCCTCTATTCTTGCTTCTTGCCAAGGATTCCTTTCTTACCCCTTGAATCAGGGTCTGTTTTATGTCTTCCAGTTTCTGTGTCCGCTTTCTGTTTTTCAAAACTGTTTCTGGGTATTCCTCCCTTTAATAGCCTAGCCTAGGCCAATCCTCAGTCTGTAATCGTGCAGCCATCTTGGCGGACATGATCCTCGTGACGTCATAAACAACCTCAAAATTCGAAGTTGTCCTGACAACCTGCGTGCACACAGAGTTTCAGAGCCATCTCAGGCCAGTCTGACTCCTCACCCTTTCTTGGTAGGATAGTTTTCCTTTTTCTCGATTTCTTGTCGGTTTCTGACTTTCTACTCGAACTTTGTAAGGCCTGCTACATTCTCTCTAGACACTGGTTTCTTTCCTGTAAGATTATCCTGGGTTTTACCTCTTACATTTTATGTAGATGGCCAAGTGGGTGGACGTTCCCCAGAGAAAGTCCTGGACTCCCTCCCAAGTTGAAGTTGCCCAGGCAATCCTCTGATGTGCAATGATCATGTCATCCCCTAGCACTCTGGGAATTCCTCCTTAGCAGGTCACATGTTTTCCCCCCTTCTTCCTTTGGGGAAGTGTACCAGATGCCTTCATAGATTGTAATGTTCTCATGGTTCTTTTTCTGGTGTGTATTGATAACATATCCTCACAATTGCTACTTATGTATGATCCCTGTCTGCACCGTACCATGAAATCTATATTTCCTAAAACTGCTCATGTGATCGGCAACCGTGATGTGAAGGAGTGAGGCCCAGGCCACACAAGCGGAACATGGGCACTTACACGCTCCACCACAGGGCCGGCCATGAATTGTCCTGTTGGACCAACCTTTTGCCTGAACGGGGGAAGACTTGGGCCTGTTTGGATTAGTCATGAAGGTGATTAGTTGTAACATCCTGGACGGTAACATTTTCCCTTGGTTCATGGGTTTAGGACTGATCATGTTCTTGTGGTAGTATTCCTCTTCATCTATTTGGAACCGTCTACCCTTCAGTAGCATCAGTAAGCATTTGGAGGTGTTTTTCCATGCTTGGAAGTTCACCTTCTCCTATCTCTTTCAGTCCCCAGGGCTTTATGCCGTCATTCTGGAAACCTTTTTGGATTTGTGATTTTAGGTGAATTTATTGCCGTAACACTGCATTAGAACATCCTATATCTTTCAGATTTACATCCTCATCGATTTAGACTTCTGTGTAGGTTAAATCATCTTCACCATCGTAAGCCAAATCGCAGGCCCTCACCACATACTTGTGCCTAATCATATCTTTCACCCTTCTCCACCGCACTGCTTTGCCTCTGGGAAGGCACAAATATCTCATGCCACATATTGGTTATTGCTTTCTTTTTCTTCTAATTGTAAGTGAGATGTTACGGTATTTGACATTGTCCCTGGAGCTTGTTTCACTTCCCCTAAAACCCTCACAGCAATTCTGGTGGTCAAAAATGGCTGGGTTGCATCCTTTGTTCCGGTTGAGTGGTATTCCATTGTATGGCTAGAGCCCATCTTCCTTCTGCATTCGTCCCTTGCTGAGCACCAGTGCGGCTTACAAGTCTTGGATAGTGGGACTAAGGCTGTGGTGAAATCAGCCATGCACATGTCTTTATGTGGTAGTGTTTCTGAGTTCTTTGGATAAACACACCTCAGAGGAATAGCTGGATCATATGGGATATGGATTCTTAAATTTCAGAGGCAGTTACACACCACTTGGCATACTGGCTGCACTGTTTTACACTCCCAGCAGCAGTGCAGGAGGCTTCCCTACTCTCCACCTCCTCTTTGACACTTGTTGTTTCCTGTCTGCTTCCTTATAGCCATTCTGACCACAGTGAGCTGCTATGTCCTTGCAGTTTGGATTTGCGTTGGCCTGAGACTTAATGATGGTGAACAAGTTTTCATGCACCTGTTGGCCATCTTTCAATCTTCTTGGGAGCAATCTCTGTTTCCATCTTTTGACCAGGTTTTCATAGGCTTGTTGTTTTTTTTCTTGTGGAGACGTGCGAGTTCATTGTATCTTTGGGCTTTTCACCCCTTGTCCGATTTGTGGTTTGCAAACTTCCTCTCCCAGGTGTTGTGCTGTCTTGCATTGAGTCGATGGTTTCCTTGAGTGGGCAGAAGCTTGTGCATTTGATGTGGTCCCGTTTGTTTCTTGTTTCCCTTGTTGCCCTTGCCCAGTCAGACATGCTTCTTCCAAATAGGTGGCTCAGACAGATGGAATAGAGCATTCTGCCTAGGTCTTCTGCTACAAGTTTCACAGTTTCAAGTCTGCCATTAAGGGCTTCAATCCATTTCACATGGTGTGTGTGCCAGGTGTAACATCATGGTCTTCTCTCATTGTGTTCCGTGTGGATGTGCAGGCTTCCCAGCACCGTTTATTGTACAGACTCTCCCTTCTCAACTGTCTTCTCTTGGCTCCCTGGTCGAAGATGGGCTGTCCATGTACGTTTGAGTTGGGCTCTGGGTTCTTGCTCCTGTTGTATGGGTATGTGTGCCTGTTTTGGGGCCCAGGTTATGCTGTTTTGGTACCTAGAGTTTCGCCGTCTATATTGAAATCAGAAAGTGTGCCACGTCCTGCTTTTTTCATTTCCTGAGGATTCCTTTGCCTATTCAGGGTCTGTTGTTGCTGCCTAGAAACGTTAAGATTCTCTCTTCTATCTCTGTGGCAAATATTGCTGCAACTTTGACTGGGATTGTATGGAATCCAGAGATTCCTTTCTGCGGTATGGACTTTTCAAGTGTGTTAATTCTTCCATTCCTAGATCCCGGAATATCCTTCTTTCTCCTTGTGTCTTCTTGAACATCTTTCACCAAACGCTTGCTAGTTGTCGATTGACATAGCTTCACCTGTTTTGCTAAGGTTCTTCATAGAGATCTTGTTCGCCTAACTGGCAAGCTGTTGTTTTTTCTTCCAGTTTCAGGTTTTCTATACTTTGCAAATTTTGACTGATTTTGCTTTGGCAGAAGTGCATCACTAAGTTCACATCTGCTGGCAATCTTCCTGTATTTGCTGTTTAAGTCTGGCACTGTCTAACTTGCCCTCCCATCTCCCTCTACACTACCTCTGACGTCTGCCCCAGAATAACTGAAGCAGTGGTGAGCTGGCTCACCCCCAGGATTCCACCCGGCCCAACCCCGGCCACTGACCCAAAAGGTGCGCACCTCACTGCTGCACCACCGGCCGGCCCCTTTCATGTTCCATTGGCAACCTGCAGTTGAGTGCAGTGGGACTTGAATATGGTACTTGAGCCCATCTTTGGCACTGTGTAGATGAGGCCAGGTGTTTTTTGTTTCCACTGTGATGTCAGTGGATTTGTCATAATTGTGTCTCTGCTATCCCAACAATATTCATGGACACAGGGTTCCAGAGCCCGCTTGGAGCAGTCTTATAACTCGCCTTTCCCAGTTAGCAAAGGTTTGACCTTCGCTGCTTTTTGGCTTGTGAATTACTGTGACTTTCAAATGTTCAAGCAGAGTCTGTCTAAAGACTACCATCTTTCATTGTGGATTATCCAGGTGTGATTTCTGTTCGCCTTCCATTTTCTGGGACCTTTTTTTCTTTTCTATAATATACTCGTCATGGTCTTTCTCAGCTATGTCCCTTAGACATGCTTATCAGTTTGTTCTCCTTCATTCCAAGTGATTAATTTTATACTTCTTTAATCACCGTATGTTCTCTAGGACGAGGTGTGAGTCCTTTCGTGACTCTTGGTTGTTGTCTTTGAATTTACACTGGTCATTGTAGGAATCTTTGCTATCCTAGCCTAGGTCAAACTAAGCACTGAGAACACGTGGTCATCTGGGTTGGTTTGACAACCTGAGATCAGAAACTCCAAATTCGAGGAGGTCCTGGCAACCCCCTTCACGGACACAGTGTCCTTCTGCCTTAAGCATAATGCAACGTCAAGAATTATCTGTTTTGAACATTGCTGAAAAGAATCGATGCCTCCTTTCCTAGGCCCCTAGCATTCTTTGAAGATCAGTCTCACTCTCCATAGCCCTGGCGTCACGGGTTCGCACTGGGTACATGCTTATGTGTCCCAAGAGATGTTTTGGAAGCCTTGAAGGAATTGAGCCCTGTCACCGTGGGTATGTCTCCTTGCCTGGAAGCGCTCTACAAGTGTGTTGAAAAGCACCCTTTTCCAGAGGTCTTCATTCCTTTGTGAAGGCTGACCTCCCAGGCTAGAGTGCTCACTTTGCTTCCAATGAAATTTTCTCCCCATAACTCTTTCTGTACAAGGATTATTGATTATGTGTTGACACCATATGTGAGGAAGTTGGCTCAAAATTAGAACATTACAAGTCTGTTTCAAGAAAAATAAACATTCCAGGGCTGAGGATGTAAGGGAAAGAAATGACACACTCTAGAGTATTAAAGTAAGCCCCTATCAGGACACATTCTAAGGGAATGTTCAAGGATCAGGGGTCAAGTTCGAAACTTCCAAAATCCAGAAATGAGAAGAAAAAATTTCTTTCCTGAGAGAGGAATTCATCAGATTTCTCTAATTTGTCTCAGAAACAGTCTGTCCCTGAATGGTGTTGCCAGGACCAGCTCGAATTTGGAGTTTCTGATCTCAGGATGTCAACCAACCCAGATGACCACGTGGTCTCAGTGCTTAGTGTGACCTAGGCTAGGATAGCAAAGAGTCCTGGCAGTGACTTGTGCAAATTCAAAGACAACAACCAAGAATCACAAAAGCACTCACACCTCGTCCTAGAGAACATACGGTGATTAAAGATATACAAAATTAATCACTTGGACTGAAGGAGAACAGACTGATAAGCATATCTAAGGGAGATAGTTGAGAAGGACCATGACGATTATACTGTCAAAAAGAAAAAAAGGTGACAGAAAATGGAAGGCAAACAGAAGTCACACCTGAACAATTCACAATGAAAGATGTAAGGCTTTACACAGACTCTGCTTGAAAGTTGTAAAGTCAGAGAAATGCATAAGCCAAAAAACGGCAGTGAAGGTCAAACCTAGGCTAATTGGGACGGGAGAGATATGAGACTGCTCCAAGCGGGCTCTGAAACCCTGTGTCCATGAAAATTGCCGGGACAGCAGAGACACAATTACGACAAATCCTCTGACATCACAGTGGGCCTGAATAACTTCGTGGCCTCATCTATAAAGTGCCAAAGTTGGCCTCAAGTAGCACATTCAAGTTCCACTGCACTCAACTGCAGGTTTCCAATGGAACATGAAAGGGGCCGGCCGGTGCTGCAGCAGCGAGGTCAGCACCTTCTGGTTTGGTGGCCCAGTGTGGGCCGGGTGGAATGAAGCGGGTGATCGTCCTCACCACTGCTTCAGTCATTCTGGGGCAGGCGTCCGAGGTAGTGTAGAGGCAGATGGGAAGGGACTTTAGACAGGGCCAGATTTCCGCTTGGGCGCCCCGGGACTCACTGTTTCACATTACGAGTGCATATCACATTAGTAGTGTTAGGAAATATAGATTTCATGGTACGGTGCGGGCAGAGATCATAAATAAGCAGCAATTGTGAGGATACGTTATCAATATGCACAAGAAAAGGAACCATAAGAATATTACAATCTATGGAAGCATCTGGTACACTTCCCCAAAGTAAGAAGGAAGGAAGACACGTGACCTGCCAAGGTGGAATTGGCAGAGTGCTAGGAGATGACACGATCATTGCACATCAGAGGATTGCCTGGGCAACTTCAACTTGGGAGGGAGTCCAGGACTTTCTCTGGGGATGGTCCACCCACTTGGCCATCTACACAAGATATAAGAGATACAACCAAGGATAATCTTATACTGGACAGAAACCAGTGTCTAGAGAGAATGTAGCAGCCCTTTCAAAGTTCAAGGAGAAAGTTAGAAACCGACAAGAAATCCAGAAAAAGGACTACTATCTTACCTGGAAAGGGTGAGCAGTCAGATTGGTCTGAGATGGCTCTGAAACTCTGTGTGCATGGAGGTTGTCAGGACAACTTCGAATTTTGAGGTCGTTTATGACATCACGGTGAAAATGTCCCCCAAGATGGCTGCATGGTTACAGTCTGAGGATTGGCCTAGGCTAGGCTATTAAAGGCAGAGATACCCAGAAACAGCTTTGACAAACAGAAAGCTGACACAGAAACTGGAAGAGGTCAAACAGACTCTGATTCAAGGGATAAGAATGGAATCCTTGGCCAGAAGCGAGAATAGTGGGACAAGTACTGAGAGGAGAACGTTGTCATCTATTCAAGTCTATGGGGAGGCCATGCTATCTTAAATCATCCTCATTTTTACAAAAGATAGCCAAATTATGATTAACACGTTTGCAAATAAAGTGTAGTTTCAATACAACTTGCTCCAATTATTTACATAAGAGCAGAAAGAATTGGAATTGCTTATACAGGTTTTTTAAAATCTGCTTTGCTGGAATTTTTTCTGAGGAGTCTCAGATTGAACTGTGAAGGCCTCTAGATGCCAGAAAAGCCAAGCCAAGGACTTGCCATCAGATTTGGCCTGAAGTACCTACAGATTTGAGTGGCATTCTCTTTGAGGTCACCCAAAATATTCGGAGGTTCCCTGCACCTGCCAGATAAGCAAGATTCCTTAGTGACCGGGCAAGATTGCCAGAATCTCTGTAAACAAGGTACCAGGCCCATGTTTCCAAGTGGCTGAATTCCAGAAAGTCCAATCTTTGTTCCTGAAATGCTGTCTTGTCGTATCTGAGCCTGTATGTTTCAAATATGACATTCCAGTCAAAGCCTTGGTAATATAACCAATGTGTCCTGTTATAAGGAGAACAGATTCTTATGGAACTTATGCAAATATTGCCACGAAATGACCATACTCAGTAACAAAGGGTTTGACAATTCCTTAGGGATAAGGTAGGGAGAAAAAGGTAAATGTTTCAGTTTTGCTCATGAAGGTATAATTTCACCAAATGGCTGTAAGTCATAGTTAGCATAAGAGAAAAGAGAAAAAGCTTTCCTTCATTACGAGAAAACAAAACAACACATCAAAACTGAACAATATTTCAAACAGAAGTCCTAAAAAATTACAATCATGCTTATCAGTTCACACAGCCCTGCATAATCAGTTCTGCGGCTGAATCTTCTGGTAATAGACTGAGGAACTTAGTTTCTGTTAGAATTCTGTAATTTCTTACTCCGTTCAGTTTTACAATCTGAAAGTTTATCAGAAGCCTGTCGTTTAGAACCTTTTTGTCAGAACACTTTCCAGGAATTTCTCAGAAGATGAAACATACTTGCAAAAGGAAAAAGAATCAGAGTAAAACAACAAGTACCTGGAAATGGACAAAGGATTCAAAAGGGCAATTGCCAAAGAAAGTTGGCTACTTCTGTGACATATTAAACTTCCAGATAATAAGTGGACTTATGACAGATAACCAGGACAGATCAGAATTTTAGGAATGCTATATAATTTTAAGACATCTACATTAATAACATTTACCCATCTAATAACACCTAAGAAAGTCTATCATTACTTATTTTACAATGATTCCCGTGCAATGTAATAGACCAAATAAGTCTAATTAGTTTAGTATTTTCCTCCTTATAGGAAGAGAGAGCAAATGTCTTTGAGATGTCTCAAGGGCCCTCTGAAAAGCCTCAGATTAATTTTTCTTCTGTCTACCAGGTCAAAAGACAGCCTTCATTTAGGATTTGAATATTTTTGAGGGAGAATCTTGTCAAAACATATCAAAAGCTTTTCAAATGCTTCTTCAAATGTGAAACAACACTGACTGTGAAATACGCTCAGGTATCTATTCAAAGTGATAACAGAAAGAGTCAATAATCTTAAGAGTGACCTAAGTCATTATATTCACAGAAGAGTTTTGTCTCTTAGGTAGACTCACTCAAAGGAATAGCTTTTATAACCTCTTTATCAAGAGCAGATCAAAAGTTCAAGAAAATGTATCCTTTTAGAGAAAACCAAACTTGAATTTCTGCACCTACTTATTTTTAACATTCAAACTCATTCACTTAATTGAACTTACTTTAGTCTTCTTGACCAGGCATAAAACTCCTTTCAGATTTTCTTCTTCACAAACCTTCTAAAGCTTTCTTTTATGTTTTCAGAATTTGTCCCAAAGTCTTTGTTTTTTCCTTTCTAGTACATCAGGACGAGTTTATTTTGCTTAACCAATTAAACAAAAATATTTCCATTATTTATACCTTTTTTACTGAAAACGTACATTTTAACTTCCTTGAATACAGAGCTCTTTTTGTTAGTAATTTTCTGTAGCTTTAATTACGTAGGTTAATTAGAACTTTTAACCCTTAACAGACCTATTAAACACTAAAAAGGAAAACAATTATGAATTGTCTTTTATATCAGCATTCTGAACACTTCATAAATTTAGAAACACGCCACTTTACAATAAAACACAAGGCATGGTTTTTAATACACCCACACGCTTTTAGCCTCTTCAAGAAGAAGCCAAAAGTAGATAACTTAGATGTGTTTACTAATAATGTTTCAGTGTTTCGTCCTATCCAGAAATGACCCAGATATTCAGATTTTTATCATTTAACTTAACTCGGCAAAACTCAAGATGGTTACCAAAAAGCATTTCGAAGCTGTTTTTCTTTCCCAAACTATACAGACCATAAAAGTTTTTGTACTCACTTTAATGAGTATTATCTATTTAAACCATTTGTTTCCATCAATTATGTTCAGATTACCTACTGAAACCTCATGAGGCCTTAGACAAAACTGGTCATCATTTAAAGCTATTACTTTGCTGACAAATTTAGCAGACAAAGTGAACTTATATGACTAGTAAACCCAGGCTGAAGGCCTGCATCCCTATGCAAATACCGACATCCCTGACAACAAGACTATTTTCAATCAGACCAACAAACTTAAACAGTCTTTCATTTACCAAAGGTTATGACATTAAATTTGAAAGGCACTGAGTTGATTTATACTGCATTTAGCATTTATGTAAACACTTACTATAAGCCAACTAAACAGAGATCTTAATATTGGTCATACCACCCAAGGCTGAAAATATCACATGTATAACCTACACATAGACACGCATACACAGAGACGGTACAACTATTGTTTTAAAAGCTACTGCCGTGAATCAGGTACAATAATATAAAGCTCACCAGTTATGAAGGTAAACTTTGTTTTTAGCCTTTTCACTAATACTTATGGAGAAGACCCTCGAGATGCTAGACTCTTTCAATGGCACACTTATGGCCATTTCTCCTTTCCCCTCCTTTCTTTTTGTCAGTTAAGAGTGAGTGATGGGCTAGATAGTAGTTCCTGGAGAAGGGGGGATGATAATTCTTTTAATGATAAAGGAACTAGGTGGAATCTGTACTGCCTCTAGAGATCTTTCCCACAGAAATAGAAGAGAGAGAAAGGACCCTGAATACCCAAAGGAATCCTGAAGAAAATAAACAAAGCAGGACGTATCACACTTTCTCATTTCCACATATAGGACGAAGTGCTAGGAACCGAAACGGCACAGTCTGGGCCCAAAAACAGGCACCAAGAGCCCAGAGGTCAACTCACGCATATATGCACATGCATACATGCGCAACACATTTTCAACCAGGGAACCAAGAGTACACAGTGGAGAAAGGAGAGTCTCGACAAGAAACGGTGCTGGGAAGACTGCACAGCCAAATGTAACACAATGAGAGTAGAGCATGATGTTACACTAGTCACACACACCACCTCGAAACGGATTAAAGACTTGAATGGAAGACTTGAAACCGTGAGACTTCTAGGAGAAAACCTAGGCAGCATGCTCGTTGCCATCTGTCTTAGCAGCCTATTTGGAAGAAGCGTGTGTGACAGGAATGGGCAACAAAGGAAACAGGCAGATGGGAAGCGATGTTAGACTGAGCCAGTCTTCCTCAGCAAATACAGCAGCATTGCCAGCAGATGTGAGCACAATAGTAATCTGCCTAAATAAAACCAATCAAAAGTTGCAAAGGATAGAAAAACTGAACCTCATAAAAAAAAACATGCTAGTAGGAAGAACAAGGTATCTAGGAATAACCTGTGCCAAACAGGTGAAAGCTATGTAAACCGAGAAGTAGCAAAGCTTTGGGGAAAGAAATTTCACAAGATACAAGGAAACGGAAGGGCATCAGTGTGCATGGAATGGAAGAAAACGAAGGAAGAATGAAGTATCATCACAATGATACCTTTCTTATCCCTGGAATCAGCATCTCTTTGATCTCTTCAAGTTTCTGTGCCTTGTTTCTGTTTGGAAAAGCTGTTTCTGGGTATCTCTCACTTGAGTATCCCAGCCTAAGCCAATCCTGGTACTGTAAACATGCAGCCATCTGGGGTGACACGTTCACTGTAATGTCATAAACACTCTCAGAATTCAAAGTTGTCCTGACAACCTCCATGCACACAGTGTTTCAGAGCCGTCTCCTCCCAGTCTGACTGCTACCCCTTTCCAGGAAGGATAGTTTTCCTTGTTCTGGATGTGTTGTCGGTTTTCAACTTTGTCCTCTAACTTGGAAAGGTCTACTACATTCCCTCTAGACACCGGTTTCTTTCCTTTAAGATTATCCTGGGTTTTATCGCATATCTTTTGTGGATATGGCCAAATGGGTGGACTTTCCCCAGAGAAAGTCCTAGACTCCCTCCCAAGTAGACGTTGCCCAGGAAATCCTGTGATGCACAATGATCGTGTGATCTCATGGCAGTCTGACAATTCCACCTTGGTGGGTCACATATTTTCCTTCCTTCATGATTTGGGAAAGCGTACCAGATGCGTTCATAGACTCTATTATTCTCATGGTTCTTTTTCTGGTGAGTATTGATAAGGTCTCCTCACAATTACTACTTCTTTATGATCTCTGTGCCAACCATACCTTGAAATCGGGATTTCCTAATGCTAGAAATCTGATCTGTACCCATGATGCTAGCCCCTGAAGCCCGGGCCACGCAAGAGGAAGTTGGGCACTTACCTGCTACACCACAGGGCTGGCAATGAATTAGACTTCTGCACCAACCTTTGGCCTGAACTTGGGAAGATGTTGGCCTGCTTCAATCATTCGTGAAGGGAATCAGTAGTAACATCATGGAAGGTATTATTTTCCATTGGTTCATGAGTTTAGCATGGAACATGTTCTCTTGCTAGTATTCCGCTTCATCACTTTGGGAAGGTCTACGTTTCTGTAGCATCATTAAACACTTTGAGGTGATTACCAATCCTTGGAAGTTCATCCTCTCTGATCTCTTTCAGCCTATAAAGCTTTAGGCCGTAAGTCTGCACCCCTTTTGGAGTTTTGATTTTATGTGGATTGATTGCCGTAACCCTGCATTCTAACATGCTATGGCTTTCAGATCTACATCCTCATAGATTTAGACTTCTGAGTAGGTTACATCATCTTCACCACCATAAGGCTAATTACAGGCTCTCACGATACTTGTGCCTAATCAACTCTTTCTCCCTCTGGCCCTCGCCTACTTTTCCGCTGGGAACTACCAATCCCATGTCACATGCTACCTGTTTGTTGGTCCGTTTTTCCTCTTCTCCTGTACGTGAGATCCTGTGGTATTTGACCTTACCACGGCGCTTGTTTCAGTTCCTCTAGTACCCTCAGGAGCCATTCTGGTGGTCACAAATGGCTGGACTGTATCCGTTCCTGCAGCTGAATGCTATGCCACTGTGTGGCTATAGCCTATCTTCCTTCTCCATTCGTCCCTTGATGGGCATCAGGGAGGCTTCCAAGTCTTGGATATTGGGCGTAAGGCTGTGGTGCTCACAGCAGTGCACGGATCTCTGTGCATTACTGTTTCCATGATCTTTGGATATATACATCACAGAGGAATAGCTGGATCATATGCTAGGTGGATTCTGAAACATTCTGAATTTTCACTCCTTTGTGTAGTGGCTGCATCGGCTCAAACTCCCACCTGCCGTGCAGGAGGCTTCCCTTCTCTCCACCTCCTCTCTGAAACTTGTTGTTTCGTGTCTTCACCCTTATAGCCATTCTGACCACTGTGAGCTGCTATCTCATTGCACTTCGGATTTGCATTGACCTCAGACTTAATGATGAGGAACATGTTTTCATACAGCCTGTTGGCCATCTTTCTATCTTCCTGGGAGAAATGTGTGTTTCCATCTTTTGCCCAGGTTTTCTTGGGCTCATTGTTTTTTTTCCTGTGGAGATGTATGAGTTCACTGGATCTTATGGCTGTTCACCCCTTCTCCGATGTCTGTTCTGCAAACATCCTGTCGCAGTTGTTGTGCTGTCTTTGCATTGAGTCGATGGAGTCGTTGGCCTGGTAGAAGCTTCTGCATTCGATGGAGTCCCGCTTGTTTCTTGTTTCTTTTGTTGCCCTTACCCAGTCACACATGCTTCTTCCAAGTAGGCGGCTATGCCAGATGGCAAAGAGCAAGCTGCCTGCATCTTCCGGCAGCAGTTTCATGGTTTCAAGTCTTCCATTCAAAGCTTTAATCCATTTCAATGTGGTATGTGTGCCTGGTGTAACATCATGGTCTAGTCTCATTGTGCCACTTGTGGCTCTGAAGTCTTCCCAGCACTGTTTCTTTTTGAGACTCTCCTTTCTCTGCTGTCTCCTCTTGGCTCCCGCGTCAAAAATGGGCTGCCCGTATATGTGGCAGTTGACTGCTGGGCTCAATTCTGTTCCATGGGTCTGTGTGCCTATTTTGGGGGAAAGGCTGTGCTGTACCGGTACCTAGCGCTTTGTCCTATATTTGGCAATCAGAAAGTGTGATACATGCTGCTTTGTTGGTTTTACTCAGGATTCCTTTTCCTATTCAGGGTCCTTTGTTGCCACATAGAAACTTTAGTATTCTCTCTTCTATTTCTGTGGGAAAGATTGCTGCAACTTTGACTGGGACGACATGGAATGGAGACATTGCTCTTTGCGGTATGGATGCTTAAAGTGTGTTCGTTCTTCCATTCAAAGAACATGGAATAGACTTCCGTTTCCTTGTGTCTTGTGGAATTTCTTTCCCCAAAGCTTTGCTAGATTTCAGTAGACATAGCTTTCTTCTGTTTGGCCAATGTTATTCCTAGATTTTTTTTCTTTTTACTGGCATGCTTTCTTTTTTGCTGTTCCTTTTCTCTATTATTAGCAACATTTAATTGGTTTGTTTTGGCAGAAGTTTATGGCTGTGCTCACATCTGCTGGCCATGCTGCTGTATTTGCTGAGCAAGAGTAGCGTGGTATAACGTTGCTTCCCATATGCCTCTACACTGGGTCGCACGCCTGGCCCAGAACGGCTGGATGAGCGGTGAGGAGGCTCACCCCCAGGATTCCACGTGGCCGACTCTGGGTTGCCGAATCAGAACGCAGGGACTTCACGGCTGCCCCACTGGCTGGCCCCTTTCATGTTCCATTGGCAATCTGCAGTTGAGTGGAATGTACTTTAACATGTTACTTGAGCCCAACTCTGGCCCTGTGTAGATGAGGCCAGCTTCTTTTTCTGGACCACTGTGATGTCGGAGTATTTGTCAGAATCGTGTCTCTTTTCCAATCAGGCTTTGGGGACACAGGGTTTCAGAGCCCGCGTGGAGCAGTCTCAGAACTCACCCTTCCCAGTTAGCCCAGGTTTGACCTTCAATGCAAGTTTTGGGGTTGTGACTTTATTGGACTTTCAAACGTTCAAGCAGACCCTAACTAAACACTGAAGTAATTCACTGTGGATTATTGAGGTGTGATTTCTGTTTGCCTTCCATTTTCTGGGAGCTTGCTTTCGTTTCCATAGTCTAATCGTCATGGGTCTGAGCTATCTCCCTTCGATATGCTTATCAGTGTGTTCTCCTTCATTTCAAGTTAGGAGTTTGGTATTTCTTTAATCACCATAGGTTCTGTAGGCTGATGTGTGAGTGCTTTCGTTACTGTTGGGTTTTGTCTTTGAATTTCCATCGGTCATTTGAAGGAATCTTTGCCATCCTAGCCTAGACCCAACTGAGCACTGAGTAAACGTGGTCATCTTGGTTGGTTCGATATTGTGAGATCAGAAACCCCATGTTTGAGGTTGTCCTGGAAACCACCTTCACAGACACAATGGTTCCGAGACAAATTAGATGAATCTGATGGATTCCTCTCTCCAGGTGAGAGATCCTTTGGAAAGTTCAGAACTTCACACCTGATCCTTGAACGCTCCACTAGATTACGTCTAGATAGTGGCTTACTTTATTTCCACAGGTTTTGTTATTTGTTTAATTTACCTCCTCAGCTGTGGCATGCTTATATTCCTTTAAGTAGAATGGTAATGTTCTAAGTTTCAGCAAACATCGTTATGTGTGGTGTCAAACACCTACTCAATACTCCTTCTACGGCAAGAGATGGGGGAGAGAATCTCATTCATCTCAACTGAGCACTCTAGCCTGGGAGGACAGCCTTCACACAGTAACGAAGCTTTCTGCAAAAGGGTGCTTTTGCGCACTCTTCCTGAGTCCTTCCAAACCAAGAGACATACCCCAAGCATGACAGGGGCCCATTCCTTCCAGGCTTCAAAGAGATGCCTAGTGACACATTACCATGTACCCAGTGGGTGCCTATGACGCCAGAGCTATGGAAAGTGAGACTTCTCTTCACAGAATACTAGGGACCTAGGACCGAGGCCTCTATTCTTCTCTTCAATGTCTTCAAGAGATCATTCTTGACTTTGGATTATGAGTAAAGCAGAAGGCCAACATAGGTCTGATAAGCTCAAGGTCCGGCCTCTTGTTTCAAGTCAAGTTTCAAGCTTGAATCAGCATGGCCTCCCCATCGACTTGAGGAGATGGCAATGTTCTCCTCTCAGTGCTTGTCCCTCTGTTATCACTTCTTCCCAATGATTCCTTTCTTATCCATTGAATTAGCATCTCTTGCATCTCTTCACGTTTCTGTGCCCAGATTCTGTTTGCAAAAGCTGTATCTGGGTATCTGTCACTTGAATATCCAAGCCTAGGCCAATCCTCAGGCTGGAGACCTGCGGCCATCTTGGGTGACATGTTTATCGTGATGTCATAAACACCCTCAGAATTCTAAGCTGTCCTGAAAACCTCCATGCACATAGTTCGTCACGACCATCTCATACCAGTCTGACTACTTCCCCTTTCCAGGTAGGATAGTTTTCCTTGTTCTGGATTCCACGTCTGTTTATAACTTTATCCTCGAACTTTGAAAGGTCTACTACAATCCCACTGGACACCAGTTTCTTTCCTTTCAGATTATCCTGGGTTTTATCTCTCATCATTTGTGGATGAGTCCAAATGGGTGGACTTTCCCCAGAGGAAGCCCTGGAGTCCCTCCCGAGATTGATTTTCCTGGTCAATCCTCTGATGCGTAATGATCGTGTCATCTCCATTTCCACCTTGGCAGGTCACATGTTTTCCTTCCTTCATCATTTGGGGAAGTGTTCCTGATGCGTTCATAGATTGTAATATTCCCATGGTTCTTACTCTGATGTGTATTCATAACGTCTCTTCACAATTTCGACTTCTTTAGGATGTCTGTCTCCACCATACCATGAAATCTATATTTGCTAATGCTACTAATCTGATCTGCACCCGTGATGCTCGCCGGTGAAGCCTGTACCACCCAAGTGGAATGTGGGAACTTACCCAGTACACCACAGGGCCGGCACTGAATTGGATTCTTGGACCAACATTTTGCCTGAACTGGGGAAGATGTTGGCCTGCTTTGATTATTTGTAAAGGTAATTAGTAGTAACATCATGGACGGTAACCTTTTCCTTTGGATCCTGAGTTAAGCACGGAACATGTTCTCTTGGTAGAGTTGTTCTTCATCACTTTGCCACTGTCTACCTTTCTGTAGCATTATTAAGCACTTGGAGGTGATTAGCCATGCTTGGAAGTTCATCTTCTCTAATCTCTTTCAGTCTCCAAAGCTTTAGGCCATAAACCTGCTTGCCTTTTTGTAGTTTTGATTTTACATGAATTGATTGCCATAACCCTGCATTATAACACCCTATTGTTTTCAGATTTACAACCTCCTAGATTTATACTTCTTTGTATGGTACATCATCTTCACCACCGTAAGCCTAATGACATGCCCATACCACACACTGGTGCCTAATCAACTCTTTCTTCCACTGTCTTCTGCCACCGATTCCCTCTGGGAACCACCAATCCCTTGTCATGTGCTACCGGTTTGTTTCTCCTTATTTTACTCTTCTCCTTGTAAGTGAGATCCTTGGTATGTGACTTTCTCCCTGGGGCTTCTTTCAGGTCCCCTCATACCCTCAGGAGCCATTCTGGTGTCACAAATGGCTGGACTGCACCCTTTCTTGCAGCTGAGTGCTATCCCACTGTGTGGCTATAGCCAATCTTCCTTCTCCATTCGTCCCTTGATGGGCCCCATGGCGATATCCAAGTCCTGGACATCAGGATTAAGGCTGTGGTGAACACAGCGGTGCAGGGAATCCTATGCGTTGGTGTTTCCAAGTTCTTCGGATAAATACGACGCAGAGGAATAGCTGGATCATATGGTAGATGGATTCTGAAATTTCTGCGGAAATTCCACACCGCTTTGCATAGTTCCCGCACCGGCTTACACTCCCACCAACGGTGCAGGAGGCTTCCCTTCTCTCCACCTCCTCTCCGACACTTGTTTCCTCTCTTGTTCCTTATGGGCATTCTGACCACAATGTGCTGTTATCTCATCGCCATTTGGATTTGCATTGGCCTTAGACGTAATGATTATGAACATGTGTTCATACAGCTGTTGGCCATCTTTCTATCTTATTTGGTAAAACTCTCTTTCCGTCTTTTGCCCAGGTTTTAATGGGCTTGTTGTTTTTTCTCTTGTGTTGGCATGTGTGGTCATTGGCTCTTTTGGCTATTCAGTCCTTCTCTGATGTGTGGTTTGAAACATCCACTCGCAGTTGTGATGTCTTTGCATTGAGTGGATGGTTTCCTCGGCTGGGCAGAAGCTTCTGCGTTGGACGCAATCCCATTTGTTTCTTGTTTCGTGTGTTGCCCTTGCCCAGTCACACATGCTTCTTCCAAATAGGCGGCTATGCCACAGGGCCATGAGCAAGGTGCTGGTTTTCTACTAGAAGTTTCACGGTTTCAAGTCTTCCGTTCAAGGCTTTCATCCATTACGAGGTGGTGTGTGAGCCTGATGTAATATCATGGTCTACTCTCATTGTGTCACATATGGCTGTGCATTTTTCCAGCACATTTTCTTCTTGAGACTCTCCTTTCTCCACTGATCCTCTTGCCTTCCTCGTTGCAAATGGGATGTCCATATATGTGTGACTTGACCTCTGGGCTCTCGATTCTTTTCCATTGATCTCTGTGTCTGTTTTTGAAACCAGACTGTGCCATTGCGGTACGTAGCACTTCGTCCTACATGTTGAAATCAGTAAATGTGACATGTCCTGCTTTGTTCATTTTCCTCAGGATTCCTTTGGATATTCAGGGTCCCTTGTTGCTGGATAGAGACTGAAGGATTCTCTCTTATATTTCTGTGGGAAAGATTCTGCAACTTTGACTGGGATTGCATGGAATCCAGAGATTGCTTTATCCGTTATGGAGGTTTCAAGTATTTTAGTTCCTACATTCCTATAGCACGGAATACCCTTCCATTTGCTTGTGTCTTCTGGAATTTCTTTCCCCAAAGTTTTGCTAGTTTCTGATTTCCATAGCTTGCACCTGTTTAGCTAAGCTTATTTCTAGAGATCTTATTCTTTTTTTCCTGAGGTTTGGTTTTTCTGTTCTTTTCAAGTTTTCATTAATTTTGTTTTGGCTGATGTTTATGGCTGTGCTCAGATCTGCTGTCGATGTTGCTGTATTTGCTGAGGAATACTGACGCTGTCTGACGTTGCTTCCCAGCTGCCTCTACACTACCTCCCATGCCTCCCCGAGAATGGCTGGACCAGCGGTGAGGAGGTTCACCCCCAGAATTCCGCATGGCCACCCAGAACGTGCAGACTTCACCACTGCACCACGGGCCGGCACATTTCATGTTCCATTGGCAACCTGCTGTTGAGTGGAATGTGACTTGAATATGCTACCTGAGCCCAACTCGGGCACTGTGTAGATGAGGCCAGTTTGTTTTTCTTCTCCACTGTAATGTCAGAGGATTTGCCAGAATTGTGTCTCTGCTGTCCATGCAAACTTCATAGACACAGGCTTACAGAGCCTGATTTTAGCAGTCTCATAACTCACCCTTACCAGTTACCCTAGGTTTGACCTTCGCTTGGGTTTTTGGGATTGTGACTTACTCTGACTTTCGAACGTTCAGAGTATGTCTAAAACTGACATCTTTCCTTATGTATTATTCATGTGTGATTTCTGTGTGCCTTCCATTTTCTGGGAACGTTTTTTATTTTCCATGGTAGAATCGTTGATATGGGCTCAGCGAGCTGAAGACTTGAATGAAAGATTGCTTGGACTCTCAAGATCCTGCATTGGTGTTCTTTTATTGCGAGAACAGTACACGATAGCATGGGGACAGGACACATTAGCAGTGAAGAGCTACTGCTGCTGCTGCCTGGGGACAGGACACATGGCTGGTCAGAGCTATTGCTGCTGCCCTGACTAGAGGGTTAGGGCTAATTTCATAAGGCATGGGTATATGACTTATTTTTACTCAAAAAAGAAATAATGATGTAAAATGTCTTTAAATGATTTCAGTACAGATGGGGTCTGGACATTGTGTTGTCATATTTTTAGATACGAATCTGGCCATATAGATCAGCATGTAGGTGAGAATGCACTGGGCTTCTCACCCTGGGGCAGCCCTAATTCATACCATAAAATAATCCACTGGGTCATATAGTTTGGCATGTAGTCCAGGTCACCTTCAGCTTCCCTAGCTGGGGCTGCCCGGATCCACATCATAAAACCTCCCTGAACCTATTTGGACTGGAAATCTTTGAGGATATGGATGATGGTCACTCTTCTGTGACTACTTCTGGCTGTACAGGGTTGTAGAGCTGTCCCTAAATGGGGCCATAGGTACACTTAGGCAGTTTAGTGGACCCGAAGGCTTGCCCCATTGAGTTCAAGCCTGACAAGTTATACAGATCCTCTGGAGATGAGAGAGTCATTGACAAGAGGTGGTCCAGGAAGTGAAACATTTTTGACATGCATAAGACAAACAATGAAACAGACAACAAAATATCATAAGAAATACAAGCAGTATGTTTAACCCAATGAATAAGGTTTTGAAGTAGTGCAGAAACCTTGTCCTGACTAGGAGTTCAACCAATCATTTAGATTTAGGGTTGGTCAGACATGGATTTAATTTGGTGGCTGGGATACCAAGCCAGAAATATTTTGATGGTAGTCAGGAATATAGACACAACATTCAGTTTTTATAATGGCACAGGTGCCCCCTTGTGCTGCTGTCAAGACATCCAGAGCCAATTGGATTTGGAGGACTGCCTTTCACACTTGGGATACTTCTAAATTGGGCAGTGAAATGCTATGTTGTGTATCATTTAATGCCTTCATAGTAAATTTGTTTAGGACTTCCATGGGCAAGACTTGAATATGCTACAAAAGTCGATTCCTAATTGGTGAAAGTAAATTGCGGAAAGATGGTCATACCAGCTGAAGACAGGGATGGTCAAGGGCTGTTGCAAGTTGGGTAGGTTAGCAGGAGGAGATATAGTAAATGTAGTTCCACCTTGCATCCAGACAAAGCCTAGAGTGCATCGTCCAATCCATGCAGGTGGTAGCCAAAGTCATAAATTGGAGCCACATATCCACTGAGCACCGTTAGGGGCTAACCAATGCGTGTTGAGCCATGTATCCCAGTCAGTCTGAAACCAATCAGTATTTTTTTTAAAGCTATGATATGAGAACACATCTAACAGGGATTTTTTCCCATAGGTCGAGTGCTATAAGGCCATGTATCACAGGGGTGAATTTTTTTCCCCAAAAGAAAGTGGCCTTTTACTGAGTTGCCAACTAATAGGAGTGAACCAAATATATTCATCCCAAATTTTGTATTGTCCATCCTGTGTGTAGTAATAAGTTGGGGACATTACCTTTGGAACTTGTTCTGTATGATCCAAGTGTGACAAGGCAAATCTAGTTAGTATTTGGACAGTAGTATTGAAGGAAAATGTTTGATTGTGGCCAGGGAACTTCCAGGTGTCAGAGGTAGATGGCCACAAGGAGACATTACTATTAATAATACATGAATATTGCGGAAGAAAAGAGCTAGAATCTAATATCCATGAATGCCTACTATAGCTTCTACAGAAACATAATTTTTTCTCTCTTAAATCACTCTCATTGTTACAAAAGATAGCCAAATCAGGATTACCGGGTTTGAAAATCAAGTGTAGTTTCAATACAACTTGCTCCAATTATTTACATTAGAGCAGCAAGAATAGTAATTGTTCATACAGGCTTTTTTAAATGTGCTTCACTGGATCTTTTCCTGCGGAATCTCGGATTGAACTGTGAAGGCCTCTAGAGGCCAGAAAAGCCAAGCCAAGGACTTGCCATCAGATTTGGCCTGAAATACCTACAGATTTCAGTGGTGTTCTCTTTGAGGTCTCCCCAAATTTTCGGAGGTTCCTTGCACCTGCCAGATAAGCAAGCTTCCTTACTTACCGGGTAAGTTTGCCAAAATCTCAGTAAACAAGGTACCAGGCCTGTGTTTCTGAGTGGCTGTATTCCAGAAAGTCCAATCTTTGTTCCTGAAACGCTGTCTTGTCATATCTGAGGCTGTGTGTTTCAAATATGACATTCCAGTCAAAGCCTTGGTCATATAACCAATGTGTCCTGTTATAAGGAGAACAGATTCATATGGAACTTACGCAAATATTGACACGAAATGACCATACTCAGTCACAAAGGGTTTCCAAATTCCTTAGGGATAAGGTAGGGAGAAAAAGATAAATGTTTCACTTTTGCTCATAAAGGTATAATTTCACCAAATGGCTGTAAGTTATAGTTAGCATAAGAGAAAAGAGAAAAAGATTTCCTTCATTATGAGAAAACAAAACAACACATCAAAACTCAACAATATTTCAAACAGAAGTCCTAAAAATTTATAATCGTCCTCATCAGTGCACACAGTCCTGTATAATCAATTCTTGAGCTGAATCTTCTGTCAGCAGATCGATGAGCATAGTTTCTGTTAGAATTCTGTCATTTCTTACTCCGTTCAGTTTTACAATCTGAAGGTTTATCAGAAACCTGTCGTTTAGACTCTTTGTGTCAGAATTCTTTCCAGGAATTTCTCGGAGTTGAAACATATTTGCAAAAGGAAAAAGCATCAGAGTAAAACAACAACTATCTGCAAATTTACAAAGAACTCAAAAGGGCAATAGGCAAAGAAACTTGACTAATTCTGTGACATATAACACTGCCAGATAGTAAGTGAACTTATCACTGATAACCAGGGCAGATCAGAATTTTAGGAATGCTATCTAATTTTGAGACGTCTATATTAATAACATTTACCCATCAAATACCAGCTAAGAAAGTCTATTGTCACTGATTTCACAATGTTTTCCATTTAATTTAATAGACCAAATAAACCAAATTACTTTAGCATTTTCCTCCTTGTAGGAAGAGAGAGCAAATTTCTTTGAGAAGTCTCAGGGACCCTCTGAAAATCTACAAAGTAATCATTCTTCTGTCTAGCAGGTCTAAAGAACGCCTTCATTCAGGATTTGAATATTTTTGAGGGAGAAGCTTGTCACAACATATCAAAAGTTTTTAAAATGTTGTTCAAATAGCAAACAACACTCACTGTGAAACAATGCTCAGGTATCCATTCAAAGTGATAACAGAAAGAGTCAAAAATATTAAGAGTAACCTCAGCCATTATTTTCACAAAACAGATTTGTCTCTTAGGTAGACTTACTCAAAGGAACAGCTTTTGTAACCTCTTTATCAAGAGCAGATCAAAAGTTCAAGAAAATGTATCCTTTTAGAGAAAACCAAATTTGAATTTCTGCACCTACTTATGTTTCACATTCAAACTCATTCACTTAATTGCACTTACTTTAGTCTACTTGACCAGGCATAAAACTCATTTCAGAATTCCTCCTTCACAAACCTTCTACATCTTTCTTTTTCATTTTCAGTACTTGTCCCAAAGTCTTTCTTTTTTCCTTTCCAGTACATCAGGAGCAATTTCTCTTTCTTAACCCATCAAACAAAAATATTTCCATTCTTTATACCTTTTTTACTGAAAGCATACATTTTAACTTCCTTGAATACAGAGCTCTTTTGCTTAGTAATTTCCAGTAGCTTTAATTCCATAGGTTAGTTAGAACCTTTAACGCTTAACGGACCTAGTAAACACTAAAAAGGTAAACAATTATGAAATGTCTTTTATATCAGCATTCTAAACACTTCACAACTTAAGAAACACGCCACTTCGCACTAAAACACAAGGCACGCTTTTTGATACACCCACACGCTTTTAGCCACTTCAATAAGAAGCCAAAAGTAGATAACTTAGATATGTTTAACGATAATGTGTGAGTGTTCTGTTCTATCCAAAAGTGACCCACATATTCATCTTTTTATCATTTAACTTAACTTGGCAAAACTCAAGATTGTTACCAAAAAGGATTTCGAAGCTGTTTTTTTCCCCAAGTATACAGACCATAAAAGTTATTGTACTCACTTTTATGAGTTTTATGTATTTAAGCCATTTGTTTCCAACAATTATGTTCAGATTACTATGGAAACCTCATGAGGCATTAGACAAAACTGGTCATCATTTAAAGCTATTATTTTGCTGACAAATTTAACAGACAGCATGAACTTATATGACTAGTAAACCGAGTCTGAATGCCTGCATCCTATGCAAATACTGACAAATCTGACAAGAAGACAATTTTCAATGAAACCAACAAACTTAAACAAGCTTTCATTTACCAAAGGTTAATTCACGTCACGTTAACTTTGAAAGTCACTCTGTTAATTTCGACTACATTTAGAATTTAAGAAAGCACTTACTTTAAGCCAACTAAACAGAGATCTTAATTTTGGCCAGACCATCCAGGGGTTAAAATATCACACGTATAATGTACACATAGACACATATACACAGAGACTGTACAACTATTGTTTTAAAAACTACTGCCATGAATCAGGTACAATATATAAAGCTCACCAGTTACAAATCAAAACTTTGTTTTGAGCCTTTTTACTAATACTTATGGAGAATACCCTCAAGATGCTAGACTTTTTGCAAGGGCACACTTATGGCCATTTATCCTTGCCCCTCCTTTTTTTTTTTTTTCAGTCTTAAGAATGAGTGATATGCTAGATAGTAGTTCCTGGAGGGGGGAAGATAATCCTTTTCATGGTAAAGGAACAAGGTGGAATCTGAACTGCCTCTAGAACTGTATTTCCAGTCTTGCAAGGATTTTCTAAGGACGGTTGCTCTTGATTTCTCAGAAAATGGACTGTAACTTGAAGGACGTTCTAGGTTGATCTACCTGTCCAACTGCACCAGAAAGGCAGAGAGAAACATCACACATTTTCTACCAGCTGGAGTTTCTGGGGCATAACCCATACAATTGAAAGTGTTTCTAATTAGTTAGAATGGCCCTGAGTGATGAGTCTTAAGGCATGCTTATCTCATTCCCCACGGCAGTAAAGCCAGTGTCCGACTGACAGTGAAGTGGAGTAGGGTGGAATGCATACAAAGGGCTTGAACTGGCTGGAGGCCTGGGCTCCCAGTACCCGGGTTGAGAATGAAGTTGCTTGCAGAAGGTTTTCAAGTTTTCCGATTATACAGACGTTCCAGGTTCTGGTCAAGTCCAGCCTGAACTTAACCAAGACTGGGTGACAACAGAGGACATGAGCAAAACAAAGAAAGGAAATGAAGACATCAGACCTCACCCTCATGGCCGCTCAAAGAGGGTTATCAAGAGAAGACTCACTCAACAGTTCCCGTGCTGGGGCACGCTACTGTAGCATGACAGTTCACAGAATAAATCACAGGTCTGCTACCCTCATAGCCAACTCAGTAGGTGACTAAAACACTCAATGAGTCAACCCCCAAGAGAGGGCACCCTACTGGGGCTTTCCGGGGTGATCAGGCCCAGAAATGCCAAGTTTGGGCTCCCAGGGGTGGAGGCTATGACTGTTGACAGATTTCTTTGCTTCCCTGTTGCAAAGCTCAAAAGGAGACGAAAATCGCCAGTGCAACTCTAAGAAAGATGAAAGAGACAGGTCCATTACCTTGAAAATCCCCCCTGAACCTGGGGCAGCATCCTACCTGTCATTCCTACTGTGGGGTTCCTATAACAAGGGGTGATGTGGGTGTCCCCCAGACTTGCATCCATTGCATATCTTCCCTGGTATGCCTGGAAGTTACAGGTGCCTGGTGAACATCCTTCCTATTCTGCGTGGCAGTAATAGGTGCCTGGTGAATGGTCACCAAGAGAAAGGGAGAAGTTCAAGAGAGAACAGGATGGAGAAAATTAGTGAGGCATTTTCCGCCGCTCTGGGGGACATTCTACCCAATTGCGTGTTGGAGGCATTCTCCGAGAAGGGCTTCCCATACGCAACCAAAGGTTAGACTTTGGTACTTTCCTTGAACTGGAGTCCCAATTGGGACATTCACACAGTTCAGAGCATGGTCAGGTGCCATGGGAGGTATCCCAATCCAACCTTAGGAAGAGAAACCTTCCAAGGGAGTCTTCCAGATTGCTGACCATCCTAATGACTTAAGTGGCCGACTCGTGCCCACCTAAAATTTGTATATTAGAGATAGAGTCAGGAAGGAAAGGAGTAATTCACTCTACATCGCCCTTAGGCTTAAGGTACTGATTCTCTTCAAGCTGAATGTAATGATTTACCCCATAGAGTAGCCATGGGCAGCAAACGTGGATTCATACAGCTATCCAAACAGTTTCTGATGGAGAAGTGAATTTAGATTCATCCTGGAAACAGAGAGAGGCACAAGGAAGAAAAGGGCACTTACCAGAAGTTGGGCTCAGAAACCAATGAAGCAAGTTCCCGGTAGGGGGGCCACAATATATGATGGTGGGTCAGCAAGCTGATGAGTCGGAAGAAAGATTTCTTGGTCTCTCAAGGCCTGGCAGAGGTGCTCTTTTATTTAGAGAATGGTACAGGATAACATAGGGACAGGACCCATGGGGAGTAAAGAGTTGCTTCATGGGGACAGGACCTATGGGTAGTGAAGAGCTGCAGGCATGGGAACTGGACACACAGGCAGTGAATAGCTGCTGCTGCTGCATGGGGAAAGGAGCCATGGGCAGTCAGATGTCCTGCCGCTGCCCTGAGTTGAGGGTAAGGGCAAATTTTATAAGGCATGGGTACGTGACATTTTTACTGGAAAAAGAAAAGATGATGTAAAAAGCCATTAAAGGACTTCAGTACAGATGGAGTCTGGTTATTGTGTGGTCGTATAACATTAGATACGAATTTGGCCATATAGATAGGCATGTAGGTGAGCATCGCCTGGGCTTCTCTCACTGGGGCGCCTCTAATTCATACCAAAAAAAATTCACCGGGTCATATGCTTTGACATGTAGGCCAGGTAACCTTGGGCTTTTCGAGCTGGGGCAGCCTTAATCCACATCAATCGTCATTGTCTTTCTCAGCTATCTCCCATAGATACGCTTATCAGTCCGTTCTCCTTCATTCCAAGTTATGAATTTTGTGTTTCTTTAATCACCATATGTTCTCTAGGCTGATGTGTGAGTGTTTTCATGATTGTTGGGCATTGCCTTTGAATTTCCATCGTTCACTTGAGGGAATGTTTGCTATCCTAGCCTAGGTCCAACTGAGCACTGAGAACACGAGGTGATCTTGGTTGGTTTGACATTCTGAGATCAGAAACTCCAAATTCTAGGTTGTCCAGGCAACCACCTTATGGGCATAATGTTTCTGAGACAGATTAGAGAAATCTGATGAATTCCTGTCTCAAGGTGAGATATTTTTATGTCTCTTTTCTAAATTTGGGAAGGCTGGAACTTGACCCTGGAGCCATGGTCCTCCTAGTAGATTACATCTAGATACTGCTTTACTTTATTTCTGTAGGGTTTGTAAGTTGTTTGATTTACACGCTCAGCTCTGGCATGTTTATTTTTCATTAAATATAAGGGTAATGTTCTAATTTTCAGCCAACTTCCTCACATATGCTGTCAAAACACATAGTCAATAATCTTCTACGGCCAGAGATGGGAGAGAATTTCACTGGTGCCAAACTGAGCACTCTAGCTTTGGATGTCAGCCTTCACTTTGGATTGGTGATTCCCAGAGGGAATGAAAAAATCCAAAAAGGCATGCTGATTTGGGGCATAAAGGATTTGAGGCTGAAAGAGATTAGAGAAGATGAACTTCCAAGGACTGTGAATCTCCTCCAAATGCTTAATGATGCTACAGAAAGTAGACCATTGCAAATAGATTATGGGGAATACTATGAAGAGAATGTGTTCCGTGCTAAACAGATGAACCAAGGGAAAATGTTACCGTCTATGATGTTACGAGTAATTACATTCACGAATAATCACAGCAGGCCATCTTCTTCCCAAGTTCAGGAAAAATATGGGTCCACAAGTAAAATTCAGGGCCAGCCATGTGTTCAGGAGTGTAAGTGCCCACATTCCTATTGGGTCGCCTGGGATTCATGGATTCGCATCACTGGTGCTGATCAGATTAGTAACATTGGGAAAGATAGATTTCATGGTATGTTGTGTACAGAGATCACAAAGAAGTCGAAATTGTGAGCATACATCAGAGATAGGCAATAGGAAAAAAACATGAAAATATTGCAATCTATGACACATCTGGTACACTTCCCTAAATACAGACTGAAGGAAGTGATGTGACCTGCATAGGTAGAATTGGCGGACTGCATGAGATGACACGATCATTGCACATCAGAGGCTTGAGTGGGCAACTTCAACTTTGGATGGACTCCAGGACTTTCACTGGGGAAAGTCTACACATTCGGCCATATTCACAAAATGTAACAGATTAAACCCAGGATAAACTTAAAGTAAAGAAACCATGTCTAGAGAGAATGTAGTAGACATTTAAAAGTTCAAGGATAAAGTTAGAAACCCACAAGAAATCCAGGAAATGGAAAACTATTCAAGCTGGAAAGGGAGAGTAGTCGTGTGCATAGAAGATGCTGGGATAGCTTAGAAGTTTGAGGGAGTTTATGACATCACAGTGAACATGTCACCCAAGATGGCCTCATGGTTATAGTCTGAGGATTGTCCTAGGCTACGATACTCAAGTTAGAGATACCCAGAAGAGAATTTAAAAACAGAAACCAGGCACTGAAACTTGAAGAGAGAGAATACACGCTGATTAAAGGGGTAAGAAAGAAGTCATTGTGAGGAAGCAATAATAGGGGGACAAGCGGTGAGTGGAGAACATTGTAATCTACTCAAGTGTATGGGGAGGCCATACTGATGCAAGCTTGAAACTCGATTTGAAACCAGAGGCTGGACTTTGGGCTTATCAGACCTACATAATCCTTCTGCCTTAATCATAATCCAAAATTAAGAATGATCTCCTGAGGACACCGTAGACAATGATTGATGCTTCCTTTCCTATGCCCCTAGCATTCATTGAAGAGAAGTCTCACTTTCCATGGCTCTGGCATTACAGAGGCCCATTTGGTACATGCTAATGTGTCACAAGATATCTCTTTGAACACTTGAAGGAATGGACCCCCGTCATGCTTTGTGTATGTCCCATTGTTTGACAGGGCTCCAGAATTGTGCTGAGAAGCACCCTATTCTAGACGGCTTCATTGCTTTGTGAGGGCTGCCCTACCAGGCTAGTATGCTTGGTTTGGCTTCAATGAAATTCTCTCCCCGTATCTCTTGAAGTAGAATGATTATTAATATCGTGTATTGACAGCATATGTAAGGAGGTTGGCTCAAAATTAGAACATTACAATTATGTTTATAGAAAAATAAACATGCCAGAGCTGAGGATGTAAATCGAACAAGTAAAACACTCTATAGAAATATAGTAAGCCAGCATCTAGACGTAACCTAGTGGAACACTCAAGGATCGGGAGTAAAGTTCGATACTTCCCAAATCCAGAAATAAGACAGAAAAGTATCTTACCTGGAGCAGAGTTCATCAGATTTCTCTAATATGTCTCGGAAACATAATGTCCGTGAAGGCGGTTGCCAGGACAACCTCGAATCTGGACTTTCTGATCTCGGAATGTCAAAGCAACCAAGACGACCACGTGTTCTCAGGGCTCAGTGTAACCTCGGCCAGGATAGCAGTTTCCTACAGGTGACCAATGGAAATTCCAAGACAACATGGAACAATCACGAAAAGACTCAGACCTCGGCATACAGAACATATGGTGATTACAGAAATACAAAAGTCATAGCTTGCAATGAAGGAGAACGGACTGATAAACATATTGAAGAGAGATAGGTCAGAAAGACCATAACGATTAGACTTTGGAAAAGAGGAAAAACTCCCTGAAAATGGAAGGTCAATAGAAATCACATCTGAATAATCCACAGTGAAAGACTTCAGTCATTAGACAGACTCTGACTGGACGTTTGAAAGTCCGAGAATGTCACAACGCCAAAAACTGCAGCGAAGGTCAAACCTGGACTAACTGGGAAGGGTGAGTTATGGGACTGCTCCACGTGGGCTCTGAAAGCCTGCATCCACGAGGCTAGACAGGACAGCAGACACACGATTCTGACAAATCCTCCGACATCACAGAGGGCCAGAAAAAGAAGCTGGCCTCATCTACACAGGGCTAGAGGTGGGCTCAAGTAGCATATTCAAGTCATGTCCCACTCAAATGCAGGTTGCCAATGGAACACGAAAGGGGCTGGCCAGTGGGGAATTGGTGAAGTCCGCGCATTCTGGTTCAGGCGCCCGGCTTCAGCCACATAGAATCCTGCAGGTGAGCATCCTCAAGGCTCGTCCAGCCATTCTGGGGCAGATGTGTGAGGTAGTGTAGAGGTAGATGGGAAGCGAAATTAGACAGCTCCACTCTTCCACAGCAAATACACAGCACGGCCCGCAGATGTGAGCACAGCCATAAACTTCTGCCAAAACAAAGCCAATCGAAAGTTGCAAAGAATTGAAAAATTGAACCTCAAAAAAGAAAGCATGCCAGTAAGAAGTAAAAAATGTCTAGCAATAACCTTGGCCAAACAGGAGAAAGCTATGGAAACCGAAATCCAGCAAAGTTTCTGGGGAAGAAACTCCGGAAGACACAAGGAAATGGAAGGCTATTCCGTGTTCTTCGAATGGAAGAACTAACACACTTGAAGCGTCCATACCGCATAAAGCCATCTCTGGATTCCATGCAGTCCCAGTCAAAGTCGCAGCACTATTTCCCACAGAAATGGAAGAGAGAATCCTAGAGTTTCTATGCAGCAACAAAGGACACTGAATAGCCAAAGGAGTACTGAGGAAAACGGACAAAGCAGCAGGCATCACACTTATTGATTTCCAGATATAGGACTAAGTGCTAGGTATGGAAACAGCACAGCCTGGCGCCCAAAAGAAGCACACAGACCCATGGAACAGAATCGAGAGCCCAGAGGTCAACTGACACACATATGGACAGCCCATTTTCGACCAGGGAGCCAAGAGGAGACAGCAGAGAAAGGAGAGTCTCGACAAGAAATGGTGCTGGGAAGACAGCACAGCCACATGGAACACCGTGAGAGTAGACCTTGATGTTACACCAGGGACACACACCACCTCGAATTGGATAAAGACTTTAACGGAAGACTTGAAAACGTGCAGCTTCTAGGAGAAAACGCAGGCAGCTTGCTCTTTGCCATCTGGCTTAGCCACCTGTTTGGAAGAAGCATGTGTGACCGGGCAAGGGAAACAAAGGAAACAAGAAACAAGCGGGACTCCATCCAACGCAGAAGCTTCTGCCCAGCCAATGACACCATCGACTGAATGCAAAGACTGTGCAACAACTGACAGCAGATGTTTGCAAACCGCACATCGGAGAAGAGGTGAACAGCCATAAGATCCCATGAACTCATACGTCTTCACAGGAAACAAAACAGCGAGCCCAATAAAACCAGGGCAAAAGATGGAAACAGACAGCTCTCCCAGGAAGATAGAAAGATGGACAACAGGTTGTATGAAAACATGCTCATCATCATTAAGTCTCTGCTCAATGCAAATACGAACGGCACTGAGATAGCAGCTCACAGTGGTCAGAATAGCTATAAGGATGAAGGCAGTAACCAACAAGTTTCAGAGAGGAGGTGGAGAGAAGGGAAGCCTCCTGCACTGCTGGTGGGAGTGTAAACCAGTGCAGACAGTACGCGAAGTGGTGTGGAATTGCATCAGAATTTTCAGAATCCATCTACCATATGATCAAGGTATTCCACTGTGGCGTATATATCTAAAGATCTTTGAAACACTAATGCACAGAGATCCTTGCATCGCTGTATTCCCCACAGCCTTACTCCCAATATGCAACATTTGGAAGCCTCCCTGATGCCCATCAAGGGACGAATGGACAAGAAAGATGGGCTATAGCCACACAATGGCATAGCCCTCAGCTGTAGGAACAGATGCAGTGCAGCCATTTGTGACCACCAGAATGGCTCCTGAGGGTATCAGGGGAACTGAAACAAGCCCTGGGGTAAGGTCAAATACCACAGGATCTCACGTACAAGGAGAAGAGGAAAAATGGACCAACAAACAGGTAGCACGTGACATAGGATTGGCAGTTTCCAGAGGGAAATGGGGGTGGGGGACGGAGGGACAAAGAGTTGATTAGGCACAAGTGTGTGGTGAGGGCCTGTAATTAGGCTTACGCTGGTGAAGATGATGTAGCCTACACAGAAGTCTAAATCTATGAGGATGCAGATTTGAAAGCTATAGGATGCTAGAATGCAGGGTTAAGGAAATCAATTCACATACAATCAAAACACCAAAAAGGGGTGCAGATTTACGGACTAAGGCTTTGGAGGCTGAAAGAGATTAGAGAAGATGAACATCCAAGGATTAGCAATCGCCTCCAAATGCTTAATGATGATACAGAAAGGTAGACCTTTGCAAAGAGATGAAGAGGAATACTACCAAGAGAACATGGTCTGAGCCAAATCATGAATCAACGGCAAATGTTACCGACCCTAATGTTACTACCACTTCACTTCACGAATGATCGAAGCAGGCCAACATCTTCCCAAATTCAGGCCAAAGGTTGGTCCAAAAGCCCAATTTGGGGCCGGGCTGTGGTGTAGCAGGTAAGTGCCCACATCCGCTTGGGCGGCCCGGGCTTCACAGGTTAGCATCACGCGTGCGGATCAGATTACTAGCATTAGGAAATACAGATATCAAGGTCTGGTGGTCACCGAGATCATAAAGTAGTAGAAATGGTGAGGAGACCTTATCAGTACGCACCAGAAAAAGATCCACGAGAATATTACAATCTATGAATGCATAAGGAACAGTTCCCCAAATGATGAAGGAAGGAAAACATGTGACCTGCCAAGGTGGAATTGTCAGACTGCTAGGAGATCACACGATCAGTGTGCATCAGGGGAATGCCTGGGAAACTTCAACATGAGAGGGTCTCCCGGACGTTCTCTGGGGAAAGTCCACCCATTTGGCCATATCCACAAAAGACAAGAGATAAAACCCGGGATAAGCTTAAAGGAAAGAAACCGGTGTCTAGAGGTAACTTAGTAGACCCTTCAAGTCCTTGGAGAAAGTTAGAAACTGACAAGAAATCCAGAGCAAGGAAAACTATCCTACCTGGAAACAGGGACTAGTCAGATTGGGATGAGACGGCTCTGAAACACTGTGTGCATTGAGGTTGTCAGGACAACTTAGAATCTGAGGGTGTTTATGACATCACAGTGAACATGTCACCCAAGATGGCAGCATGTTTACAGTCCGAGGATTGGCCTAGTCTAGGACACTCAAGTGAGAGATAACAAGAAACAGCTTTTCCAAACAAAAGCTTGAAAGGATCAAACAGACTCTGATTCAAGGGAGAAGAAAGGAATCATTGGGAACCAGCGATAATAGATGGAGAAGCACTGAGAGGTGAACATTGTCACCTACTCAAGTAGATGGTGAGGTCGTGCAGATTCAATCTTGGAACTTGATTTGAAACAAGAGGCCAGACTTGGGTATTACCAGACCTACATTGTCCTTCTGCCTTACTCATAATCCAAAGTACAGAATGATCTCTTGGGGACGTTGAAGAGAAGAATCGAGGACTCCTTTCGTAGGCCCCTAACATCCTTTGAAGAGAACTCTACCTTTGCATAGCTCTGGCCTCACGGGGGCCCACTGGCTACATGCTAAGGTTTCCCAAGAGATCTCTTTGAAGCCTTGAAGGCATGGACGCCTGTCATGCTTGGGGTATGTGGCTTGGTTTGAAGGGCTCTAGAAGTGTGCTGAAAAGCACCCTTTTCCAGAGGGCTTCATTCCTGTGTGAAGGCTTCCCTCCCAGGCTACAGTGCTCAGTTGGGCTCCAATGAAATTAACTCCCCCATCTCTTGCCATAGAAGGAGTACTGATTCTGTGTTTTGACACCATATGGAAGGAGGTTGACTGAAAACTAGAACATTACCATTATATTTAAAGAAAAATACACACGCCAGAGCTGAGGATGTCAATCAAACAGTAACAGACTCTGTAGAAATAAAGTAAGCCAGTATCTAGATGTAATCTAGGGGAGCGTTCAAGGTTCAGGGCTGAACGTCGAAACTTCTCAAATCCAGGGAAAGAGACGGAAGGATTTCTCACCTGGAGAGAGGAATTCATCACACTCATCGAATTTGTCTCGGAACCATTGTGTCCGTGAAGGTGGTTGCCAGGACAACGTCTAACCTGGAGTTTCTCATCTCACAATGTCAAATGAACCAAGATGGACACGTGTCCTCAGTTCTCAGTTGGACGTAAGCTAGGATAGCAAAGATTCCTTCAACTGACAGATGGAAATTCAAAGACAACATCCAACAATCACCAAAGCACCCACACGTCGGCCTACAGAACATATGGTGATTAAAAAAATACAGAATTCCTAACCTAGAATGAAGGAGAACCCACTGATAAGCATATCGAAGGGAGAGAGATCAGAAAGACCACTACGATTAAACTAAGGAAAGAAAACAAGCTCCCAGATAATGGAAGGCAAACAGAAATCACACCTGAATACTCCACAGTGAATGAAGTCAGTGTTTACAAAGAGTCTGCTTGAACGTTTGAAAGTCCGAGAAAGTCACAACCCCCAAATTTGCAGTGAATGTCAAACCTGGGCTAACTGGGAAGGGTGAGTTCTCAGACTGCTCCAAGCTGGCTCTGAAACCCTGTGTCCATGATGCTTGCTGGGACAGCAGAGACCCAATTCTGACAAATCCCAGTGTACCGGAAAAACAACCTGGCCTCGTCTACACAGGACCAGATTTGGGCTCAAGTAGCATATTCAAGTCCCATTCCACTCAACTGCAGGTTGCCAATGGAACACGAAAGGGGCCAGCCAGTGTTGCATAGGTGACGTCCGCGTGTTCTGTGTCGGCAGCATGTGGTTGGCCGCATGGAATTCTGGGGGTGAGCCTCCTCACCGCTCGTGGAGCCTTTCTGGGGCAGGCGTCCGAGGTAGTGTAGAGGCAGATGGGAAGCGACGTTAGACAGGGCCAGTCTTCCTCAGCAAATACGGCAGCGTTGCCAGCAGATATGAGCACAGCAGTAAACATCTGCCTAAACAAAACCAGTTAAAAGTTGCAAATGATAGAAAAACTGAACCTCAAAAAACAAAAAAGCATGCTAGAAAGAAAAACAAGTAATCTAGGGATAACCTGCACAAAACAGGTGAAAGCTATGTAAACCGAGAAATAGCAAACCTTTGGGAAAGAAATTCCAGAGGACACAAGGAAACGGAAGGGAATTCAGTGCTCTTGGAATGGAAGAAAACGAAGAAAGCATGAGGTATCATCACAATGATTCCTTTCTCATGCCTTGGATCAGCGTCTCTTTGGTCTCTTCAAGTTTCTGTGCCCGGTTTCTGTTTGGAAAAGCTGTTTCTGGGTATCTCTCACTTGATTCTGCTAGCCTAGGCCAATCCTTGGACTGTAAACATGTGGCCATCTTGGGTGACATGTTCACAGAGATGTCATAAACACCCTCAGAATTCTAAGTTGTACTGACAACCTCCATGCACTCAGTGTTTCCGAGCCATCTCATACCAGTCTGACTACTCCTGTTTTCCAAGTAGGATAGTTTTCCCAGTTCTGGATTTCTTGTCGGTTTCTAACTTTCTACTTGAACTTTGAAAGGTCTACAACATTCCCTCTAGACACGGGTTTCTTTCCATGAAGATTATCCCCGGTTTTCTCTCTTATCTTTTGTGGATGTGGCCAAACGGGTGGACCTTCCCCAGAGAAATTCCTGGAGCTCCTCACAAGTTGAATTTGCCCAGGCAATTCTCTGATGCACAATGAGTGTGTCATCTCCTAGGAGTCTGACAATTCCACCTGGGCAGGTCACATGTTTTCCTTCCTTCATCATTTGGGAAATTGTACCTTATGCATTCATAGGTTGTAATATTCTCAGTGTCCATTTTCTGGTGTGTATTGAAAATGCCTCCTCAGAATTTCTACTTCTTTATGATCTCTGTGCCCACCATACTGTGAAATCTGTTTTTCCTAATGCTAGTAATCTGATCTGCAACCCTGATGATAGCAGGTGAAGCCCGAGCCGCCCAATCAGAACTTGGGCACTTACCTGCTACACCACAGGGCCGACCCTGAATTGGGCTTTTGGACAAAACTTTGGCCTGATCTTGGGAAGATGTTGGCCTGCTTCGATCATTCATGAAGGCGGTTAGTAACATCATGGACGGTAGCATTTTCCGCTGGTTCATGAGTTTAGCACGGAACACGTTCTCTTGGTAGTGTTCCTCTTCGTCTCCTTGCAATGGTCTACCTTTCTGTAGTGTCCTTAAGCATTTTGCGGTGATTAACAATCCTTCGAAGTTCATCTTCTCTAATTTCTTACAGACTCCAAAGCGTTAAGCCGTGAACCTTAACGTCTTTTGGGAGTTTTGATTTTACGTGAATTGTTTGCCATAACCCAGCATTATAACATCCTATACCTTTCAGATCTACATCCTCATAGATTTAGACTTCTGTGTACGTTACATCATCTTCACCACCGTAAGCCTACTTACAGGCCCTCACCACACACTTGTGTCAAATCAACTATTTCTCCCTCTGGGCCCTGCCACTTTTCCCTCTGGGAACCAGAAATCCCATGTCACTTGCTACCTGTTTCTTGGTCCTTTTTTTCCTCTTCTCCTTGTAAGTGAGACCCTATGGTATTTGACCTACCCTCTGGGGCTTGTTTCCATTCCCCTAAAACCCTCAGGAGCCATTCTGTTGGTCACAAATGGCTGGAAGGCATCTGTTCCTGCAGCTGAGTGCTATGCCGTTGTGTGGCTATAGCCCATCTTTCTTGTCCCTTGATGGGCACCAGGGAGGCTTCCCTCTCTTCGATATTGGGAGTAAGGTTGTGGTGCGCACAGCGGTGCATGGATCTCTGTGCATTAGCGTTTGCAAGTTCTTTGGATATATATGCCACAGAGGAATACCTGGATCATGTGGTAGATGGATTCTGAAAATTCTGAGGCAATTCCACACCACTGCGCTTAGTGGCTACACTGGTTTACACTCCCACCAGCAGTGCAGGAGGCTTGCCTTCTCTCCACCTCCTCTCTGAATCTTGTTGGTTCCTGTCTTCATCATTATAGCCATTCTGACCACTGTGAGCTATCTCAGTGCCGTTCGTATTTGCATTGAGCAGAGACTTAATGATGATGAGCATGTTTTCATACAGCCTGTTGGCCATCCTTCTATCTTCCTGGGAGAAATGTCTGTTTCCCTGTTTTGCCCAGGATTCATTTGGCTCATTGTTTTTTCTCCTGTGGAGACGTATGACTTCATTGGATCTTTTGGCTATTCACCCCTTCTCTGATGTGTGGTTTGCAAACCTGCTGTCGCAGTTGTTGTGACGTCTTTGCACTGAGTCGATGGTGTCGTTGGCTGGGCAGAAGCTTCTGCGTTGGATGGAGTCCTGCTTGTTTCTTGTTTCCTTTGTTGCCCTTGCCCAGTCACACATGCTTCTTCCAAATATGCGGACAAGCCAGATGGCAAAGAGCAAGCTGCCTGCGTTTTCTCCTCGAAGTGTCACGGTTTCAAGTCTTCCATTCAAGGCTTTAATCCATTTCGAGGTGGTGTGTGTACCTGGTGTAACATCTCGGTCTACTCTCATTGTGTTACATCCTGCTGTGCAGTCTTTCCAGCACCATTTCCTGTCTAGAGTCTCTATTCTCCGCTTTCTCCTCTTGGCTCCCTGGTCGAAAATGGGCTGTCCATAGGTGTGTGAGTTGATTTCTGGGCTCTCGATTCTGTTCCATGCATCTGTGTGCCTCCTTTGCAGGCCAGGCTGTGCTGTTTTGGTACCTAGCTCTTCGTCCTATATGTGGCAGTAAGAAAGTGTGATAATTGCTGCTTTGTTCGTTTTCCTCAGGATTCCTTTTGCTATTCAGTGTCCTTTGTTGCTGGATAGAAACTTTAGGATTCTCTCTTCTATTTCTGTGGGAAAGATTGCTGCAACTTTGACTGGGACTGCGTGGAATCCAGACATTGGTTTGTCGATAAAAATAATCCGTAACCAATCTGTAAATGAAAATTTGGGGGAGTTTATTCTGAGCTTCAATCTGAGGATTATAACCCAGGGCCTTTCTACCCAAAGGAAGAAAGAGCATCAGAGAAGTGGGGTGCACAGACTGATTGTATTCTCCTCATAGAGGATGTTTCACATAGGATTGAAATGTCCCATTTACAATAGTTGCGAGACTGCTCTGTTGGCACAGCGATTGATGGAAATAGCAGGTAGGTCTTCTGTCTCAGTGAACCCAGTAGTGTGGCAGTCTGTTGTCTCCAGCTGACTGGTCACAGGTGAGCTGGGTGGTCAAAGGTGAGTGCAGCAATCAGTTCCTAGCCTAGGGAGAAATGCTTATCCCTAAAGAAATGCTAATGTGGGGGGAAGTTGCACCTTTATCTCAAGGGCCATAGGAAATGTGTAAGCAGATATGCAATTTGTGCTAAATAGCCATAGTCAGGCCCTTTTGGAAAACACAAAAGCAGGCCGAATTAGGTTTATACCAAATGGCTTCCTCATATAGTCCAATATATCCAATTGCTTCCCATTTTTATTTGTGAGCTTTATGCCATATGGACGTTTCAAGTGTGTCCGTTGTTGCATTCAAAGGGCACGGAATAGCCTTGCATTTCCTTGTGTCTTGTGTATTTTCTTTCCCCAAAACTTTGCTACTTTTTGGTTTCCATCACTTTCTCCTGTTTGTCCAAGGTTATTCGCAGATATCATTTTCTTCTCACTGGCATGGGTTTTTTTTGAGGTTCACCTTTTCTATTCTTTGCAACTTTTAATTGGTTATGTTTGGCAGAAGTTTATGGCTGTGCTCAAATCTGCTGGCCGTGCTGCTCTCTTTGCTGAGGAAGAGTGGCGCTGTCTAGCATCGCTTCCCATCTGCCTCTACACTAGCTCGCACACCTGACCCAGAATGGCTGGACGAGCATTGAGGAGGCTCACCCCCAGGATTCCACGTGGCCGACCCTGGCCTGCCGACCCAGAACACGTGGACTTCACCGCTGGCCCACTGGCTGGACCCTTTCGTGCTGCATTGGCAACCTGCGGTTGAGTGGAATGTGACTTGAATATGCTACTTGAACCCAACTCTGGCCCTGTGTAGATGAGGCCAGGTTGTTTCTCTGGCCCACTGTGATGTCGGAGGATTTTTCAGAATCGTGTCTCCTCTGTCCAGTCTAGCTTGGTGGACACAGGGTTTCACAGCATGCGTGGAGCAGTCTGATAACTCACCCTTCCCAGTTAGGGCAGGTTAGACCTTCCCTGCAGTTTTTGGCGTTGTGACTTTCCCGGACTTTCAATCGTTCAAGTAGAGTCTGTCTAAGGACTGACATCTTTCACTGTGGATTATTGAGGTGTGATTTCTGTTGGCCTTCCATTTTATGGGACCCTGTTTTCTTTTCCATGGTCTAATCGTCATGTTCTTTATGAGCTTGTCCTTTGACATGCCTATCAGTGCGATCTCCTTCACTCCATTTTAGGAGTTTTGTATTTCTTTAATCAGCATATGTTCTGTAGGCCAAGGTGTGAGTCCTTTCGTGATTGTTGGGTGTTGTCCTGGAATTTCCATCATTCACTTGAGGGAATCTTTGCTATCCCAGCCTAGATCCAACTGAGCACTGACTACACGAGGTCATCTTGGTTCGTTTGACATTGTGAGATGATAAACTCCAGGTTCAAGGTTATCGTGGCAACCAGTTTCACGGGCCCAATGGTTCTGACACAAATTAGATGAATCTGATGAATTCCTCTCTGCAGGTGAGAGACCTTCTGTCCCTTTTCTGGATTTGGGAAGTTTCGAGCTTGACCACTGATACTTGAACTTTCCACTAGATTACGTCTAGATACTGGCTTACTTTATTTCTACAGGGTTTGTTATTTGTTTGATTTACATCCTCAGCTGTGGCATGTTTATTTTTCTTTAAGTATAATGGTAATGTTCTAATTTTCTGTCATCCTCTCTACATGTGGTATGGAAACACATAGTCAATACTCCTTCTACCGTAAGAGATATGGGGAGAGAATCTCACTGATCCCATTGAGCCCTGTAGCCTGAGAGGCCGGCCTTCACAAAGGATGGAAGCCCTCTGCAAAAAGGTACTTTTCAGCACACTTCTAGAGCCCCTCCAAACCAAGAGACATACACAAGCATGGCAGGGGTCCATTCCTTCAAGTCTTCAATGAGCTCTCTTGTGACATATTGGCATATACCCAGTGGGCCCCCATGACTTGAGAGCTGTGGGAATTGAGAATTCTCTTCAAGAATGCTAGGGGCATAGGAAAGGAGGCCTCAATTCTTCTCCTCAATGTCCTCAATTGATCATTCTTGACTTTGTATTATGGGTAAGACAGAAGGGCAACATAGGTCTGATAAGCCCCGGGTCCGGCCTCGTTTTTCAGAACACATTTCCAGCTTGAATCAGCATGGCCTCCCCAGACTTCCGTAGATGACAATGTTGCCCTCTGAGTACTTGACCATCTATTGTCTCTTCTTCCCAATGATTCCTTTCTCATCCCTTGAATTAGCGTTTCTTTGATGTCTTCAAGTTTCTGTCCCTGGTTTGTGTTTGGAAAAGCTGTTTCTGTGTACCTCTCAATTGAATATCCTAGCCCAGGCCAATCCTAGAGCTGGAAACCTATGGCCAACTTTGGTGACGTGGTCACTGTGATGTCATAAACACGCTCAGAATTCTAAGTTGTCCTGACAACCTCCATGCACACAGTGTTTCAGAGCCATCTCATACCAGTCTGGCGACTCCCCCTTTCCAGGTGTGATAGTTTTCCTTTTTCTGGACTTCTTGTCGGTTTCTAACTTTACCCTCGAACCTTGAAAGATCTAGTACATTCCTTCTAGACAATGGTTTCTTTCCTTTAAGATAGTCCTGGGATTTATCTCTTATCTTTTGTGGATGTGGCCAAATGTGTGGACTTTCCCCACAGAAAGTCCTGGAGTCCCTGCGAAGCTGAAGTTACCCAAGCAATCCTCTGATGAGCAATGATCATGTCAACTCATAGCAGTCTGGTGTTTCCACCTTGGCAGGTCAGATGTTTTCCTTCCTTCATCATTTGGGGAAGTGTACCTGATGTCTTCATAGATTGTAATATTCTCATGGTTCATTTCCTGGTGTGTATTCATAAGGTATCCTCACAATTTCTACTTCTTCATCATCTCTGTCGGCACCATACCTTGAAATCTATATTTTCTAATTCTCCTAATCAGATCTGCACCTGCGATGCCAGCCTGCCAGTCCCAGGCCGCCCAAGTGGAACACGGACACTTACCCACTACACCAGAGGGCTTGCCCTGAAGTGAACTTTTGGACCAACCTTTGGCTTGAACTTGGGAAGATGTTGGACTGCATTGTTTATTCGTAAAGGTAATTAGCAGTAACATCGTGGACAGCAACATTTTCAGTTGGCTCAGGAGTTTAGCACGGGTCATGTTCTGTTGGTAGTGTTCCTCTTCATCTCTTTGCAATGGTCTACCTTTATGTTGCATCATTAAACATTTCGAGGTGATTATCAATCCTTTGAAGTTCATAATCTCTAAACTCTTTCAGCCTGCAAACTTTATCCCTTAAACCTGCTTGCCTTTATGGAGTTTTGATTTTAGGTGAATTGATTTCCATAACCTAGCATTAGAAAATCCTATAGCTTTCAGATTTACATCCTCATAGATTTAGACTTCTGTGTATGCTACATCTTCTTCCCCACAGTAAGCCTAATTACAGGCCCACACCCCACACTTGTGCCTAATCAACTCTTTCTCCCACCGTCCACTGCCACCCGTTCCCTCTGGGAACCACCAATCCCATATCACGTTCTACCTGTTTGTTGGTCCTTATTTTAATCTTCTGCTCATAAGTGAGATGCGATGGTATTTGATTTCTCCCTTGGGCTTGTTTCAGTTCCCCTCCCACCCTCAGGAGTGATTCTGCTGTCACAAATCGCTGGACTGCACTGTTTCTTACAGCTGAGTGTTTTGCCTTTGTGTGGATATAGCCCAACTTCCTTCTCCATTGGTCCTTTGATGGGCACCAGGGAGGCTTCCAAGTCTTGGATATTAGGAGTAAGGTTGTGGTGAACATAGTGGGGCACGGATACGTGGGCATTAGTGTTTCGCCGTTCTTTGGATAAACACGCTGGAGAGGAATAGCTGGATCATATGGTAGATGGATTTGGAAATTTCTGAGGCAATTTCACATGGCTATGCCTACTGCCCTCACCGGTTTGCACTCCCAACAGTGGTGCAGGACTCTTCCCTTCTCTCCACCTTCTCTCTGACACTTGTTGTTTCCTGTTTTGTTCCTTATAGCCATTCTGAACACAGGGAGCTGTCATCTCATTGCCGTGAGGATTTGCCTTGGCCTTATACTTAATGGTGTTGAACATGTGTTCATACGGCTGTTGGCCACCTTTCTGTCTCTTGGGGTAAGTCTCTGTTTCCATCTTCTGCCCAGGTTTTAATGGGCTTGTTTTTTCTCTTATGGAGACGTGTGTGGCCATTGCGTCTTTTCGCTATCCAGCCCTTCTCAGATGTGTGGTTTGAAACATCCTCTCCCTGTTGTCATGCTGTCTTTGCATTGAGTGGACGGTTTCCCCGCTGGACAGAAGCTTCTACGATGGATGAAGTCCTGCTTCTTTCTTTTTTCTTTGTTGCCCTTGCCCAGTCACACATGCTTCTTCCAAATAGGCGGCTACCCCAGATGGCAAAGAGCAAACTGCCTGTGTTTTCTCCTAGAAGTGTCACTGTTTCAAGACTTCCGTTGAAGGCTTTAATCCATTTCGAGGTGGTGTGTGTGCCTGGTGTAACATCATGATCTACTCTTATTGTGTTACATGTGGCTGTGCAGTCTTCCCTGCACCATGTATTTTACAGACTCTCCTTTCTCCACTGTCTCCTCTTGCCTTCCTCATTGCAAATGCGCTGTCCATATATGTGTGAGTTGACCCTTGGGTTCTGCATTCTGTTCCCTTGGTCTTTGTGCCTGTTTTTGGGACCAGGCTGTGCTGGTTCGGTACCAAGAGCTTCGTCCTACATGTTGAAATCAAAGTGTGATACATCCTGCTTTGTTCGTTCTCCTCATAATTCCTTTGGGTATTCAGAGTCCCTTGTTGCTGGATAGAGACTTTAGGATTTTCTCTTCTATTTCTGTGGGAAAGATTGCTGTAAATTTGACTGGGATTGCATGCAATCCAGAGATTGCTTTATCCATTACGGACGTTTCAGGTGCTTTAGATCTTACATTCCTAGAGCATGGAATACCCTTCTCTTTAGTTGTGTTTTTTGGAATTTCTTTCCCTAAAGCTTTGCTAGTTTTGGTTTCCATAGCTTGCACCTGTTTGTCTAAGCTTATTCCTAGAAATCTTCTTTTTCTTACTTGCATGTTTTTTTTCCAGAGGTTCAGTTTTCCTATTCTTTGAAACTTTTCATTGGTTTTGTTTTGGCAGATGTTTATGGCTGTGCTCACATCTGGTGGCTAGGCTGCTGTATTAGCTGGGCAAGAATGACGCTGTCTGATGTTGCTTCCCATCTACCTCTACACTACCTTGGACGCCTGCCCCAGAATATCTGGACCATCGGTGAGGAGGTTCACCTCCAGGATTCTGCATGGTCTGCCCTGGGTGCCGATCCAGAATTTGTGGACTTCACCACTGCACCACTGGCCAGCACCTTTCATGTTCCACTTTAAACCTGCATTTGATGTGGAATGTGAGTTGAATATGCTATTTGGGACAAATCTTGCACTGTGTAGACGAGGCCAGTTTGTTTTTCTTCTCCACTGTGATGTCGGAGGATTTCTCAGAATTGGGTCTCTGCTATGACAGAAAACTTCATTGACACAGGTTTTCAGAGCCCCATTTCAGCAGTCTCATAACTCACCCTTACCATTTAGCCTAGGTTTGACATTTACTGCAGGTTTGGGGTTTGTGCCTTTCTCTGTCTTTCGAACGTTCAGGGTATTTCTAAAACGGACATCTTTCATTGTGGATTATTCAGGTGTGATTTCTGTGTGTCTTCCATTTTATGGGACGGTTTTTTGTTTTCCATGGTATAATTGTTGATATGGGCTTGGCGAGCTGAAGACTCGAATGAAAGATTTCTCGGATATTCAAGGTCTGGCATTGGTGCTATTTTATTTAGAGAATAGTACAGGATAGCATGGGGACAGGACCCATGGGTAGTGAAGTGTTGCTGCTGCTTCCTGGGGATGGGACACATGAGCAGTCAAAGCTCCTGCTGCTGCCCTGAGTTGAGGGTTAGGGCTAGTTTTATAAGTCATGGGTACATGATTCATTTTTACTGGAAAAAGACATGATGTGGTAAAATGTCTTTAAATGATTTCAGTGCAGATGGGGTCTGGTTATTGTGCAGTCATATAACTTTAGATACGGATCTGGTAATATAGATAAGCATGTACGTGATGATGCCCTGGGCTTCTCTCCCTGAGTCAGCTCTAATTCCACCGGCTCATATAGTTTAGCATGTAGGCCAGATCACCTTGGGCTTCCCTAGCTGGGGCAGCTTTAATCCACATCATAAACACCCCCTGAACCCATTTGGACTGGAGAGGTTTGGGGATATGGACGATGGTCAGTCTTCTGTAACTACTTATGGCTGTACAAGGTCGCAGAGCTGTCCCTAAATGGGGTCATAGGTACAGGTAGGAAGTTCAGTGGACTGGAAGCCTTCACCTGTGGAGTTCAAGGCTGACAAGGTATACAGAGCCTCTGGAGACGAGAGAATCATTTGACGAGAGGTGGTCCAGGAGGTGAAACTTTTTTCACATGCAGAAGACAAACATGAAACAGACAACAAACTATAATAAGAAATACAAGCAGTATGTTTAACCCAATGTATAAAGTATTGAAGTAGTGCAGAAACCTGGTCCTGACTTGGAGTTCAAACAATCGTTTAGAGTTAGGGTTGATAAGACACGGATTTAATTTGGTGGTTGGGATAGGAAGCCAGAAATATTTTGACGGTAGTCAGGAATATAGACACAACATTCAGTTTTTATAATGGCATAGCTGCCCCCTTGTGCTGCTGTCAAGACATCCAGTGCCATTTGGATTTGGAGGACTGCCTTACACATTTGGGATACTTCTAAATTGAGCAGCAATATGCTATGTTGTGCGTCATTTAATGCCTTCATAATAAATTTGTTTAGGACTTCCATGTTCAAGACGACACTTTTGATACCTAATTGGGGAAGGAAAATTGCGGAAAGATGGTCATACCAGTGGAAGACAGAGATGGTCCGGAGCTGCTGCAGTTGGGTAGGATAGCAGGAGGAGATGTAGTAAATGGAGTTCTACCCTGCATCCAGCTAAAGCCTAGTGTGCATCGTGCAATCCATTTAGGTGGCAGCAAACGCCATAAATTGGAACCGCATAGCCACTGAGCACCATTAGGGACTAACCAAAGCATGCTGGGCTGTCTATCCCAGTCAGTCCCAAACCAATCAGTACTTTTTTAAGACTATGATATGAGAACACATATAACAGCAAATTTTTCCCATAGGTCGGCTATTAGGCCATGTATCACAGGTGTGATTGGTTTGTTCCCAACAGAGAGTGACCTTTTAGTGAGTTGACCACTAGTAGGAGTGAAGCAAATACATTCATCCTAAATTTCAATGGTCCATCCTGTGTATATCGATAATTTAGGTAATTTACCTTTGGAACTTGTTGTTTCTAATCCACCTGTGACAAGGCAAATCTAGTTAGTATTTGGGGGGATGTTATAAAGGAAAATGTTTGATTGTGGCCAGGGAACTCGCACGTGTCAGACATAGATGAGCACAAGGAGACATTATGATTAGTAATAGATGAATCTTGCAGAAGAAAGAGCTAGAATCTAATATCCATGAATGCCTACTATAGCTTCTACAGAAACATAACTTTCTCTCTCTTAAATCACCCTCATTTTTACAAAAGATAGCCAAATCATGTTTAACAGGTTTGCAAGTAAAGTGTAGTTTCAATACAACTTGCTCCAATTATTTACATAACAGCTACAAGAATAGCAATTGTTTATACAGGCTTTTTAAAGTATGCTTTGCTGGAAATTTTTATGAGGAATCACAGATTGAACTGTGAAAGCCTCTACAGGCCAGAAAAGCCAAGCCAAGGATTTGCCATCAGATTTTGCCTGCAGTACTTACAGATTTGAGTGGAGTTCTCTTTCAGGTCCCCCAAAGTGTTTGGAGGTTACTTGCACCTGCCAAATAAGCACGTTTCCTTACTTAACGGGTAAGATTGCCAGAATCTCTGTAAACATGGTACCAGGCCCGTGTTTCTGAGTGGCTGTATTCCAGAAAGTCCAATCTTTGTTCCTGAAATGCTGTCTTGTCATATCTGAGCCTGTATGTTTCAAATATGACATTCCAGTCAAAGCCTTGGTAATATAACCAATGTGTCCTGTGATAAGGAGAACGGAATCTTATGGAACTTATGCAAATATTGCCACTAAATAACCATACTCAGTCACAAAGTGTTTCCAAATTCTCGAGGGATAAGGTACAGGGAAAAAGACAAATGTTTCAGTTTTGCTCATAAAGGTATAATTTCACCAAATGGCTGTAAGTCAAAGTTAGCATAAGAGAAAAGAGAAAAAGACTTCCTTCATTATGAGAAAACAAAACAACACATCAAAACTCAACAGTATTTCAAACAGAAGTCCTAAAAAATTATAATCGTCCTCATCAGTTCACACAGTCCTGTATAAACAATTCTTGAGCTAAATCTGTCCTTAGCAGATCGAGGAGCTTAGTTTCTGTTACAATTCTGTAGTTTCTTACTCAGCTCAGTTTTACAATGTGAAAGTTTATCAGAACCCTGTAGTTTAGATCCTCTGTGTCAGAATCCTTTCCCAGAATATCTCGGAAGATGAAACATATTTGCAAAAGAAAAAAGCATCAGAGTAAAACAACAATTATCTGCAAATGGACAAAGGACTCAAAAGGGCAATTGACAAAGACACTTGGATACTTCTGTGACATATGACCCTTCCAGATAATAAGCGGTCTTATGACTGATAACCAGGAAAGATCAGAATCTTAGCAATGCTATATAATTTTAAGACATCTATATTAATAACATTTACCAATCTAATACCACCTAAGAATATCTATCATCACTTGTTTCACAGTTTCCCCTTTAATTTAATAGAAAAAATAAGCCTAATTAGTTTAATGTTTTCCTCCTTACAGGAACAGAGAGCAAATTTCTTTGAGAAGTCTCAGGGGCCCTCTGAAAATCCTCAGAGTAATTTCTCTTCTGTCCACCAGGTCAAAAGAAAGACTTCATTCAGGATTTGAATATTTTTGAGGGAGAAGCTTGTCAAAACATAGCCAAAGTTTTTAAAATGCTTCTTCAAATAGGAAACAACACTCACTGTGAAACAATGCTCAGGTATGTATTCAAAGTGATGACAGAAAGAGTCAAAAATCTTAAGAGTGACCTCAGTCATTATTTTCACAAAACACATTTCTCTCTTAGGTAGACTTACTCAAAGGAAGAGCTTTTATAACCTCTTTATCAAGAGCAGATCCAAAGTTCAAGAAAAAGTATCCTTTTAGAGAAAACCAAATTTGAATTTCTGCACCTAATAATGTTACACATTCAAACTCATGCACTTAATTGAACTTACTTTAGTCTACTTGAGTAGGCCTAAAACTCCTTTCAGAATTTCTACTTCACAAACCTTCTTCAACTTTCTTTTTCGTTTTCAGAATGTCTCAACAACTCTTTCTTTTTTCCTTTCTAGTACATTAGGACAAATTTATCTTTCTTCACCCATCAAACAAAAATATTTCCATTCTTTATACCTTTTTTACTGAAAGCATACATTTTAACTTCCCTGAATACAGAGCTCTTTTCCTTATTAATTTCCTGTAGCTTTAATTCCATAAGTTAATTAGAACTTTTAAGCCTTAACAGATCTACTAAACGCTAAAAAAGTAAATAATTATGAATTGTCTTTTATATCAGCATTCTAAACACTTCATAACTTTAGAAACCTGCCACTTCTCAATAAAACACAAGGCATGCTTTTTAATACACCCAAACGGTTTTAGCCTCTTCAAGAAGAAGCCCAAAGTAGATAACTTAGATATGTTTATTAATAATGATTCAGTGTTTCAGCCTATCCAAAAATGACCCGCATATTCATCTTTTTATCATTTAACTTAACTTTGCAAAACTCAAGATTGTTACACAGAAAAATTTCGAAGCTGTTGGTTTTTCAACAAGTATACAGAGCATAAAAGTTATTGTACTCACTTTTATGAGTTTTATGTATTTAAAACATTTTTTCCAACAATTATGTAAGATTACCTACAGAAACCTCATGAGGCATTAGACAAAACTGGTCATCATTTAAAGCTATTATTTTACTGACAAATTTAAGAAAGTGAACTTATATGACTAGATAACCCAGGCTGAAATTCCTGCATCCTATGCAAATACTGACAACTCTGACAAGAAGATAATTTTCAATCAAAGCAACAAACTTTAACAAGCTTTCATTTACCAAAGGTTAATTCACATCACATTAACTTTGAAAGGCACTGAGTTAATTTCTACTACATTTAGAATTTATGTAAGCACTTTCTTTAAGCCAACTAAACAGAGATCTTAATTTTGGCCAGACCATCCAGGGGTAAAAATATCACACGTATAATGTACACATAGACACACATAGACAGAGACTGTACAACCATTGTTTTAAAAACTACTGCTGTGAATCCGGTACAATAATATAAAGCTCACCAGTTATGAATCCACACTTTCTTTTGAGCCTTTTTACTAATACTTATGGAGAAGACCCTCGAGATGGTAGACTTTTTGCAAGAGTGCACTTATGACCATTTATCCTTTCCCCTCTTTTTTTTTTCAGTCTTAAGAATGAGTGATGGGCTACATAGTAGTTCCTTCAGAGGGGGAATGAGAATCCTTTTCATCATAAAGGAAGTAGGTGGAATCTGAACTGCCTCTACAGCTGTCTTTCCAGTCTTGCAAGGATTTTGTAAGGACAGTTGCTCTTGATTTCTCAGAAACTAACTCTAACTTGAAGGACATTCTAGGTTGATCTACCTGTCCAACTGCACCATAAAGGCACAGACATACCTCTCAAATTTTCTCCCAGCTGGAGTCTCTGGGTCATACCCATACAATTGAACGTGCTTCTAATTAATTAGAATGACCCTGAGTGGTGAGTCTCTTGGGATGCTTACGTCATTCCCCATGGCTTTAAAGCCAGTGTAGGACTGACAGTGTACTGGACAAAGGTGCAGTGCCTCCAGAGGCCTGGAACATGCTGGAGGCCGGGTCTCCCAGTAGCCGGGTTGAGAGTTAAGTCCCTTGCAAAATATTTTCAAGTTTTTCGATTTTACAGAAGGTCCCGGTTCTGCTCAAGTCCAGCCTGAAATTAAGCTCGACTTGGTGACAACAGAGGACATGATGAGCAAAACAAAGAAAGGAAAAGAAAACACCAGACCTCACCCTCATGGCCGTTCCCAGAGGGTTATCATGATAAAAGTCACACAACAGTTCCCATGCTGGGGCATACTACCCTAGCACGACAGTTCACAGAATAAATCACAGGTCTCCTAACATCATAGCCAACTCAGTAGGTGACTAAAATACTCAATGAATCAACCGCCAACAGAGGGCACCCTACTTGGGGTCGCTGGGGTGATCAGGCCCAGAAAGCCAAAGTTGGGGCTCCCAGTGTTGGAGGACTTGACTGTTGAAAGATTTCTTTGTTTCCCGGTTGCAAAGCTCAAAAGGAGACAAAATTGGCCATTGTAACTCTAAGAAAGATGACAGAGACAGGTCTATTACCTTAAAAATCGCCCCTGAACCTAGGGAAGCATCCTACCTGTTGTTCCTACTGTGGGGTGCCTATAGCAAGGGGTGATGGGGGTGTCCCCCAGACTTGCATCCTTTGGATATCTTCCCTGGTATGCCTGGCAGTAACAGGTGCCTGGTGAACATCTTTCCTATTCTGCCTGGAAGTAATAGGTGCCTGGTGAGTGGTCCCCAAGAGAATAGGAGAAGTTTAAGAGAGAACATGATGGAGAGAAGTAGTGAAGAAGTTTCCGCCACGCTGGGGGACATTCTACCCAATTGTGTATTGGAGCCATTCTCCGAAGAAGGGTTTCCAATACTCAACAAAAGGTTACAGTTCGGTACTTTCCCTGAACTGCAGTCCCGATTGGGACATTCACACAGTTCAGATGGTCAAGTGTAATGGGAGGTATCTCAATCCAGCTTTAGGAATAGAAAACTTCCACGGGATTCTTGGAGATTGCCAACCATCCTAATGACTTAAATGGCTGACCTGTTCCCACGTAAAATTTATATATTAGAGATAGGGTCAGGAAGGAATGGATTAATTCATTCTACATCACTCTTAGGCTTAAGGCACTGATTCTCTTCAAGCTGAATGCCAGATTTGCACCATAGAGTAGCCATGGGCAGCAAACATGAATTCATACAGCTATTCAAGACAGTTCCTGATGGAGAAGTGAATTTAGATCCAACCTCGAAAAAGAGAGAGGCACAAGGAAGAAAAGGGCACTTACCAGAATTCGAGCTCACAAACCGATGAAGCATGTTCCCCATACGGGCCACAAGATATGATGCATGGTCGGCAAGCTCAAGAGTTGAAAGAAAGATTTCTTGGACCATCAAGGTCTGGCAGTGGTGCTCTTTTATTTAGACAATGGTACAGGATAGCATGGGGACAGGACCCATGGGCAGTGAAGAGCTGCTGCTGCTGCATTGGGAAAGGACCCATGGGTAGTCACAGCTCCTGCTGCTTTCTGGAGTTGAGGTTAAGGACTAATTTTATAAGTCATGGGTACGTGACCTATTTTTCCTGGAAATAGAAAAGATGATGTAAAAAGTCATTAAATGATTTCAGTTCAGATGGGTTCTGGATATTGTGTGGTCATATAACACTAGATACAAAACTGGCCCCATAGATAGGCATGTAGGTGAGCATGACCTGGGCTTCTCTCACTGGGGTGCCTCTAATTCATACCAAAAGAAATTCAACGGGTCATATAGTTCTGCATGTTCACCAGCTAACCTTGGGCTTTCGAGTGGGGGCAGCCTTAATCCACATCAATCCTCATGGTCTTTCACAGCTGTCTCCCATAGAGATGCTCATCAGTGTGTTCTCCTTCATTCCAAGTTAGGAATTTTGTATTTCTTTAATCACCATATGTTCTCTAGGACGATGTGTGAGTGCCTTCATGATTGTTGGGTTTTGTCTTTGAATTTCCAGCGTTCACTTGAAGGAATCTTGGTTATCCTGGACTAGGTCCAACTGAGCACTGAGAACATGAGGTCATCTTGGTTGGTTTGACATTCTGAGATCAGAAACGCCAAATTCTAGTTTGTCCTGGCAACCACCTTATGGACATAATGTTTCCGAGACAAATTAGAGAAATCTGATGAATTCCTCTCTCCAGGTAAGATATTTTTATGTCTTTTTTTCTGAATTTGGGTAGGCTAGACCTTGACTTCGGATCCTTCATTGTGCCAGTAGATTACGTCTAGATACTGGTTTACTTTATTTCTGTAGGGTTTGTTTGTTGTTTGCTTTACATCCTCAGCTCTGGCATGTTTATTTTTCGTTAAATATAAGTGTAATGTTCTAATTTCCAGCCAGCTTCCTCACATACGGTGGCAAACCACATAATCAATACTCTTCTATGACAAGAGATAGGGGGAGAGAATTTCATTGAGGTCAAACAGAGCATTTTAGCTTTGATGGCAGCCTTCACTTTGGATTGGTGGTTCCCAGAGGGAAAGAAAAAATCCAAAAAGCTGTGCAGATTCACGGCATAAAGCTTTTGAGGCTGAAAGAGATTAGAGAAGTTAAACTTTCAAGGATTGTGAATCTCCTCCAAATGCATAATGATGCTACAGAAAGGTAGACCATTGGAAATATATTAAGAAGAATACTACAAAGACAATGTGTTCCATGCTAAATTCATGAAGCAAGGGAAAATGTTACCTTCTGTGAGGTTACTACTCATTACCTTCACGAATAATCACAGCAGGCCAGCTTCTTCCCAAGTTCAGGCAAAAGATTGGTCCAAAAGTAAAATTCAGGGCCAGCCATGTGTTCTGGTGTGTAAGAGCCCACGTTCCTAGTCTGTGGCCTGGGACTCATGGATTTGCATCACTAGTGCTGATCAGATTAGTAACATCAGGAGAGATAGATTTCATGGTATGGTGAGGGCAGAGATCATACATAAGTGGAAATTGTGAGCATACCTTATACATATGCGCAAGGAAAACAACATGAATATATTGCAATCTATGACGCATCTGGTAGACTTCTCAAATACAGAATGGAGGAAGTGATGTGACTTGCATAGGTGGAATTGTCGGACTGCACAAGATGACACGATCATTGAACATCAGAGGATTGGCCGGGCAACTTCAACTTGGGAGGGACTCGTGGACTTTTTCTGGGGAAAGTCTACATATTTGGCCATATCCACAAAATGTGACAGATAAAACCAAGGATAAACTTAAAGTAAAGAATTCAGTTTCTAGAGAGAATGTAGTAGATATTTAAAAGTCCAAAGATAAAGTTATAAACAGACAAGAAATCCAGGAAATGGAAAACCATCTTAGCTGGAAAGGGTGAGTAGTTAGACTGATATCAGATGGCTCTGACATACTGTGTGCATGGAAGATGCCAGGAGAACTGAGAAATTTGAGGGTGTTTATGATATCACAGTGAACATGTCACCCAAGATGGCCTCATCTTTATAGTCTGAGGATTGTCCTAGGCTACGATACTAAAGTGAGAGATACCCAGAAAAGAATTTAAAAACAGAAACCAACACTGAAACTTGAAGAGTTAGAATTGCCACTGATTAAAGGGATAAGAAAGAAGTCATTGTGAAGAAGCAATAAATAACAGAGAGACAAGCACTGAGTGGAGAACATTGTTACCTACTAAAGTAGATGTGGAGGCCGTGCTGATTGAAGCTTGCAACTTGATTTGAAACAAGAGGCTGGACTTGGGTCTTATCAGACCTACGTTGTCCTTCTGCCTTAATCATAATCCCAAATCAAGAAGGATCTCCTGAGGACATTGTAGAGAAGGATCGATGCTTCCCTTCCTATGCCCCTAGCACTCATTGAAGAGAAGTCTCACTTTCCATAGCTCTGGCATTATGGAGGCCCACTGGGTACATGCTAATGTGTCAAAATACATCTCTTTGAACCCTTGAAGGACTAGACCCCCATCATGCTCCAGATATGTCGCATTGTTTGGCAGGGCTCCAGAAGTGTTCTGAGAAGCACCCTTTTCGAGAGGGCTTCCTTGCTTTGTGAGGGATGCCCTACCAGGCTAGTGTGCTCAGTTTGGCTCCAATGAAATACTCCCCCTATCTCTTGGACTAGAATGATTACTGATGGCGTGTATTGACACCATGTGAAACGAGGTTGTCTGAAAATTAGAACATTACAATTATCATTATAGAAAAATAAACATGTCATAGCTGAGGTTGTAAATCAAACAAATAACACACCTTATAGAAATACAGTAAGCCAGTATGTAGACATAATCTAGTGGAACGTTCAAGGATCAGGGGTCAAGATCGAAACTTCCCAAATCCAGAAATGAGACAGAAAAATATCTTACCTGGAACGGAATTCATCACATCTGTCTAATTTGTCTCGGGTACATTATGTTCATGAAGAAGGTTAACATGACAACCTAGAATTTGGAGTTTAAGATCTCAGAACGTCAGACCAACCAAGATGAACACGTGTTCACAGTGCTCATTTTGACCAAGGCTAGCATGGTAAAGACTGTTACAAGTGACCAATGTAAATTCAAAGACAACACCCAACAATGAAAAGCACTCACATGTAGGTCTATAGAACATATGGTGGTTAAAGAAACAGAAAATTGATACCTTGGGATGAAGGAGAACTGGCTGACAAGCACACCAAAGGGGGAAATCTGAGAACGACCATGATGATTATACTATGGAAAAACAAAATGGGCTCAGAATAGGGAAGGCAAACACAAATAACACCTGAATACTCCACACCAAAAGATGTCAGGCTTTAGACAGACTCTGATTGAACTTTTGAAAGTCAGAAAGTGACACAAACCAAAAAACTGCAGCTAGGTAAAACCTGTGCTACCTGGAAAGGGTGGGTATGAGACTCCTCCAAACGTCCTATGAAACCCTGTGTCCATGAAGCTTGCCGGGAGATCAGAGACACAATTATGACAAATTTTCTGACATCGCAGTTGACCGAAAATACAAAGTGTCTACATCTACTCAGTGCCAGAGTTGGGCTGAAGTAGCCTATTTAAGTCACATTTCACTCAAATGTAGGTTGCCGAGGGAACATGAATGGGGCTGGTCAGTAAAGAATTGGGGAAGTCTCCGCATTCTGCGTCGGCAGCCAGGAGTTGGCAGGGTAGAATCCTGTGGGTAAACCTCCTCACCACTGGTACAGCCATTCTGGGGCAGGCGAGGGAGATAATGTAGAGGCCGATGAGAAACGACGTTAGACAGGGCCACTCTTCCTCAGCAAATACAGGAGCATTTCCAGCAGATGTGAGCACAGTGATAAATCTCTTTCAAAAGGAAACAAATTAAAAGTTGCAAAGAATAGGAAAATTGAACCTCAATAAAAAAGAAAAAGGATGCCAGTAAGAAGAATAAGATACCTAGGAATAACCTCACCCCAACAGGTGAAAGCTCTGTAAATAGAAAACTAGCAAACCTTTGCAGAAAGAAATGGGAGAAGACACAAGGAAGCGGAAGGATATTCCATGCTCTTGAAATGGAAGAATTAACACACTTGAAATGTCCACACCGCATAGAGAAATCTCTTGATTCCATGCAGTCCCAGTCTAACTTGCAGCAATATTTCTCACAGAGATAGAAGCGAGCATCCTAAAGTTTACATCCAGCAACAAAAGACCCCGAATAGCCAAAAGAATCCTGAGGAAAAAGAACAAAGCTCAATGTATCACACTTTCTGATTTCAACATATAGGATGAAGAAATTGAAATGGAAGCAGCGCAGGCTGGGATGCAAAACAGAGAAACAGAACCAAGGAACAGAATCAAGAGCCCAGAGGTAAAGGGACACATATATGGACACCCCATTTTCGACCACGGCACCAAGAGGAGACAGTGGAGAAAGGAAAGTCTCTACAATGAACGGTGTTGGGAAGAGTGCACAGTCTCATGTAAGACAAGGAGAGTAAACCACGGTGTTACCCCAGGCACAAACACCAACTCGAAATGGATTAAAGTCTAGAATGTAACACTGGAAACCATGAGACTTCTGGAAGAAAACGTAGGTAGGGTGCTCTTTGTCATTTGTCTTAGCCTCATATGTGGAAGAAGCATGTCTGTCTGGGAAAGGGCAATAAAGGAAACAAGAAACAAATGGGACTACATCAGACACAAAAGCTTCTGCATAGCCAAGGAAATCATTGATGCAATGGAAAGACAGCACAACTGGGAGAGGATGTTTGCAAACCACACATTGGTGAAGGGGTGAATAGCCAAAAGATCCAATAAACTCATACGGTTCCACAAGAAAAAAAAAAACAAGCTCCATTAAAATCTGGGCAAAAGCTGGAAACAGAGATTCTCCCAGGAAGATAGAAAGATGGCCAACAGGCTGTATGAAAACATGTTCATCATCATTAAGTCTCTGGTCAGTGCAAATCTGAAAGGCAATGAGATAGCAGCTCACGGCAGTCAGAATGGCTATAAGGATGAAGACAGGAAATAAGTTTCAGGGAGGAAGTGGAGAGAAGAGAAGTCTCCTGAACTGCTGGAGGGAGTGTAAACAGGTGCAGCCACGACACAAAACGGTGAGGAGTTGCCTTAGACATTTCAGAATACATCTACCATATGATCCAGCAATTCATCTGTGGTGCGTTTATCCAAAGAACGTGGAAACACTCATACACAGAGATCGGTGCACACCTCTATTTACCCTGGCCTTATTCCTGATATCCAAGACTTGGAAGCCTGCCTGGTGCCCATCAAGGGATGAATGGAGAAGGAAGATGGCCTATAGCCACACAAAGGCATAGCAGTCAGCTATAGAAACGGATTCAGGCCAGCCAATTCTGATCACCAGAATGGCTCCTGAGGGTATTGGGGGAACTGAAAGAAGCCCCAGGAGTATGCTCAAATACTACAGGATCTCATGCACATGGAGAAGAGCAAGAACGGACCAACAAACAAGTATCACATGACAATGGATTGGCATTTCCCAGAGGGAAAGTGGGGCAGTGGCCAGAGAAAGAAAGTGTTGATTAGGCACTGGTGTGTGGTTAGGGACAGTAATTAGGTTTACGTTGGTGAAGATGATGTAACCTACTCTGAAGTTTAAATCTATGTGGATGTAGATCTGAAAGCTATAGGTTATTATAATGTTGGGTTACGACAATCAATTCACATAAAACCAGAACTCCCAAAAGGGATGCAGATTTACAACCGGAAGCTTTGGAGACAGAAAGAGGTTAGAGGAGATGAACTTCCAAGTATTGGTAATCACCTCAACATGCTCAATGATGCTACAGAAAGGTAGACCTTTGCAAAGAGATGAAGAGGAATACTACCAAGAGAACATGATCGGTGCTAAACTCATGAACCAACAGAAAACGTTACCGTTCATGATGTTACTACTGATTCCCTTCACGAATGATCGAAGCAGGCCAACATCTTCACAGGTCAGGTCAAAGGTTGGTCCAAAAGTGCAATTCAGGGCCAGCCCTGTGATGTAGCAGGTCGGTGACTACGTTCCAGTTGGGCGGCACGGGCTTCACCAGCTAGCATCAGGGGTGCAGATCAGATTACTAGCATTAGGAAATACAGATTTCAAGGTATGGTGGGCACAGAGATCATAAAGAAGTAGACATTGTCACGAGACCTTAACAATACGCATCAGAAAAAGAGCCATGAGAATATGACAATCTATGAACGCACCAGGAACCCTTCCCCAAATGATGAAGGAAGGAAAACATGTGACCTGCCAAGTGGAATTTTTAGACTGCTAGGAGATCACACGATCATTGTGCATCAGGGGATTGCCTGGGCACCTTCCAATTGGGAGGGCCTCCAGGACTTTCTCTGAGGAAAGTCCACCCAATTGGACATATACACAATGGATAAGATGTAAAACAAGGGATAATCTTAAAGGAAAGGAACGTAGGATACCTTTCAAGTTCCACGAGAAAGTTAGAAACTTACAAGAAATCCAGAACAAGGAAAACTATCCTACCTGGAAAGGTGGAGGCGTCAGACTGATATGAGATGGCTCTGAAACACTGTGTGCCTGGAGGTTTTCAGGACAACTTAGAATTCTGAGGGTGTTTATGACGTCACGGTGAACGTGTCACCCAAGATGGCAGCAAGTTTAGAGTCCGAGGATTGCCCTGGCTAGGATACCCACGTGAGAGATATCCAGAAACAGCTTTTCCAAACAGAAACCGCACACAGAAACTTGAAGAGATCAAAGAGGCACTAATTCAAGGGATAAGAAAGGAATCATTGGGAAGAAGGGATACTAGAGGGGCAAGAACTGAGAGGAGAACATTGTTATCTACTCAAGTAGATGTGGAGGCCGTGCTGATTGAAGCTTGCAACTTGATTTGAAACAAGAGGCTGGACTTGGGGCTTATCAGAACTACGTTGTCCTTCTGCCTTACTCATAATCCCAAGTCAAGAATGATCTCTTGAGGACATTGAAGAAAAGAATTGAGGCCTCCTTTTCTAAGCCCCTAGCATTCTTTGAAGAGAGGTCTCCCTTTGCATAGCTCTGGCATCACGGGGTCCCACTGGGTACATGCTAATGTGTCCCAAGACATCTCTGTGAAGACTTAAAGGAATGGATGATTGTCATGCTTGGGGTGGGTCCTTTGGTTTGGAGGGATCTAGAAGTGTGTTTAAAAGCACCCTTTTTGAGAGGGTTTCGTTCCTGTGTGAAGTCTGCCTTCCCAGGCTACAGTGCTCAGTTGGGCTCCAATGAAATTCTCTCCCCCACCTCTTGCCATGGAAACAGTATTGATTTCTTGTTCTGACAACATATGGAAGGAGGTTTGCTGAAAATTAGCACGTTGCCGTTATATTTAAATAAAAATACACCTGCCAAAGTTCAGAATGAAAATCAAACCAATAGCAAACCATGTAGAAATAAAGTAAGCCCAGTATCCAGACGTAATCTGTTGGATCATTCAATGATCAGGGGTCAAGTTTGAAACTTTCCAAATCCAGAAAAGAGACAGACAAATCACTTACCTGGAGGGAGGAATTCATCAGATTTCTCTAATTTCTCTCAATAACATAATGTCTGTGAAGGTGGCTGCACAGACAACCTTGAATCTGGAGTTTCTAATCTGAGAATCTCAAACCTACAAAGACGACCATGTGTTCTCAGGGCTAAGTGTCACCTGGGCCGGGATAGCAAAGATTCCTACAAGTGACCGATGGAAATTCCAAGACCACACCCAACAATCACGAAATGACTCACACGTCGGGCTACAGAACCTATGGTAATTAAAGACATACAAAACTTCTAACTTGGAAAGAAGGAGAACGCACTGATAAGCAAATCGAACGGAGATAACTCAGCAAGACCATAACAATTAAACTATAGAAAAGAAAAAAGGATCACGGAATATGGAGGCCAACAGAAATCAAAGCTGACTAATCCACAGTGAAAGACGTCAGTCATTAGACACACTCTGTTTGAACGTTTGAAAGTCAGAGAAAGTCACAACGCCAAAAACAGCAGCAAAGGTCAAACCTGGCCTAAATGAGAAAGGTGACTTATGAGACTGCTCCCCGCGGGCTCTGAAACCCTGTGTCCACGAAGCTAGACTGCACAGCAGAGACACGATTCTGACAAATCACCCAACATCACAGTGGGCCAGAAAAGCAAGCTGGCCTCATCTACACAGGGCCAGATTTGGGCTCAAGTAGCATATTCAAGTCACAATCCACTCAACTGCAGGTTGCCAATGGAACATGAAAAGGGCCAGCCAGTGGGGCCGTGGTGAAGTCCGCACATTCTGGTTCAGCAGCCCATGTTCGGCGATGTGGAATCCTGGGGGTGAGCCGCCTCACCGCTCGTCCAGCCATTCTGGGGAAGGCGTTTGAGGTAGTGTAGAGGCAGATGGGAAGCGACGATAGACATTGACATTCTTCCTCAGGAAATGCAGCAGCATGGCCAGCAGATGTGAGCACACCCATAAATTCTGTCAAAACAAAACCAATTGAAAGTTGCAAAGAATAGAAAAACTGAACCTCAAAAAAGAAAGCATGCCAGTAGGAATAAAAAGATATCTAGGAATAAACGTGGCCAAACAGCAGAAAGCTATGGAAACAGAAAACTTGTAAAGGTTTGCGTGAAGATATTACAGAAGACACAAGGAAACGGAAGGCTATTCCGTGCTCTTCCAATGGAATAACGAACACACTTCAAACGTCCATACCACATAAAGCAGTGTCTGGATTGCATGCAGTCCCAGTCAAAGTTGCAACAATCATTCCCACAGAAATACAAGACAGAATCCTAAAGTTTCTATCCAGCAACAAAGGACCCAGAATAGCCAGAGGAATCCTCAGGAAAACGAACAAAGCAGCAAGTATCACACTTTCTGATTTCAACATATAGGATGAAGCCCTAGGTACGGAAACAGCACAGCCTGGCCCCCAATATAGGCACACAGACTCATGCAACAGAACGAGAGCCTGGAGGTCAACTCACACATCTACAGACAGCGCATTTTTGAACAGTGAGCCTAGAGGAGAAAGTGGAGAAAGGAGAGTCTCCACAAGAAACGGTGCTGAGAAGACTGCACACCAACAGGTAACACAATGAGAGTAGACCATGATGTTACACCAGACATACGCACGACCTCGTAATGGATTAAAGCCTTGAATGGAATACTTGAAACCGTGCAACTTCTAGGAGACAACCCAGGCAGCTTACGCTTTGCCATCTGTCTTGGCTGCCTATTTGGAAGAAGCATGTGTCAGTGGGCAAGGGCAAGAAAGGAAACAAGAAACAAACATGACTCCACCCAATGCAGAAGCTTCTGCCCAGCCAACGACTCCATCGACTCAATGCAAAGACAGCACAACAACTGTGACAGGCTGTTTGCAAACCACACATCGGAGAAGGGGTGAGTAGCCAAAAGATTCAATGAACTCATACATCTTCACAGGAATAAAAACAACGAGCCCAATAGAACCTGCGCAAAAGATGGAAACAGACATTTCTCCCAGGAAGATAGCTAACAGGCTGTATGAAAACATGTTCATCATCATTAAGTCTCTGGTCAATGCAAATCTGAACGGCAATGAGATAGCAACACACAGTGGTCAGAATGGCTATAAGGATGAAGACGGGAAACAATAAGTTTCACAGAGGAGGTGGAGAGAAAGGAAGCCTCCTGCACTGCTGGTAGGAATGTGAACCGGTGCAGCCACTATGCAAAGTGGTGTGGAATTGCCTCAGAAATTCAGAATCCACCTACCATATGATCCGTCTATTCCTCTGTGGCGTATATATCCAAACATCATGGAAACACTAATGCACAGAGATCGATGCACTGCTGTGTTCACCACAGCCTTACTCCCGATATCTGAGACTTGGAAGCCTCCGTGGTGACCATCAAGAGATGAATGGAGAAGGATGATCAGCTATAGCCACACGGTATAACTCTCAGCTGTAGGAATGGATGCAGTCCAGCCATTTGTGACCACCAGAATGGCTTCTGACGGTCTTAGGGGAACTGAAGCAAGGCCCAGGGATAAAGTTGAATACCACAGGATCTCACGTACAAGGAGAAGAGGAAAAACGGAGCAACAAAAAGGTAGGACGTGACATGGGATTGGTAGTTCCCAAAGGGAAATGGATGCGGGGGTCTGAGGGAGAAAGAGTTGATTAGGCACAAGTGTGTGGTGAGGGCCTGTAATTAGGCTTACAGTGGTGAAGATGATGTAACCTACACAAAAGTCTAAATCTATGAGAATGTAGATGTGAAAAGCTATGGGATGTTAGAATGCTGGGTTACGGCAATCAATTCACATAAAATCAAAACTCTAAAGAGGGGTGCAGATTTACGGCCTAAACCTTTGGAGGCTGAAACAGATTAGAGAAGATGAACTTCCAAGGATTGGTAATCACCTCAAAATGCTTAATGATGCTACAGAATGGTAGACCTTTGCAAAGAGATGAAGCGGAATACTAGGAAGAGAACATGTTCCGTGCTAAACTCATGAACCAACGGAAACATGTGACTTGCCTGGTGGAATTGTCAGACTGCTAGGAGATGACACGATAAGTGTGCATCAGGGGATTGCCTGGGCAACTTCAACTTGGGAGGGAGTCCATGACTTTCTCTGGGGAAAGTCCACCCATTTCACCATATCCACAAAACATAAGAGATAAAATCTTTCATAATCGTAACGGAAAAAGACTGGTGTGTAGAGGGAATGTAGTAGACCTTTCAAAGTTCGAGGAGAAAGTTAGAAACCGACAAGAAATCCAGACAAAGGAAAACTATCCTACCTGGAAATGGGGAGTGGTCAGACTGGTACACGATGGCTCTGAAACACTGTGTGCATGGAGGTTGTCAGGACAACTTAGAATTCTGAGGGTGTTTATGAACATGTCACCCAAGATGGCCACATCTACACAGTCCGAAGATTGGCCATTGTGTGGCTATAGATCGTCTTCCTTCTCCATTCGTCACTGGATGGGCACCACGTAGGCTTCCAAGTCTTGGATATTTGGAATAAGGCTGTGGTGAACACAGTGGTGCATGGATCTCTGAGCATTAGTGTTTCCAAGTTCTTTGGATATATATGCCACAGAGGAATAGCTGGATCACATGGTAGATGGATTCTGAAAATTCTAAGGCAATTCCACAGCACTTTGGGTAGTGGCTGCACCTGATTACACTCCCCCAAGCAGTGCAGGAGGCTTTGCTTCTCTCCACCTCCTCTCCGAGACTTGTTCCCTGTCTTCATCCCTATAGCCACTCTGACCTCTGTGAGCTATCTCATTGCCGTTCGTATTTGCATTGCCAAAGACTTAATGATGATGAACATGTTTTCATACAGCCTGTTGGCCATCTTTTATCTTCCTGGGAGAAATGTCTGTTTCCATCTTTTGCCCAGGTTTTATGGGGATCGTTGTTTTTTTATTGTGGAGACATATGTGTTCATTGGTATTTTGGCTATTCACCCCTTCTCCGATGTGTGGTTTGCAAAGATCCACTCGGAGTTGTTGTGCTGTCTTTGCATTGAGTCAATGGAGTCGTTGGCTGTTGAGAAGCTTCTGTGTTGGATGGAGTCCCGCTTGTTTCTTGTTTCCTTTGTTGCCCTTGCCCAGTCACATATGCTTCTTCCAAATAATCGGCTAAGCCAGATGGCAAAGAGCAAGCTGCCTGCGTTTTCTCCTAGAAGTTGCATGGTTTCAAGTCTTCCATTCAAGGCCTTAATCCATTTCCAGGTGGTGTGTGTGGCTGGTGTAACATCATGGTCTATTCTCATTGTGTTACATGTGGCTGTGCAGTCTTCCCAGCATCGTTTCTTTTCGAGACTCTCCTTTCTCTGGTGTCTCTTCTTGGCTCCTTGGTCTAAAATGGGCTGTCCATATATGTGGGAGTTGATCTCTGGGCTCTCGATTCTGTTCCTTGTGTCTGTGTGCCTCTTTTTGTGGCCAGCCTTTGCCGTTTCGGTACCTAGCAGTTCGTCCTATATGTGGAAATTCGAAAATGTGGTACTTGCTGAGTTGTTCCTTTTCCTCAGGATTCCTTTGGCCTTTCCTGCTCCTTTGTTGCTGGATAGAAACTTTAGGATTCTGTCTTCTATTTCTGTGGGAAAGATTGCTGAAACTTTGACGGGGCTTGCGTGGAATGCAGAGATTGCTTTATCCAATATGGACCTTTCAAGTGTGTTCATTCTTCCATTCGAAGAGCTTGGAATAGACTTCCGTTTCCTTGTGTCTTCTTTAATTTCTTTCCGCAAAGCTTTCCAGTTTGTTGGTCCTTGTTTGTCTCTTCTCCTTGTAAGTGAGCTCCTGCGGTATTTGAGTTTCTCCCTGTGAGCTGTTTCACTTCCAATGAAACCCTCAAGAGCCATCCTTCTGGTCACTAATGGCTGGATTCTCTCTTTTGTTATGGCTCAGAGATATGCCATTGTGTTCATAAAGCCTAGCTTCCTTCTCCAATCTTCTTTCTCTATTCGTCCTTCTGCCTTGATGGGCATCAGGGCGGTTTCCAAGTCTTTGATAATGGGAGTAAGGCCAGTGTGAACACAGGGGTGCACAGATATCAGTGCACGACTTCTTCCAAGGTCTTTGGATAAACAAGCCACTGAATAATAGCTGGATCATATAGTAGATGGATTCTGACATGTCTGAGGCAATTCCACACTGATTTGCGTCGTGGCTGCACCAGCTTACACTCACAGCAGCACTGTAGGAGTCTTACCATCTCTGCAGCTCCTCTCTGACACTTGTTTCCTGACTTTTTACCTATAGTCATTCGAACCACATTGAGCTGCTATCTCACTGCCATTTGGATTTCAATTGCCCTGAGTCTTAATGATGATTAACATGTTTTCATACACCTGTCGGCCATCTCTATATCTTCTTGGGTGAAATCTCTGTTTCCACGTCCTGCCCAGGTTTTAATGGGCTTAATTTTTTTCTCTTGTGGACACATATGAGTTCACTGCATCTTTTGGCTATTCACCCATTCACCGATGTGTGGTTTTCTAACATCCTCTCCCAGTGGTTGTACTGTGTTTGCATTGAGTCGATGGTTTCCTTGGCTGGGCAGAAGCTTTTGCATTTGATGTAGTCCCATTTGTTTCTTGTTTCCCTTGTTGCCCTTGCCCAAGCAGACATGCATCTTACTAATAGGAGGCTAAGACAGATGTCAAATAGCATGCTGCCTAGGTTTCCTTAGAGAAGTCTTGTGGCTTGCAGTCTTACATTCAAGACTTTAATCCATTTTGTGTTGGTGTTTGTGCCAGGTGTAACACCGTGGTCTATGCTCCTTGTCTTACATGAGGCTCTGCAGTCTTCCCAGCACCGTTTATTGCAGAGAATTTCCTTTCTCCACTGTCTCCTCTTGGTTCCGTGGTCGAAAATGGGCTGTGCATGTATGTGTGCGTATACCTCTGGGCTCTCGATTGTTTTCCATGGTTCTGTGTGTCTGTTTTCATCCCAGCCTGTGCCATTTCCAATCCTATTTCTTCATCCTATATGTTGAAATCAGAAAGTGTGATACATTGAGCTTTGTTCGTTTTCCTCAGGATTCCTTTGGCCATTCATGGTCTTTTGTTGCTGGATGTAAACTTTAGGATGCTCGCTTCTATCTCTGTGAGAAACATAGCTGCAACTTTGCCTGGGACTTCATGTAATCTAGAGATTGCTTTATCCGGAGTGGAGGTTTCCAGTGTGTTAATTCTTCCATTTCAAGAGCGTGGAATAACCTTCCACTTCCTTGTGTCTTCTCCCATTTCTTTCCACAGGGTTTGCTAGTTTTCGATTTACCGAGCTTTCACCTGTTGGGGAGAGGTTGTTCCTAGGTATCTAAATCTTCTCACTGGCATTTTTTTTTTAAGGTTCAATTTTCCTATTCTTTGCAACTTTTAATTTGCTTCCTTTTCACAGAAGTTTATCGCTGTTCTCACATCTGATGACAGTGCTCCTATATTTGCTAAGGAAGAGTGGACCTGTCTATCGTCACTTCTCATCTGCCTCTACACTCCTTCCCACGCCTGCCACAGAATGGTTTGGCCAGCGGTGAAGAGGTTTACCCCCAGTATTCCACCCTGTCAACTCCAGGCTTCCGACCCAGAATGCACGGACTTCCCCAATTCTCCACTGGCCGGCCCCTTTCATATTCCCTTGGCAGCCTGCAGTTCAGTACAATGTGACTTAAATATGCTACTTCAGCCCAAGTCTGGCACTGAGTAGACGTAGCCAGTTTGCATTTTGACTGCGAAGTCAAACAACTTGTCAAAATTGTGTCTCTGCTGTCCCAGCAAGCTTCATGGACACAGTGTTTCTGAGCACGTTTGGAGCAGTCTCATTCTCACCCTTTCCAGGTAGCCCAGGTTTTACCTCACTGCGGTTTTTTGGTTTGTGACACTCTCTGACTTTCAAAAGTTCAAGCATAGTCTGTCTAATGTCTGACATCTTTCGTTGTGGATTATTCAAGTGTGATTTGTGTTTGCTTTCCCTTTTCTGAGCCCATTTTGCTTTCCATAGTATAATCATCATGGTCTTTCTCAGATTTCTCCCTATGGTATGCTTGTCAGTCAGATCTCCTTCATCCCAAGGTATCAATTTTCTATTTCTATAATCACCCTATGTTCTATAGGCCTACGTGTGAGTGCTTTTCATTGTTGGGTGTTGTCTTTGAATTTACATTGGTCACTTGTTGCAATCTTTGTCATGCTAGCCTAAGTCAAAGTGAGCTTGAGAACACGTGGTCATCTTGCTTGGTCTTACCTCCTGAGATCTTAAACTCCAAACTATAGGTAGTCATGGCAACCTCCTTCATGAACATAATGTATCTGAGACAAATTAGACGAATCTGATGAATCTGCATCAGGGAAGGTACTTTTCTGTTTCATTCCTGGATTTGGGAAGTTTCGAACTTGACCACTGATCGTTGAACGTTCCCTTAGACTATGTGTAGTATTGGTTTACTTAATTTCTATAGGGTGTGTTGTTTGTTTGATGTACATCCTCAGATCTGGCATGTTTATTTTTCTATAAAGATAATGGTAATGTTCTAATTTTGAGCCAACCTCCTTACATATGGTGTCAATACACGTTATCCATAATCATTCTACTCCAAGAGATAGGGGGAGAGTATTTTATTGGAGCCAAAGTGAACACACTAGCCTGGCAGTGGAGCCCTCACAAAGCAACGAAGCCATCTGGAAAAGGGTGTTTCTCAGCGCACTTCTGGCGCCCTGCCAAAAAATGAGGCATACTAGAAGCACGACGGGGTTCCATTCCTTCATGGGTTCCAAGAGATGTATTGTGACACATTAGCATGTACCCAGTTGGCCTCCGTAATGCCAGGAGCTATGGAAAGTGAGACTTCTCCTCAATTAATGCTAGAGGCAAAGGAAAGGAGGCATCAATCCTTCTCTACAATGTCCTCAGGACACCATTCTTGATTTTGGATTATGATTAAGGCAGGAGAATTTGTACGTCTGATAAGCCCCAAGTCCAGCCTCTGGTTTCAAATCAAGTTTCAAGCTTGAATCAGCATGGCCTCGCCATATACTTGAGTAGATGACAATGGTCTCCACTCAGTGCTTGTCCCTGTATTATTGCTTCATCACGATGACTTCTTTCTTACCCATTTAATCAACGTCTATTCTATGTCTTCAAGTTTCTGTGCTTGGTTTCTGTTTTTAAATTCTTTTCTGGGTATCTCTCACTTGAGTATCGTATCCCAGGATAATCCTCAGACTATAAAGATGAAGGCATCTTGGGTGACAGGTTCACTGTGGTGTCATAAACACCCTCAAACTTCTAAGTTGTCCCGGCGTCTTCCTTGCACATAGTGTTTCAGAGCCATCTCATACCACTCTGACACTCACCCTTTCCATTTCCTGGATTTCTTGTCGGTTTCTAACTTTATCCTTGAACTTTTAAATGTCTAGTAAATTCTCTCTAGACACTGGTTTCTTTATTTTAAGTTTATCCTGGGTTTTATCTGTTACATTTTGTGGATATGGCCGAGTGTTTAGACTTTCCCCAGTGAAAGTCTTGGAGTCCCTCCCAAGTGGAAGCTGCCCAGGCAATCCTCTGACGTGCAATGATCGTGTCATCTTGTGCAGGCTGACAATTCCACCTATGCAGGTCACATCACTTTCTTCCCTCTGTATTTAGGGAAGTGTACCAGATGTGTCATAGATTGCAATATTTTCATGTTTTTTTCCTGGTGCATATCTATAAGGTATGCTCACAATTTCCACTTATTTATGATCTCTGTCTGCACCATACCATGAAACCTATCTTTCCTAATGTTACTAATGTGATCAGTACGTGTCATACGAATCCATGAATCCCAGGCCGCCCACTAGTAACATGGACTCTTACACACCAGAACACATGGCTGGCCCTGAATTTTACTTTGGGACCAATTTTTTGCCTGAACTTGGGAAGAAGCTGGCCTGCTGTGATTATTCATGAAGGTAATTAGTAGTAACCTCATAGACGGTAACATTTTCCCTTGGTTCATGAGTTTAGCAAGGAACACGTTCTCTTCGTAGTAGTCCTCTTGATCTATTTGAAATGGTCTACCTTTCTGTATCATCATTAAGCATTTGGAGGATATTCACAATCCTTGGAAGTTTATTTTCTCTAATGTCTTTCAGCCTCAAAAGCTTTTTGCCACAAATCTGCATGCCTTTTTGGATTTTTTCTTTCCCTCTGGGAACCTCACATCCAAAGTGAAGGCTGCCATCCAAAGCTAGAATGCTCAGTGGCCCCAGTGCAATTCTCTCTCTCGATGTATTGCCATAGAAGAGTATTGATTATGTGTTTTGACACCATAATGAGGAAGTTGGCTGAAAATTACATTACACTTATATTTAATGACAAATAAACATGCCAGAGCAGAGGATGTAAATCAAACAACTAACAAATCCTACAGAAATAAAGTAAACCAGTATCTAGACATAATCTACCTGAACGATCAGGGATCCGGACTCAAGTTCGAGCCTTCCAAAATTCAGAAAAGAGACATAAAAATATCTTACCTGGAGAGAGGAATTCATCAGATTTGTCTAATTTGTCTCGGAAAGATTATGTCCATAAGGTGGTTGCCAGGACAACCAAGAATTTAGAGTTTCTGATCTCAGAATGTCAAACCAACAAACATGACCTCGTGTTCTCAGTGCTCGGTTGGACCTAGGCTAGCTTAGTAAAGATTCCTTCAAGTGAACGACTGAAATTCAAAGACAATACCCAACAATCAGGGAATCACACATACTTCAGGCTGGAGAACATATGGTGATGAAAGAAATACAAAATTAATAACTTGAATGAAGGAGAATGGACTGATAAGCATATCTATGGGAGATAGCTGAGAAAGCCCATGACTATTGATCTGGATTAAGGCTGCCCCAGCTCGAAAAGCCCAAGGTTACCTGCCCTACTTGCCAAACTACATGACGCAGTGAATCATTTTTTGGTATGAATTAGAGGTGCCCCAGTGAGAGAAGCCCAGGTCATGCTCACCTACATGCCTATCTATATGGCCAGATTCGTATCTAATGTTATCCGACCACACAATAACCAGACCCCAACTGAACTGGAATCATTTCATGACATTTTACATCATCTTTTCTTTTTCCAGCAAAAGTAAGTCACGTAACTATGCTTATAAAATTAGCACTTACCCTGTACTCAGGGCAGCAGCAGGAGCTGTGACTGCCCATGGGTCCTGTACCCATGCAGCAACTCTTTAGTGCCCATGGGTCCTGTCCAGATGCCTGAAGCTCTTCCCTGCCCATAGGTTCTGTCCCCATGCTATCCTGTACCGTTCTCTAAATAAAAGAGCATCACTGCCAGACCTTGAGAGTCCAACAAATCTTTCTTTTGACTCTTCAGTTCACCAACCCCGCATCATATCTTGTGGCCCGTACGGGGATTTTGCTTCATCGGTTTGTGAGCTTGACTTCTGGTAAATGCCCTTTCCTTCCTTGTGCCTCTCTCCTTTTCGAGGATGGATCTAAATTCACTTCTCCATCAGGAACTTTCTTGGATAGCTGTATGAATCCACGTTTGCTGCCCATGGCTACTCTGTGGGGCAAATCATGGCGTTCGGCTTGAAGAGAATCAGTACCTTAAGCCTAAGGGTGATGTAGAATGAATTAATCCGTTCCTTCCTGACTCTATCTCTGATATATAAATTTTACGTGGGCACGGGTTGGCCACTTAAGTCATTAGGATGGTCGGGAATCTGCAAGACTCCCGTGGAAGTTTTCTTTTCCTCAGGCTGTATTGGGCTACCTCCCATGGCACCTGACCATGCTCTGAACTGTGTGAATGTCCCAATTGGGAGTCCAGTTCAAGGCAAGTAAGAAAGTCTAAGCTTTGGTTGAGTATGGAAAACCCTTCTCGGAGAAGGGCTCCAACACGCAATTGGGTAGAATGTCCCCCAAAGCGGCGGAAAGTTCCTCACTATTTTTCTCTATCCTGTTCTCTCTTAAACTTCTCCTTTTCTCTCAGGGACCATTCACCAGGCACCTATTACTGCCAGGCAGAATAGGAAAGATGTTCACCAGGCACCTGTTACTGCCAGGCATCCGAGGGAAGGTATACAAGGGATGCAATGCTGGTGGAGTTCCCCATCACCCATTGCTATAGGAACCCCACATTAGGAACCACAGGTGGGATGCTGCCCTAGGTTCACAGGGTATTTTCTAGGAAATGGACGTGTCTCTTTCATCTTTGTTAGAGTTACACGGGCCATTTTCATCTCCTTTTGAGCTTTGCAACCGGAAAACAGAAGAATCTTTGAAGAGTGAAGGCCTCCATGCCTGGGAACCCCAACTTTGTCTTTCTACCCTGATCACCACGGCAACACCAAGTAGGGTGCCCTTTTTTGGCAGATGACTGATTGAGGATTTTAGTCACCTACTGAGTTGGCTATGAGGGTAGCAGACCTGTGATTTATTCTGTGAACTGTCGTGCTAGGGTAGTGTGCCCCAGCATGGGAACTGTTGTGTGACTCTTATCTTGATAACCCTCTGGGAATGGCCATGAGGGTGAGGTCTGGTGTCTTCTTTTCCTTTCTTTGTTTTGCTCATCATGTAGTCTGTTGTCACCAAGTCGAGCTTAAGTTCAGGCTGAACCTGACCAGAACCTGGACCTTCTGTAAAATCAAAAACCTTTAAAACATTTTGCAAGGGACTTAACTCTCAACCCGGCTGCTGGGAGCCCTGACCTCCAGCCACTTCCCGGCTTCTGTGGGCACTGCACCCTTTTCCAGTCCACTGTCAGTCAGACACTGGCTTTACTGCCATGGGGAATGCCGTATGCATCCCCAGAGACTCACCACTCAGAATCCTTCTAACTAATTAGAAACACTTTCAATTGTATGGGTGATGCCCCAGAAACTCCAACTAGGAGAAAATTTGCGAGGTTTCTCTGTGCCATTATGGTGCAGTTGGACAGGTGGATCAACCTAAAAGGACCTTCAAGTTACAGTCCAGTTTCTGGGAAATCAAGAGTAACTGTCCTTACAAAATCCTTGCAAGACTGGAAAGACAGCTCTAGAGGCAGTTCAGATAACACCTAGTTCCTTTATCATGAAAAAGATTATTATCCTCCCTCTCCAGGAACTACTGTCCAGTCCATCACTCATTCTTAAGACTGAAAAACAGAAAAGGAGGGTAAAGGATAAATGAACATAAGTGTGCCTTTGCCAAAACTCTACCATCTCGAGGGTCTTCTCCATAAGTATTAGTAAAAAGGCTCAAAACAAAGTTTGGATTCATAACTTGTGAGCTCAATATTATTGTTCCTGACTCACAGCAGTAGTTTTTAAAACGATGGTTGTACAGTCTCTCTGTATGTGTGGCTATGTGTATGTTATAGGTGTGATACTTTTATCCTGGATGCTATGGCCAAAATTAAGATCTCTGTTTAGTTGGCTTAAAGTAAGTGCTTACTTAAATTCTAAATGTAGTAGAAATTAACTCAGTGCCTTTCAAAGTAAACGTGATGTGAATTAACCTATGGTAAATGAAAACTTGTTTAAGTTTGTTGGTTTGATTGAAAATAGTCTTCTTGTCAGAGTTGTCGGTATTTGCATAGTATGCAGGCATTCATCCTGGGTTTACTAGTCACATAAGTTCACGTTGTCTCTTAAATTTGTCAGCAAAATAATAGCTGTAAACGATGACCAGTTTTTTCAAATGCCTCATGAGGTTTCCGTAGGTAATCTGAACATAATTGTCGGAAAAAAATGGTTTAAATACATAAAACTCACAATAACTTTTACAGTCTGTATACTTGGGGAAAAAAACAGCTTCGAAATTCTTTTTGGTAACAATTTTGAGTTTTGCCAAGTGAAGTTAAATGATAAAAATCTGAATATCTGGGTCATTTTTGGATAGGATGAAACACTGAAACATTATTAATAAACATAGCTAAGTTATCTGATTTTGGCATCTTAGTGAAGAGGCTAAAAGCGTTTGGGTGTATTAAGAAGCATGCTTTGTGTTTTGTTGTAAAGTACCACGTTTCTAAATTTATGAAGTGTTTAGAATGCTGATATAAAAGACAATTCATAATTATTTACATGTTTAGTGTTTACTAGGTCTGTTAACGTTTAAATGTTCTAATTAACCTATGGAATTAAAGCTACTGGAAATTAATAAGCAAAAGAGCTCTGTATTCAAGGAAGTTAAAATGGATGTTTTCAGTAAAAAAGGTATAAAGAATGGAAATATTTTTGTTTGATAGGTTAAGAAACATAAATTTGTCCTGATGTACTAGAAAGGAAAAAGAAATACTTTGGGACAAAGTTGTAGAATGCTTGTGAAGGAGAAATTCTGAAAGGGGTTTTATGCCTGGTCAAGTAGACTAAAGTAAGTTCAATTAAGTGCATGAGTTTGAATGTTAAAAATAAGTAGGTGCAGAAATTCAAATTTGGTTTTCTCTGAAAGGATACTTTTTCTTGAACTTTTGATCTGTTCTTCATAAAGAGGTTATAAAAGCTATTCCTTTGAGTAATTCTACCTAAGAGACAAATCTGTTTTGTGAAAATAATGACTGAGGTCACTTTTAAGATTTTTCACTCTTTCTGTTATCACTTTGAATAGATAGCTGAGCATTGTTTCACCGTGAGTGTTGTTTGCTATTTGAACAACATTTTAAAAACTTTTGATATGTTTTAACAAGTTTCTCCCTCAAAAATATTCAAATCCTGAATGAAGGCTTTCCTTTGAACTGGTAGACAGAAGAAAAATTACTCTGAGGATTTTCAGAGGCCCCCTGAGTCTTCTCAAAGAAATTTTCTCTCTCTTCCTATGAGGAGGAAAATACCAAACTAATTAGGCTTATTTGGTCTATTAAATTACATGGAAAACATTGGGAAATAAGTGAAGATAGACTTTCTTAGGTAGTATTAGATGGGTAAATGTTATTAATATAGATGTCTTAAAATTATATGGCATTCTTAAGATTCTGATCTGTCCTGGTTATCAGTCATAAGTCCAATTATTATCTGGAAGTGTTATATGTCACAGAAGTAGCCAAGTTTATTTGGCAATTGCCGTTTGGAGTCCTTTGTCCATTTGCAGATAGCTGTTGTTTTACTCTGATGCTTTTTTCTTTTGCAAATATCTTTCATCTTCCGAGAAATTCCTGGAAAGGATTCTGACACAGAGGTTCTAAACTACACATTTCTGACAAACTTTCAGATTGTAAAACTGAACTGAATAAGAAATGACAGAATTCTAACAGAAACTAAGTTCATCGATCTGCTGACAGAAGATTCAGCTCAAGAGTTGATTATACTGGACTGTGTGAACTGATGAGGATGATTATAATTTTTTAGGACATCTGTTTGAAATATTGTTGAGTTTTGATGTGTTGTTTTGTTTTCTCACAATGAAGGAAATATTTTTTCTTTTCTCTTATGCTAACTTTGACTTACAGCCGTTTGGTGAAATTATGCCTTTATAAGAAAAACTGAAACATTTATCTTTTTCTCCCTACCTTATCCCTCTGGAATTAGGAAACCCTTTGTGACCGAGTATGGTTATGTAGTGGCAATATTTGCATAAGTTCCATAAGAATCTGTTCTCCTTATAACAGGACACATTGGTTATACTACCAAGGCTTTGACTGGAATGTATATTTGAAACACACAGCCTCAGATATGACAAGACAGCATTTCAGGAACAAAGATTCGATTTTCTGGAATACAGCCACTTGGAAACATGGGCCTTGTACCTTGTTTACAGAGATTCTGGCAATCTTACCCATTAAGTAAGGAAGCTTGCTTATCTGACAGGTGTAAGGAACTCCGAATATTTTGGGGGACCTCAAAGAGAACACCACTCAAATCTGTAAGTACTGCAGGCCAAATCTGATGGCAAGTCCTTGGCTTGGCTTTTCTGGCCTTGCAAGGCCTTCACAGTTGAATCTGAGATTCCTCATAAAAAAGTCCAGCAAAGCAGATTTTAAAAAGCCTGTATAAGCAATTACTATTCTTGCTCCTCTTATGTAAATAATTGGAGCAAGTTGTATTGAAGTTACACTTTATTTGCAAACCCGTTCATCCTAATTTGGCTATCTTTTGTAAAAACGAGGGTGATTTAAGAGAGAAAAAATACGTTTATGTAGAAGCTATAGTAGGTATTCCTGGATATTAGATTCTAGCTGTTTTCTTTTGCAAGATTCATCTATTGCTAATCGTAATGTCTCCTTGTGGCCATCTATCTCTGACACCTGGGAGTTCCCTGGCCACCATCAAACATTTTCCTTCAATACTACTGCCCGAATACTAAGTACATTTGCTTTGTCACATGTGGATCCTAAACAACATGTTCCAAATTTAAAGTCCCCAGCTTATCAAGACTCAGGATGGACCATATCAAATTTGGAATGAATATATTTGGTTCACTCCTACTAGTGGTCAACCCAGTAAAAGATCACTCTCTCTTGGGAACAAACCAATCACACCTGTGATACATGACCTAATAGCACTCGACTTATGGGAAAAATTCCCTGTTATTTGTGTTCTCGTATCATAGCCTTAAAAAACATACTGATTGGTCTGGGACTGACTGGGATAGACGGCCCAGCACGTTTTGGTTAGCCCCTAATGGTGCTCAGTGTCGATGTGGGTCCAATTTATGGCCTTGGCTGCCACCTGGATGGGTTGGATGATGCACCCTAGGCTTTGTCTGCATGCAAGGTAGAACTACATTTAATATATCTCCTCCTGCTAACCTACCCAACTGCAACAGCGCTGGACCAGCTGTGTCTTCCACTGGTATTTCCATCTTTACTCAATTATCCTTCACCAATTAGGAATTGAAAATGCTGTCTTGCACATGGAAGTCCTAATCAAATTCAGTATGAAGGCATTAAATGATGCACAGCATAGCATTTCGCTGCTCAATTTAGAAGTATCCCAAATGTGTAAGGCAGTCCTCCAAATAAAAATGGCTCTGGATGTCTTGACAGCCCCACAAGGGGGCACCTGTGCCGTTATAAAAACTGAATGTTTTGCCTATATTCTTGACTACCGTCAAAATATTTCTGGCTTCCTATCCCAGCCACCAAATTAAATCCATGTCTGACCAAGCCTAACTCTAAACGATTGGTTGAGCTCCCAGTCAGTACCAGGTTCTGCACTACTTCAAAACCTTATTCATTGCGTTAAACATACTGCTTGTATTTCTACTTGTAGTTTGTTGTCTGTTTCGTTGTTTATCTTCTGCATGCCAAAATATTTCACCTCTTGGAGCACATCTCGTCAAATGATTCTCTCCTCTCCAGGGGCTCTGTATAACTTAGCCTTGGACTCCACAGGTGAAGACTTCTGGTCCACTGAACTTCTACCTGTGCCTATGGCCCCATTTAGGGACACCTCTACAACATTGTACAGCCAGAAGTATTTACAGAAGAGTGAACATCGTCCATATCCCCAAATATTTCTGGTCCAAATGGGTTCGAGGGGGGTTATGTCGTGGATTGAGGCTGCTCCAGCTAGAAAAGCCCAAGGTGACCTGGCCTACATGCCAATCTATATGACCCGGTGGATTTTTTGTTGATATGAATTAGGGCTGTCCCATGGAGAGCATCTCAGGGCATACTAACCTACATGGTAATATATATGGGCAGATCCGTATCTAAAGTTATATGATCGCACAATAACCAGACCCCATCTGCACTGAAGTCATTTAAAGACATTGAACATCATCATTTCTTTTTCCAGTAAAAACAAGTCATGTACCCAGTCCTTATAAAATTATCACTAACCCTCAACTGAGGGATGCAGCAGGAGCTCTGACTGCTCATGGTTCCCGTCCCCAGGGAGCAGCAGCAGCTCTTCACTGCCCATGGGTCCTGTCCCCATGCCATCCCGTACTATTCTCTAAATAAAAGAGCACCAATGCCAGACCTTGAGAGTCCAAGTAATCTTATATTTGAGTCTTCAGCTCGCCGAGCCCATATCAACAATTATACCATGGAAAAGAGAAAACGGTCACAGAAAATGGAAGGCACACAGAAATCACATCTGAATAATCCACAATGAAACAATTAAGTTTTAGTCATACTCTGAACGTTCGAAAGTCAGAGAAAGTCACATCCACAAAAACTGGAGCAAATGTCATACTTAGGCTAATTGGTAAAGGTGAGTTATCACACTGCTAACATCGGGCTCTGAAAACCTGTGTCAATGTGCCAGGACAGCAGAGACAGAATTCTGACAAATCTTCTGACATCACAGTGGAGAAGAAAAATAAACTGGCCTCATCTACACAGTGCCACATTTGGCCCAAGTAGCCTATTCAAGTCACATTCCACTCAACTTCAGGTTGCCAATGGAACATGAAAGGTGCCGGCCAGTGTCGTGGTGAACACTGCACGTTGTGGTCAGCAGCCCCGGGCAGGCCATGCGGAATCCTGGGGGTGAACCTCATCACAGCTGGTCCAGCCATTCTGGGGCAGGCGTCTGAGGTAGTGTAGAGGCAGATGGGAAGCAACGTCAGACAGCGTCAATCTTCCTCAGAAAGTATAGCAGCATCACCAGCAGATGTGAGCACAGCCATGAACATCTGCCAAAACAAAACCAATGAAAAGTTGCATAGGATAGAAAAACTGAAGCTCAGAAAGAAAAAACATGCATGTAAGAACAATAGGATTTCTAGGAATTAGCTTAGACAAACAGGTGCAAGCAATGCAAACCAAAAACTAGCAAAGCTTTGGTGAAAGCAATTCCAGAAGACACAAGCAAACGGAAGGGTATTCCATGCTCTAGGAATGTAAGAACTAAAACAACTTAAATGGCCGTAAAGGATAAATCAATCTCTAGATTCCATGCAATCCCAGTCAAAGTTGCAGCAATCTTGCCCACAGAAATAGAAGAGAGAATCCTAAAGTCTCTATACAGCCACAAGAACCCTGAATACCCAAAGGATTCCTGAGGAAAAAAGCAGGACGAACAAAGCAGGATGTAAAACACTTTCTGGTTCCAACATGTAGGACGAAGAGCTAGGTACCGAAACATAGCCTGCTCCCAAAAACAGACACACAGACCAATGGAACAGAATCCAGAGCCCAGAGGTCAACTCACCCATATATGAACAACTCATTTGCAACGAGGAAGGCAAGAGGAGACAGTGGAGAAAGGTGAGTCTCTAAAAGAAATGGTGCTGGGAAGCCTGCACAGCCACATGTAACACAATGAGAGTAGACCATGATGTTACACCAGGCACACACCCCACCTCGAAATGGATTAAACCCTTCAACTTAAGACTTGAAACCGTGAAACTTCTAGAATAAAACCCAGGGAGCTTGCTCTTTGCCATCTGGCGTAGCCGCCTATTTGGAAGAAGCATGTGTGACTAGTCAAGGTCAACAATGGAAACAAGAAACAAACGGGACTCGATCCAATGCAGTAGGTTCTGTCCAGCCAAGGCAACCGTCGACTCAATGCAAGGACAGCACAACAGCAGGAAGAGACTATTTCAAACCACACATCGGAGAAGGGCTGAATAGCAAAAAATCCAATGACCTCACATGTCTCGACAAGAGAAAAAACAACAAGCCCATTAAAACCTGAGCAAAAGATGGAAACAGATATTTACCCCAAGAAGACAGAAAGGTTGCCAACAGCTTTATGAACTCATGTTCATCATGATTGAGTCTAAGGCCAATGCAAATCCAAACGGCAATGAGATAGCAGCTCACTGTGGTCAGAATGGCTATAAAGAACAAGACAGGAAACAACAAGTGTCGGAGGGGAGGTGGAGAGAAGGGAAGAGTTCTGCACCGCTGGTGGGAGTGCAAACCGGTGAAGGCACTAGGCATAGCCTTGTGGAATTGCCTCAGAAACTTCAAAATACATCCACCATGTGGTCCAGCTATTCCTCTGCGGTGTGTTTATCCAAACAAATTGGGAACACTACTGCACAGAGATCCGTGCAGCGCTGTGTTCACCACAGCCTTCCTCCCAATATGCAAGACATGGAAGTTCCTCTGGTGCCCATCAAGGGACCCATGGAGAAGGAAGGTGGGCTATATCCACACAATGGCATAGCACTCAGCTGTAAGACAGGGTGCAGTCCAGCCATTTGTGACACCAGAATGGCTCCTGTGGGTATGAGGGGAACTGAAACAACCCCCAGGGAGAATGTCAAATACCATAGGATCTCACTTACAAGCAGAAGATTAAAATAGGGACCAAAAAGCATGTAGAACTTGACACGGGATTGGTGGTTCCCAGAGGTAACGGGTGGCAGGGGACGGTGTGAGAAAGAGTTGTTTAGGCAAAATGGTGTAGTGTGGGCCTGTAATTAGGCTTAAAGTGGGGAAGATGATGTACCATACACAGAAGTCTAAATCTATGAGGATGTAAATCTGAAAGCTATAGGATGTTATAATGAAGGGTTAGGGAAATCAATTCACCTAAAATCAAAACTCCATAAAGGCAAGCAGGTTTATGGCATAAAGATTGCAGGCTGAAAGAATTTAGAGAAGATGAACTTCCAAGGATTGATAATCACCTCCAAATGCTTAACGATGCTACAGAAAATTAGACCATTGCAAAGAGATGAAGAGGAACACAACCAACACAGCACGTTCTGTGCTAAACTCATGAACCAACGGAAAATGTTACCATCCACGATGTTTTTACTAATTACATTTAGGAATAATCAATGCAGGCCAACATCTTCCCAAGTTCAGGCCAAAGGTTGGTCCAAAAGTCCAATTCAGGTCCGGCACTGTGGTGTAGCTGGTAAGTGCCCATGTTTCACTTGGGCGGCCTAGGCTTGGTAGGGTGGCATCACAGGTCCGGATCAGATTAGGAGCAGTAGGAAATATGGATTTCAAGGTATGGTGCCAACAGAGATCATGAAGAAGTAGAAATTGTGAGGATACCTTATGAATACACACTGGGAAATGAACCATGAGAATATTACAATCTATGAAGACATCAGGTACACTTCCCCCACATGATGAAGGAAGTAAAACATGTGACCTGCCAAGGTGGAATTGCCAGACTACTATGAGATGACACGATCATTGCTCATCAGAGGATTGCCTGGGTAACTTCAACTTTGCAGGGACTCCAGGACTTTCTGTGGGGAAAGTCCACACATTTGGCCACATCCACAAAACTTAAGAGATAAATCCCAGGACGATCTTAAAGGGAAGAAACCATTGTCTAGAAGGAATGTAGTAGACCTTTCAAGGTTTGAGGAGAAAGTTAGAAACCGACAAGAAGTCCAGAAAAAGGAAAACTATCGCACCTGGAAAGGGAGAGTAGTCAGACTGGTATGAGATGGGTCTGAAACACTGTGTGCATGGAGGTTTTCAGCACAACTTGGAATTCTGAGGGTGTTTATGACATCATGCTGACCATGTCACCCAAGATGGTCCCAGGTTTCCATCCCGAGGATTTGTCTAGGCTAGGATATTCAAGTGAGAGATTCCCAGAAACAGCTTTTCCAAACAGAAACTGGGCACAGAAACTTGAAGAGATCCATCAGATGCGTATTCAAGGGATGAGAAAGGAATCACTGAAATGAAGCGATAGTAGAGGGACAAGCACTCAGAGGAGAACATTGTCATCTACTCACGTAGATGGGGAGGCCATGCTGATTCAAGCTTGAAACTTGTTTTGAGAAAAGAGGCCGTACCTGGGGCTTATCAGACCTACATTGTCCTTCTGCCTTACCCATAACCCAAAGTCAAGAATGATTACTTGAGGACATTGAAGAGAAGAAGCGAGGCCACCTTTCTTAGGCCTCAGCAAACTTTGAAGACAAGTCTCCCTTTCCATAGCGCTCAAGTCACGGGGGCCCACTGGGTACGTGCCAATGTGTCAGGAGAGATCTCATTGAAGCCCGGAAAGAACGGCCCCCTGCCATGCTTGGGTATGTCGCTTGGTTTGGAAGGGCTCTAGAAGTGTGCTGAAAAGCACCTTTTCCAGAGGGCTTTGTTCCTTTGTGAAAGCTGCCCTCCCAGGCTAGAGTGTTCAGTTGGGATCAATGAGATTCTCTCCACCCTCTCTTGCCGTAAAAGGAATATTGATTACGTGTTTCGATACCACACATAAGGAGGTTTGCTGAAAATTAGAGCATTACCATTATATTTAAAGAAAAATAAACTCGCCACAGCTGAGGAGGTAAGTCAAACACATAACAAAACCTGTAGAAACAAAGTAAGCCAGTATCTAGCCATAATCTAGTGGAAAGTTCAAGCATCAAGGGTGAAGTTTGAAACTTCCCAAATCCAGAATAGAGACAGAAGGTCTCTCACCTGGACAGAGGAATTCATCAGATTCATCTAATTTGTTTCAGAAGCATTGGGTTCCTGAAGGTGGTTGCCAGGACAACGTCGTACCTGGAGTTTCTCATCTCACAATGTCAAACGAACCCAGATGACCACGCGTACTCAGTGCTCAGTTGCACCTAGACTAAGAGAGCAAAGACTCCCTCAAGTGGCCAATGGAAATTCAAAGACGACACCCAGGAATCACGAAAGCACTCACACATCGGCCTACAGAACATATGGTGATTAAAGAAATACAAAATTCCTAACTTGGAATGAAGGAGAATGTATTGACAAGCATCTCGAAGGGACATACCTCAGGAAGACCATGACAATTAGACTATGGAAAAGAAAACAGTGTCCCAGAAAATGGAAGCCCAACAGAAATCACACCTGAATGATCCACAGTGCAATACGTCAGTCTTTAGACAGACTATGCTTGAACGTTGGAAAGACCGAGAAGGTCACAACCCCAAAACTTGCAATGAAGGTCAAACCTGGGCTAACTGGGAAGGGTGAGTTACGAGACTGCTCCAAGCGGGCTCTGAAACCCTGTGTCCCTGAAGCTTGCTGGGACAGCAGAGACAAAATTCTGACAAATCCTCTGACATCACAGTGGACCGGATAGAAAACCAGGCCTAGTCTACACAGGGCCAGATTTGGGCTTATGTAGCATATTTAATTCACATTTCACTCAACAGCAGGTTGGCAATGGAACATGAAAGGGGCCAGCCCATGTTGTAGCAGTGAAGTCCGTGCATTCTGGGTCGGAAGCCCACTCTAGGCCACGTGGATTCCTGGGGGTGAGCCTCCTCACCGTTGGCCCAGCCATTCTGGGGCAGGCGTCCGAGGTAGTGCAGAGGCAGGTGGGAAGCAACGTTAGACAGGGCCACTCTTCTTTAGCAAATACAGCTGCAGTGTCAGCAGATGTGAGCACAGCCATAAACGTTTGCCAAAACAGAACCAATTAAAAGGTGCAAAGAACATAAATACTGAACCTCAAAAACAGAAGCATACCAGTAAGAAGAATAAGATATCTATGAATGACCTTAACCAAACGGGTGCATGCTATGTAACACGAAAGGGAAGAAAGCTTTTGGGAAATAAATTCCAGAAGAGAGAAGGAAACGGAAGGCTACACCGTGCTCTTGGAATGGAAGAACTAACACACTTGAAAAGTTCATAACAGATAAAGCAATCTCTGGATTCCATGCAATCCCAGTCAAAGTTGTAGTAATTTTTCCCACAGAAATAGAAGAGAGAATCCTAAAGTCTCTATCCAGGCATAAGGGACACTGAATAGCCAACGGAATCCTGAGGAAAATGAACAAAGCTGGACGTATCCCCCTTTCTGATTTCACCATACAGGACGAAGCACTAGGTACTGAAACAGCACAGTCTGGGCCCCAAAACAAGCACACAGACGAATAGAACACGATCAAGAGCACAGAGGTCTACTCACACAAATATGGACAGCTCATTTTCGACCAGAGGGACAAGAGAAGACAGCGGAGAAAGGAAAGTCTAGAGAAGAAATGTTTCTTGGAAGACTGCACAACCACAGGTAACAAAATGAGAGTAGGACATGATGTTAAACGAGGCACATACCACCTCGAAATGGATTAAAGCCTTGAATGGAAGACTTCAGTCCATGGAACTTCTAGGAGAAAACCCAGGCAGCGTGCTCTTTACCATCTGGCTTAGCTGCCTATTTGGAAGAAGCATGTGTGACTGGGCAAGGGCAAGAAAGGAAACAAGAAGCAAACGGGACTCTATCCAACGCAGAAGGTTCTGCCCAGCCAAGGAAACCATAACTCAATGCAAAGACTGCACAGCAACTGGCAGTGGATGTTTGCAAACCACACATCAGAGAAGGGCTGAATAGCCAAACGATCCAATAACCTCACACGTCTCCACAAGAGGAAAAACAACAAACCCAGTAAAACCTGGGCAAAAGATGGAAACAGAGATTTCTCCTAAAGAGAGAAAGATGGGCAACAGCTGTATGAAAACATGTTCACCATGATAAATTCTCAGGCCAGTGCAAATCCAAACGGCAATGGGATAACAGCTCCCTGTGGTCAGAATGGCTATAAGGAACAAGACAGGAAACAACAAGTGTCAGAGAGGAGGTGGAGACAAGGGAAGCCTCCTGCACCACTGGTGGGAGTGTAAACCGGTGCAGCCAGTAGGAAAAGCAGTGTGGAATTGCCTCAGAAATTCCTACCATATGATCCAGCTATTCCTCGGCAGCTTGTATATCCATAGAACTTGGAAACACTAATGCATAGAGATCCGTGCACCACTGTGTTCACCACAGCCTTACTCCCGAGATACAAGACTTGTAAGCCGCCCTGGTGCCCATCAAGGGACGAATGGAGAGGAAGATGGGCTATATCCACACAATGGCATAGCACTCAGCTGTAGGAATGGATGCAGTCCAGTCATTTGTGACCACCAGAATGGCTCCTGAGGGTATGAGGGGAATTGAAACAAGCCCAGGGAGAAGGTCAAATACCATGCGATCTAAGTTACAAAGAGATATAGAAAAAAAGGACAAACAAACTGGAATCACGTGAGATGGAACCAGTGGTTCCCAGAGTGAATGGGAGCCTGGGCCCGGAGGGAGACATAGTTGAATAGGCACAAGTGTGTGGTGAGGGCCTGTAATTAGGCTTATGGTGGTGAAGATGATGTAACCTACACAGAACTTTAAATCTGTGAGGATGTAAATGTGAGAGATATAGGAGGTTATAATGCAGGGTTACGGCCACCAATTCACATAAAATCAAAACTCCAAAAAGGGGTGCAGATTTACGGCCTAAAGCTTTGGAGGCTGAAACAGATTAGAGAAGATGGACTTCCAAGGATTGGTAATCACCTCAAAATGCTTAATGATGCTACAGAAATGTAGACCTTTGCAAAGAGATGAAGCGGAATACTAGGAAGAGAACATGTTCCTTGCTAAACTCATGAACCAATGGAAAATACTACCTTCCATGTTGTTACTACTGATTCCCTTCACGCATGAGCCAAGCAGGCCAACATCTTCCCAAGTTCAGACCAAAGTTCGATCCAAAAGTCCAATTCAGGGCCTGCCCTGTATTGCAGCAGGTAAGTGCCCACGTTCCGCCTCGGTGGCCGGGGCTTCAATGGCTAGCATCACGTGTGTGGATCAGATTACTAGCATTAGGAAATCCAGATTTCATGGTCTCGTGGGCACAGAGATCATAAAGAAGTAGAAAGTGTGAGATGACCTTATCAATACTCACCAGAAAAAGAACCATGAGAATATTACAATCTATGAACGCGTCAACTACACTTGCCCAAATGATGAAGGAAACAAAACATGTGAGATGCCAAGGTGGAATTGTCACACCGCTAGGAGATCACACGATCATTGTGCATCAGGGGATTGCCTGGACAACATCAGCTTCTTACGGAGTTCAGGACGTTCTCTGAGGAAAGTCCATTGGCCATATCCACAAAAGATGAGAGATAAAACCAGGGATGATCTTTAAGGGAAGAAACCGGTGTCTAGAGGGAATATAGTAGACCTTTCAAAGTTCGAGGAGAAAGTTAGAAACTGACAAGAAATCCAGAACAAGGAAAACTATCCTACCTGGAAAGGGGGAATAGTCAGACCGGTATGAGATGGGTCTGAACCACTGCGTGCATGGAGGTTTTCAGGACAACTTAGAATTCTGAGGGTGTTTATGACATCACGGTGAACATGTCACCCAAGATGGCCACATGTGTCCAGTCCTAGCATTGGACTCGGCTAGGATAGTCAAGTGAGAGATACCCAGAAACAGCTTTTACAAACAGAAACCAGGCACAGAATCTTGAAGAGACCAAAGAGACGCTGATTGAAGGGATAAGAAAGGAATCATTGTGATGATACGTCATGATTTCTTTGTTTTCCTCATGATTCCTTTGGTTCTTCAGGGTCTTTTGTTGCTGGAGAGAAACATTAGGATTCCCTCTTCTATTTCTGTGGGAAAGATTGCTGCAACGTTGACTGGGATTGCATGCAATCCAGAGATTGCTTTATCCAGTACGGACGTTTCAAATGTGTTAATTCTTCCATTCCAAGAGCACTGAATGCCCTACCAGTTCCTTGTGTCTTGTGGAATTTCTTTCCTCAAAGCTTTGCTATTTCTCGGTTTACATAGCTTTCACCTGTTTGGCTCAGGTTATTCCTAGATACCTTAATCTTCTAAAGCATGCTTTTATTTTTTTTTGAGGGTAAGTTTTTCTATCATTTGTAACTTTTAATTGCTTTTGTTTAGGCAGAAGTTTATTGCTGTGCTCACACCTGTTGGCAATGCTCCTGTATTTCCTGATGAAGAGGGCCCTGTCTAACGTCTCTTCCCATCTGCCTCTACACTACCTCGGACGCCTGTCCCAGAATGGCTGGACTAGCCGTGAGGAGGTTCACGCCAGGATTCTATGCGGCCACCGCTGGCTGCCGACCCAGAGCACGTGAACTTCACCGCTGCACCACTGGCCGGCCCCTTTCATGTTCCATTGACAGCCTGCAGTTGAGTGGAAGGTGACTCGAGTATGCTACTTGAGCCCAACTCTGGCCCTGTGTAGATGAGGCCAGCTTGTTTATCTGGTCCAGTGTGATGTCAGAGGATCTGTCAGAATTGTGTCTCTGCTGTCCCGGCAAGCTTCATGGACACCGGCTTTCATAGCCCGCTTGGAGCAAACTCGTAACTCACCCTTCCCAGGTAGCCCAGCTTTGACCTTCGCTGCAGTTTTTGGGGTTGTGAATTTCTCAGACTTTCAAACATTTCAGCAGAGTCTGTCTAATGAATGACATATTTCATAGTGGATTATTCAGGTGTGATTTCAGTTTGCCTTCCATTTCGGGGACCTTGGTTTCATTTCCATAGTCTAATCATCATGGTCTTTCTCAGCTATCTCCCCTACATATGCTTATCAATCCGTTCTCCTTCATGCCAAGTTATTAATTTTGTATTTTTTTAATCATCATATTTTCTGTAGGCCGAGGTGTGAGTCCTTTCGTGATTGTTGGGTGTTGTCTTGGAATTTCCATCTGTCACTTGAAGGAATCTCTGCTATCCTAGCCTAGGCCAAACTGAGCACTGAGAACACCAGGTCCTCTTGGATGGTTTGACATTCTGAGATCAGAAACTCTAGATTCATGGGTGTCCTGGCAACCACCTTCACAGAAATGATGTTTCCGAGACAAATTAGACAAATCTGATGAACTCCTCTCTCCAGGCAACAGATTTTTCTGTCTCTTTTCTGGATTTGGGAAGTTTCTAACTTGAGCCCTGATCCTTGAACATTCCACTAGCTTACGTCCAGATACTGGCTTGCTTTATTTCTATAGGGTTTATTTGTTTGATTTACATCCTCAGATCTGGCATGTGTAGTTTTCTTTAAATGTCACTGTGATGTTTAATTTTCCACCAACTCCTTACATAAGGTGTCAAAACACATAATCAATACTCCTTCTAGGGTCAGAGATATGGGGAGAGAACTTCATTAGAGTCCAATGGAGCAATCTAGGCTGGGAGGGCAGCCTTCACAAAGGAACGAAGCCCTCTGGAAAAGGGTGCATTTCAGCACAATTCTGGAGCCCTTCCAAACAAGGAGACATACCCCAAGCATGACAGGTGCCCACGCCTTCAGGGCTTCAAAGAGTACTCTTGTGAGACATAACCGTCTACCCAGTGGGCCCCGTGATGCCAGAGCTATGGAAAGGGAGACTTCTCCTCAAAGAATGCTAGGGGCCCAGGAAAGGAGGAATGGATTCTCCTCTTTTATGTCCTGAAGACTTCATTCTTGACTTTGGATTAAGATTAAGTCAGAAGGACAATGTCGGTCTGATAAGCCCCAAGTCTGGCCTCTTGTTTCCAATCAAGTTTCAAGCTTGAATCAGCATGGTCTCCCCATCTACTTGAGTAGATGACAATGTTCCCCTCTTGGTGCTTGTCCCTCTATTATCGCTTCTTCCCAATGATTCCTTTCTTATCCCTTGGATCATACTCTCTTTGATCTCTTCAAGATTCTGTGCCCGGTTTCTGTTTGTAACAGCTGTGTCTGGGTATCTCTCACTTGAATATCCTAGCCTAGTCCAATGCTCTGACTGGAAATATGCAGCGATCTTGGGTGACATGTTCACCGTGATATCATAAACACCCTCAAATTTACAAGTTGTCCTGACAACCTCCCTGCACACCATGTTTCAGAGCCATCTCATACAAGTCTGACCACGCACCTTTTCCAGGCAGGATAGTTTTCCTTTTTCTGGATTTCTTGTCGGTTTCCAACTTTATCCTCCAACTTTGAAAGGTGTACTACATTCTCTCTAGACACTGGTTTCTTTCCTTTAAGATTATCCTAGGTCATCTCTCATAATTTGTGGCTATGACCAAATGGGTGGACCTTCCCCATAGAAAGTCCTGGAGTACTTCCCAAGTTGAGGTTGCCCAGGCAATCCTCTGATGCACAATGATCGTTTCATCTCATAGCAGTCTCACAAGTCCACCTTGACAGGTTACAAGTTTTCCTTCCTTCTTCATTTGGCAAGTGTACCAGCTGCGTTCACACATTGTAGTACCCTCATGTGTCTTTTTCTGGTTCATATTGCTAACACATCCTCACAATTTCTACTTCTTTGTGGTCTCTGTCCGCACCACACCATGAAATCTACATTTCCGATTGCTACTAATCTGATCACCACCCCTGATGAGAACCACTGAAGCCCGGGCCGCCCAAGCGGAACGTGGGCACTTACCCCCTACAGCACAGGGCCGGCCCTGAATTGGACTTTTGGGCCAATCATTGGCCTGAACTTGGGAAGATGTTATCCTCCTTTGATTATGGGTAAATGGAATTACTAGCAACATCATGGACGGGAACATTTTCCGTTGGTGCGTGAGATTAGCACGGAACATGTTCTCTTGGTAGTATTCCTCATCATCTCGTTGCAATGGTTTACCTTTCTGTAGCACTATTAAGCAGTTGGAGGTGATTGTTAATACTTGGAAGTTCTTCTCTCATCTCTTTCAGACTCCAAAGCTTTATGCCGTAAATCCGCACGCCTTTCTGGATTTTGGATTTTATGTTAGTTTATTGTTGTAACCCTGCATTATAACATCCTGTAGCTTTCAGATTTCCACCCCCAGAGATTTAGACTTCTGTGTAGGTTATATCATCCTCCCCTCCGGAAGCCTCATTACAGGCCTGAACCACATGCTTGTGGCTAATCTTCTCTTTCACCCTCCCTCTGCCCCCCAGTCCCCTTGGGAACCACCAATCCACTGTCCCATGGTACCTGTACATTAGCCCATGTTTTTCTGTGCTCTTGTAAGTGAGAACCTACGGGATTTGACTTTCTCCCTGTGACTGGTTTCATTTCCCATAAGACCCTCAGGAGCCATTCTGGAGGTCACAAAGGGCTGGATTACACCCTTACTTATAGCTGAGTAGTATGCCCTTGTGTCACTATAGCCCATCTTCCTTCTCCATTGGTCCCTTGATGGGCACCAGGGCAGCTTCCAAGTCTTGGATATCAGGAGCAAGGCTGTGGTGAACACAGCAGTGCAGGGATCTCTATGCATTGGTGTTTCCAAGTTCTTTGGATAAGTACACCACCGAGGAAGAGGTGGATCATATGGTAGATGGAATCTTAAATTTCTGAAGCAAGTCCACACTGCTTTGTGAAGTGGCAGCATCGGTTTACACTACCACCAGCAGTGCTGGAGGCTTCACTTCTCTCCACCTCCTCTCAGACACTTGTTTCCTGGCTTGTTACTTAGGGCCATTGTGACCACAGTAAGCTGCTATCTCATTGAAGTTTGGATTTGCACTGGCATGGGACTTCCTGATGAGAAACATGTTTTCATACAGCCTATTGGCCATCTTTCTATCTTCTGGGGAGAAATCTCTGTTTGAATCTTCTTCCCAGGTTTTAGTGGGCTTGTTGCGTTTCTCTTTTGGAGCCGTATGAGGTCATTGGATCTTTTGGCTCTTAACCCCTTCTCTGATGTGTGTTTTGAAAACATCCTCTCCCAGTTGTTGTGCTGACTTTGCACTGAGTCGATGGTTTCCTTGTCTGGGCAGAAGCTTCTGCAGTGTATGAAGTCTCTTTTGTTTCTTGCTTCCTTTGTTGCCCTTGACTAAACATGCTTCTTCCAAATAGGTGGCTAAGCCAGATGGCAAGGAGCAAGCTGCCTGGGTTGTCTCCTAGAAGTTGCACGGTTTCAAGTATTCCATTCAAGGCTTTAATCCATTTCGAGGTGGTGTGTGTGCCTGGTGTAACATCATGGTCTACTCTCATTGTGTTACATGTGGCTGTGTAGTCTTCCATGCACCGTTGCTTATCGAGACTCTCCTTTCTCCGCTGTCTCCTCTTGGTTCCCTTGTCGAAAATGGGTTGTCCATATGTAGGTAAGTTGACCTCTGGGCTCTCGATTCTGTTCCATGTGTCTGTGTGCCTGTTTTTGGACCCAGACTGTGCCATTTCGGTTCGTTGCGCTCCGTCCTACATGAGGAAATCAGACAGTGTGATATGTCATGCTTTGTTCATTTTCCTCAGGATTCCTTTGGGTATTCAGATTCCTTTGCTGCTGGATAGAGGCTTTACTATCCTCTCTCTGTTTCTGTGAGAAACATTGCTGCAACTTGGACTGGGATTGCATGGAATCCACAGATTGCTTTATGGGGTATGGACGTTTCAAGTGTATTAGTTCTTCCATTCGAAGAGCATGAAATAGCCTTCCGTTTCCTTAGGTCTTCTGGAGTTTCTTTCCGCAAAGCTTTGCCAGGTTTTGGTTTACATAGCTTGCATCTGTTTGGTGAAGCATAGTCTTAGATATCTTATTTCTCCTACTGGCATGCTTCCCTTTTTGAGGTTCATTATTTCTATTCCTTGCACCTTTTAATTGGTTCTGTTTTGGCAAACGTTTATTGCTATGCTCACATCTGCTGACAATGCTGCTGTACTTGCTGAGGATGAGTGGCACTGTCTAACGTCGTTTCCCAACTGCCTCTACACTACCTCGGACGCCTGCCCCAGATGGCTGTAACAACCATGAGGAGGATCACCCCAGGATTCCACGATCCCGACCGCGGCCGGCCGACCAAGAACACGTGGACTTCACCCCTGCAACACTGGCCGGCCCTTTACATGTTCCATTGCCAACCTGCAGTTGAGTGGAATGTGACTTGAATATGCTACTTGAGCCCAACTCTGGCCCTGTGTAGACTAGGCCAGGTTGTTTTTCTGGTGCACTGTGATGTCAGAGGATTTGTCAGAATTTTATCTCTGCTGTCCCGGCAAGCTTCATGGACACACGGTTTCAGAGCCCGTTTGGAGTAGTCTGAGAACTCACCCTTCCCAGTTAGCCCAGGTTTGACCTTCACTGCAGGTTTTGGGGTTGTCACTTTCTCAGACTTTCCAACATTCAAGCAGAGTCTGTCTAAAGACTGACGTCTTTCACTGTGGATTATTGAGGTGTGATTTCTGTTGGCCTTCCATTTTCTGGGACCATGTTTTCTTTTCCATAGTCTAATTGTCATGGTCTTTCTGAGCTATCTCCCTTTGACATGCTTATGATTGCATTCTCCTTCATTCCAAGTTAGGAATTTTGTATTTCTTTAATCACTGTATGTTCTGTAGGCTGGTGTGTGAGTGCTTGTGTGATTGTTGGGTGTTATCTTTGAATTTCTATTGGTAACTTGAAGTAATCTTTGCTATGCTAGCCTAGGTGTAACTGAGCACTGAGTACATGTGGTCATCTTGCTTCGTTTGACATTGTGAGATGAGAAACTCCATGTTGTCCTGGCAACCACCTTCAAGGACGCAAGGGTTTCGAGACAAATTAGACAAATCTGATGAACTCCTCTCTCCAGGCAACAGATTTTTCTGTCTCTTTGCTGGATTTGGGAAGTTTCTAACTTGAGCCCTGATCCTTGAACATTCCACTAGCTTACGTCCAGATACTGGCTTGCTTTATTTCTATAGGGTTTATTTGTTTGATTTACATCCTCAGATCTGGCATGTGTAGTTTTCTTTAAATGTCACTGTGATGTTTAATTTTCCACCAACTCCTTACATAAGGTGTCAAAACACATAATCAATACTCCTTCTAGGGTCAGAGATATGGGGAGAGAACTTCATTAGAGTCCAATGGAGCAATCTAGCCTGGGAGGGCAGCCTTCACAAAGGAACGAAGCCCTCTGGAAAAGGGTGCATTTCAGCACACTTCTGGAGCCCTTCCAAACAAGGAGACATACCTCAATCATGACAGGTGCCCACGCCTTCAGGGCTTCAAAGAGTACTCTTGTGAGACATAACCGTCTACCCAGTGGGCCCCGTGATGCCAGAGCTATGGAAAGGGAGACTTCTCCTCAAAGAATGCTAGGGGCCCAGGAAAGGAGGCATGGATTCTCCTCTTTTATGTCCTGAAGACTTCATTCTTGACTTTGGATTAAGATTAAGTCAGAAGGACAATGTCGGTCTGATAAGCCCCAAGTCTGGCCTCTTGTTTCCAATCAAGTTTCAAGCTTGAATCAGCATGGTCTCCCCATCTACTTGAGTAGATGACAATGTTCCCCTCTTGGTGCTTGTCCCTCTATTATCGCTTCTTCCCAATGATTCCTTTCTTATCCCTTGGATCATAGTCTCTTTGATCTCTTCAAGATTCTGTGCCCGGTTTCTGTTTGTAACAGCTGTGTCTGGGTATCTCTCACTTGAATATCCTAGCCTAGTCCAATGCTCCGACTGGAAATATGCAGCAATCTTGGGTGACATGTTCACCGTGATATCATAAACACCCTCAAAGTTACAAGTTGTCCTGACAACCTCCCTGCACACCATGTTTCAGAGCCATCTCATACAAGTCTGACCACGCACCTTTTCCAGGCAGGATAGTTTTCCTTTTTCTGGATTTCTTGTCGGTTTCCAACTTTATCCTCCAACTTTGAAAGGTGTACTACATTCTCTCTAGACACTGGTTTCTTTCCTTTAAGATTATCCTAGGTCATCTCTCATAATTTGTGGCTATGACCAAATGGGTGGACCTTCCCCATAGAAAGTCCTGGAGTACTTCCCAAGTTGAGGTTGCCCAGGCAATCCTCTGATGCGCAATGATCGTTTCATCTCATAGCAGTCTCACAAGTCCACCTTGGCAGGTTACAAGTTTTCCTTCCTTCTTCATTTGGCAAGTGTACCAGCTGCGTTCACACATTGTAGTACCCTCATGTGTCTTTTTCTGGTTCATATTGCTAACACATCCTCACAATTTCTACTTCTTTGTGGTCTCTGTCCGCACCATACCATGAAATCTACATTTCCGATTGCTACTAATCTGATCACCACCCCTGATGAGAACCACTGAAGCCCGGGCCGCCCAAGCGGAACGTGGGCACTTACCCCCTACAGCACAGGGCCGGCCCTGAATTGGACTTTTGGGCCAATCATTGGCCTGAACTTGGGAAGATGTTATCCTCCTTTGATTATGGGTAAATGGAATTACTAGCAACATCATGGACGGGAACATTTTCCGTTGGTGCGTGAGATTAGCACGGAACATGTTCTCTTGGTAGTATTCCTCATCATCTCGTTGCAATGGTCTACCTTTCTGTAACACTATTAAGCATTTGGAGGTGATTGTCAATACTTGGAAGTTCTTCTCTCATCTCTTTCAGACTCCAAAGCTTTATGCCGTAAATCCGCACGCCTTTCTGGATTTTGGATTTTATGTTAGTTTATTGTTGTAACCCTGCATTATAACATCCTGTAGCTTTCAGATTTCCACCCCCAGAGATTTAGACTTCTGTGTAGGTTATATCATCCTCCCCTCCGGAAGCCTCATTACAGGCCTGAACCACATGCTTGTGGCTAATCTTCTCTTTCACCCTCCCTCCGCCCCCCAGTCCCCTTGGGAACCACCAATCCACTGTCCCATGGTACCTGTACATTAGCCCATGTTTTTCTGTGCTCTTGTAAGTGAGAACCTACGGGATTTGACTTTCTCCCTGTGACTGGTTTCATTTCCCATAAGACCCTCAGGAGCCATTCTGGAGGTCACAAAGGGCTGGATTACACCCTTACTTATAGCTGAGTAGTATGCCCTTGTGTCACTATAGCCCATCTTCCTTCTCCATTGGTCCCTTGATGGGCACCAGGGCAGCTTCCAAGTCTTGGATATCAGGAGCAAGGCTGTGGTGAACACAGCAGTGCAGGGATCTCTATGCATTGGTGTTTCCAAGTTCTTTGGATAAGTACACCACCGAGGAAGAGCTGGATCATATGGTAGATGGAATCTTAAATTTCTGAAGCAAGTCCACACTGCTTTGTGAAGTGGCAGCATCGGTTTACACTACCACCAGCAGTGCTGGAGGCTTCACTTCTCTCCACCTCCTCTCAGACACTTGTTTCCTGGCTTGTTACTTAGGGCCATTGTGACCACAGTAAGCTGCTATCTCATTGAAGTTTGGATTTGCACTGGCATGGGACTTCCTGATGAGGAACATGTTTTCATACAGCCTATTGGCCATCTTTCTATCTTCTGGGGAGAAATCTCTGTTTGAATCTTCTTCCCAGGTTTTAGTGGGCTTGTTGCATTTCTCTTTTGGAGCCGTATGAGGTCATTGGATCTTTTGGCTCTTAACCCCTTCTCTGATGTGTGTTTTGAAAACATCCTCTCCCAGTTGTTGTGCTGACTTTGCACTGAGTCGATGGTTTCCTTGTCTGGGCAGAAGCTTCTGCAGTGTATGAAGTCCCTTTTGTTTCTTGCTTCCTTTGTTGCCCTTGACTAAACATGCTTCTTCCAAATAGGTGGCTAAGCCAGATGGCAAAGAGCAAGCTGCCTGGGTTGTCTCCTAGAAGTTGCACGGTTTCAAGTATTCCATTCAAGGCTTTAATCCATTTCGAGGTGGTGTGTGTGCCTGGTGTAACATCATGGTCTACTCTCATTGT